>NC_062546.1:78563776-78886957 GCF_016906955.1 Phacochoerus africanus
GATGTGGAAAGTTTTTTTGTTTTGTTTTGTTTTATTAGTTTTTCTAGTAGACTAACAAAGTCTGATGGGTCCACAGCACTAAAAGAACTACTTGAAAAATTAAAGTTATATTTTCTAATACTAAACTTACAATTTGGGGTATTTTCAAAGGTAGTGTATTAGATAGAAAAATTAAAGTTATATTTTCTAATACTAAACTTACAATTTGGGGTATTTTCAAAGGTAGTGTATTAGCATAATATTGAGACCTATCATGTTTCAGTGGCAAAATTAGGACTTTCAGGCAAAATCACAACAAACAGATCTTCTGTCTCCTTGCATGAACACATCGTTGAGTAATGGAACTCAAGACTTAAGTTAATTAGAGAAAGAGGAAAATAGCCACTGGCAGGAGTTGGCTGACTTTATTTAGGCTTGTGATCTAGTCTGCAAGCTCTTCTTCAAGTTCCCCCTATGGTGAAGAGCCACAGGGGCAATGACAAATGTTAACTGAAATTCTCCCAATGAGCCAGGTACTGTGCTTCATGAGAACCAGAGGGATTCACCCTCAAAGAATTCAAAGAGGATCATTTATTCTTTAGATGGGCAGATATTAATTCAACTTATATATAATTAAAGCAATAGGAGGTTACAGTGGGAGTGATGGTGAGTTACTCCAGATGATGAAAGGAGCCAAGGCGGAAGGAAGTATACACCCAAGGATGTGACTGATATATACTATATTACGGCATAGTGGTCCAACATGAGAATGAAGGGTGATCAGGATAGAGAAGCAGGCACAGGTGAGATCCTACAGGTCCCTGTGGACCATGGTCACAATATAGGACTTCATCCTTTCTTTGTGTTTCCATGCCACCCTTTAGCTCTCTGAGAGTCATTGCTCCTAGAAGAGGCCCATAAGAACAAGACTGCAGTGCTTATGGCTATGGGATAACCAGGGCAGTTCAACCTGGAAAGATCAGGAACCAGTTATTCACATCACTAATGCAAATAACACCTCCTGCTTAGTGAATTCATCAACATGCAATTCCCTCCTTGTTTGTCTATTGTTTTCCCTCAACTAGGTTGTAAGCCCCTTGAGAATAGGGAAATTGTCTTTTCCCCCTTCAATGCTTCATGCCCAAAATACTGTATTACATTTGGCACATTATGACTTAAATCAACAGGAAAACAATTGTTCAGATACGTATTCTTAAATATCACTTAGGCTATGATTTTAATATATGGAATTTGAGGGAGTAAAAGGATGAGATGTGAGAGAAGACAATGAGAGAGATTGATTCCATGGAATAATCTTTAAAAGATCCTAGGGATACAAGAGAAGATATTTGCAAATTATACGATGGACAAGGACTTAGCTTTCAAAATACACAAATAGCTCATACAACTCAACAACAACAAACAAACAACCCAATCAAAAAGTGAACAGAAGACCTAAATAAAACATTTATCCAAAGAAGACATACAAATGGTAAATAGGCACATGAAGAGATGCTCAACATCACTAAATATTAGAGAAATGCAAATCAAAACTATAATGAGGTACCACGTTACACTGGTCAGAATGGCTATCATTAATAAGTCTACAAATAATATATTCTAGAGAAGGTATAGAGAAAAGGGAACCCTCCTTTGCTGTTGGTGGAAATGTAAGTTGGTACAACCACTATGGAAAGAGTATGGAGATTCCTCAGAACACTCAAAATAGAATTACTGTATGATCCAGCAAGCCCATCCTGGGCATATATCCAGACAAAAGTATACTTCAGAAAGATATATACACCCCTATGTTCATTGCAGCATTATTCACAATAACCAAGGCATGGAAACAATATAAATATCCATTGATAGATGAATATATGTACTTTATCTTAAGACATGGTACATATATATACAATGGAACGCTATTCAGGCATAAAAATAATGAAATAATGCCATTAACAGCAACATGGACGCAACTAGAGATTATTATACTAAGTGAAGTCAGAAAGACAAAGACAAATATCATATGATATCCTTATATGTGGAAGCTAAAATACTGCACAATTAACCTCTCTACAAAACAGAAACAGACTCACAGACATGGAGAACAGACTTGTGGTTGCCAAGGGGGAGGTGGGGGGATGGATTGGGAGTTTGGGGTTAGCAGATACAAAAAGTATTAAAAGAATAGATATACAACAAAGTCCTACTGGTTGGCACAGGAAATTATATTCAGTATCCTGAGATAAACCATAATGTAAAAGAATAGAAAAAATTATGTATACACATAGCTGAGTCATTGTGTTATATAGCAGAAAGTAACACATTATAAATAAATTATATTTCAATTTAAAAAATACTTAAAAACGAGAGATCCTAGGGTGTCTCTGCTTTTTTTTTTTTTTTTTTTTTTTTAGGGCCACACCTGCAGCATATGGAAGTTCCCAAGGTAGGGGTTGAATAAGAGCTGTAGCTGCCAGCCACAGCCACAGAAACACAGGATCCAACCCACATCTGTGATCTATGCCACAGCTCATGGCAATACCAGATCCTAAACCCACAGAGCAGGGCCAGGGATAGAACTTGCATCCCCATGGATACTAGTTGGGTTATTATCACTGAGCCACAATAGGTACTTCTGGGAGTCTCTGATAACCTTCTACTACTGGTGGGTAGGGAGGTTGAGGTGGAAATTAATATGAAATGAACACCCATGCTGTATCAGGTACAGTGCTAGACACCTGTGTAACTTCATAGAATTTACTCCTCAGACCTAAAACAAAGCCTCTAATGTGCATAAAATCCATTTTAGAGATAAAGGAACTGAGATTCAGAATAATTTTCCTAAAGAGCTTTAATTCAAACTTGGACTTACCCAACTTTAAAGTTGATGCCCAACTGGAAACTATTCTGTGCTACCAATCAGAATATTTGAGAAATTGGTATAGGTCAATCTCTGAAATCTTGGTTCTGAGATTTACCATTTGGTTTCATGAGGTGCTTTGCAGGCTCTCAATTATGCAGGCAATGGCATGTTGTTATTATTGGACATTGTGATTTCCCCATTTTCATTGTGAGTGATGCTCATTGTGGAAGTAAATTTAAATTTCCTTAGCTAAATTTTCCTAACATTATTTCCTGAGTACTGCTGTCAGATCTGTCTTCTCCATGATTTTAAAGCTGAGGACACAGATAAGCACTTTTTCCATGCTATATCCTGTCTTGACTCCTCAAACAATCTCAACTAAGGCAGAGAATCATCAAGCACCCCAGCACACCCATTTGTGAGTAGCTCAGAAATAACCCCATATCCTAGTGCCAGTGGTCCAGGCTAAGAACTTCTAACAAACTTCTTCCAAATATCTTTGGTGATCAGGAGTTCCCACCGTGGCACAGCAGAAACAAATCTGACTAGGAACTGTGAGGTTGCAGGTTCGATCCCTGGCCTTGCTCAGTGGATTAAGGATCCGGCATTGCCATGAGCTGTGGTGTAGGTCACAGACGCAACTTGGATCCCGCATTGCTGTGGCTGTGGCATAGGCTGGCAGCTACAGCTCCGATTAGACCCCTAGCCTGGGAACCTCCATATGCCATAATGTGGCCCTGAAAAGACAAAAACAAAAAAACAAAAACAAATATCTTTGGTGATCAGATCCAGGTCTTTTAAGCTCATCTCCCCCTGGATTCCAAGAATCCTCCAACTTGCAATTCTTCTTCCCTACTCCTCCCCTACTTACTGACTAGCCATAAAGCAGGATTTTTCCATAGGTCCCCACCCAAATGCCTGACATTTACCTCATGATAAACTGTAAATCTCTTTCAGGACCAGAATCCTATCCTAAACTGCAGCTCTGTGCTTTCCTGGTACACTCTCCTTGTTATCTTTCCATGGACCAATATCTTGATTCCTACTTTAGTTTGATGGCTGGAGTGCCACCTCTGTTGCCATTTGCCTAGCGTGTGACTATCAGTTGCCTTCTGTATTCCTTGCCATTGTGCCTTACTTACCTGGGAAATGTTGCTGTCAACCACTATCTGTTCACCAAAGATTTATACGCCCTTTCTTCCATGGGGGCAGTTTCCTCTATAATACTGTTGCTAAGAAATAACCCGCCATCTAGAAACTACATTTCCTGCTTGGCCATCTTGTACTGAGCTAGAGAAACGGTATCAAATTTTATCCAGTAGAATATATATAGCAGAAATGAAAAAAAAAAAAAGGAGTCTCCATTGTGGCTCAGTAGGTTACCAACCAACTAGTATCCATGAGGGCACAGGTTCAATCCCTTGCCTTCCTCAATGTGTTAAGGATGCAGTGTTGCTGTGAGCTGTGGTGATGGTTGCAGATGTGGCTCAGATCTGGCATTGCTGTGGTTGTGGTATAGTTCCCTAGCTTGGGAACTTACATATGCCATGGGTGCAGCCCTAAAAAAGAAAGAAAAAAAAAAAGAAAGAAAGAGAGAAAAAAAAAGAAAGAAAGAAAAGAGATGTATGGAACTTCCAACCTGTCCATAAAAACCTCCATAGGACCAGCTGGACATCACCCTCCAGAGAAATATATGTTAAGGTGGTAAAGCCTCCATCAACACAGCCTCTTGTGTCCTTGATCGCCTGTGTAAAGCAGAAACTCCCCCTCCCTTTACGTAAGTGAAAAATTAGTCTCTAATCTATGATATTAAGCTGCTATGATGGGGGAGAGTACCTGCTAGAGGAGCCAGCTTTACTTATTGAATACATACTTCTGAAAAACCACAGAGGCCAACAAATTTTGAATTGGTTAAACTTGGGACCTTTTGAATAAACACTGTTCCCCAGGGCCAGGGGCCCCTCCAGAATTTTCCAGTGTTACCCAGCCAGTTCTTTACTCTCTGCTTAGTCATGAAAGACTGATATGAGGCCAGGCTCATGTTGCATCCAGCTGGCTAACATACCTTACGTCCACTTGTCAGGCTATCACACGTAGAAAGATGTTTAAAAACTAAGTAGTGGGAACAAACACAGGAAATCCAAATACCTCCATGGCCACAAGTCTGCGAGCATGCTGTCCAGGCTGTCCACCCAGAGAGCTGACAGTTGACCATGCATTCCACCAGGCAGGGAGCACTCATCCTCTGAGGTTTTTCCAGGTTATGCTGCAGGTGGGAAGGAAATATGAATGTACTGGAGAATTCACATCAACCTCAAGTCAATCTGCTATCTTTTGATGGGATAATCATCTTTATTCTTTGATCATAATCATTCTACATTTTCGTAGGGAAAAATACCCTTGCTTATATAAACTGGTGGCAAGCCTAGCAAATGATGGTCCTTATTTCATGAAATAGAAACTTGCCAACCCAATTTTCTTTTCACGAAAGCCCCAACTTAAGAAGAGACCTGCAGTTAAGGTACAGGGAAAATCAGGCAATTATGTGATGCAGAGATCTCTCCTATCACTCAGCCAGCAAGGAACCAGGAGGATACCGCAGTGCTAAATTCAGGCACCTTGCACTTCTGGATGGGTCAATAGTATACAGAGAGCTCAAACTAACAGCTACCTAGCCTTAAAAATAAATAGAAAAAGGATAAAACCCAAATCAGCAACCCATCTAAAGTTCATTAAAAAAGACCAGCTATGCTAAAATATAACCATGGTCTTAAGAAAGAAATTGATGATTTAAAAAAAAAAATCAGGAGTTCCCACTGTGGCTCAGCAGGTTAAGAACCCAACTAGTACCCATAAGGATGCAGGTTCGATCCCCAGCCCCACTCATTGGGTTAAGGATCTGGTATTGCTGTGAGCTGTGGTGTAGATCACAAATGCAGCTCAAATCTGGTATTCCTGTGGCTATGGTGTAGGCCAGCAGCTGCCGCTCTAATTTGACTCTAGCCTGGGATCTCCCATATGCCACAGGTGTGCTCCTCCAAAAAAAATTTTTTTCAAAAGAAAAGATTTCTTTTTTTCTTGTCCTCTTTGAAACCCACATCTAGGCAAAATGACATATTTTCTAACAGCTAAGGTTGAAGAGGTCTCAGTAAAAGAGTATATAAGCCAAGAAACACAGAAAGAATGACAAAAATTTTTGCTTTAGGAATCACCCACTGTGCTTGAAGAAAATGCTGACATTCAACACATGTAAAATGAATGATTACAGCATGATTGCTTACTAAGTGAGCAAAATAGAAATTACTACATGGGATCTATGATCCATTCAAGAGATAATGGGTTTTCTATTAGGGCTAATAATTTGGGATTTCAAACTAACATTCTTTAAATATTTGTTGGACATATGATATTTGGAAAGCATATAAACTTGTTTATATATTAATGAATGATTTATATAATTCTTGGTATCAAAAGAGAAGATTTATTATGTACGCTAAATGTAAGATTTTCACTTATTTGAAGTTGTTGTAGACTGGTGATTTCTTTTTCCTGAAGCAGACAATGTATTGAGAGGGAGATGAAATGAAACAAAATGTTAAAATAAATTACTGACAGAAGTTCCCGTCATGGCTCAGCGGAAACGAATCTGACTAGTATGCATGAGGACGCAGGTTCCATTGCTGGTCTCGCTCGTGGGTTAAGGATCTGGCATTGCCGTGAGCCACAGTGTAGGTCACAGACATGGCTCGGATCTGGTGTTGCTGTGGCTGTGGTGTAAGCCGGCGGCTATAGTTCTGATTGGACACCTGGCCTGGGAACCTCCATGTGCTGCAGGTGCAGCCCTAAAAAGATTACATAAATAAATACATACATACATACATAAATAACACTTGGTAGATAGAACTTTGCCCTGTATCAACCAGTCTCCAAATTTCATTAAATGGGACATTTAATTTCAGATGATCTAGGGTCAAGGTTGATATTGGTCTTTGGTAATCCTGCTGGTTTAAAGAGCTTACTGAGACAATGCTTAACAGGGATGAATCAGGATAGGTGAGGAAGGGTTTGTTCTGATTTTAATTTCTACTTGTGGACTCCACTTACTTAAGAAGAAATGGGACAGTTTTTATTTTGCCAGTTTGTTAAATAAGTTTCTGTGGAATCCTGAGTTATCTGGCTCCACATATTTTCAATTGTTCCAAATTTTGCTTAGTGAGATTCTTATAATATGATAGAATATGATCATCTTTATTTTTGTTAAAATGCCTGTATAGTGTGTTTCACTATATGTTGGGAAGGAAGTGCCAACTTTTTTGGAACAGGTTTAATTACAGCTTTTGTCCAAACTCCATATATTTTGTCATAGAGAGAAAAAAAAGGAGCAATAAAATTACAAAAATTCAAAATCCACTAGTTTTAAATTTGGTAGGGAAAGTTTTTAACTTACTTTGAGACAAAAAATACAACTGTGCTTATTATCTAGCAATCACTTACTAAGCAAATTAGCAGAGTATTCTAATAACAAGTGTCAGTGTTCATGTTATATACAAGAGACAGTGTTTACTATATAAGCAAATGTATCACCTGCCCAATACAAGAAGTCACATCTAAAGATTAGGGTCACCTGATGTGAATACTTTCTTGGTAACCAAGTCATCTAAACAGGTTCTTTAAAAAAAAATGAAAAAATGTTTTTCCTTCTTTTATTTACTTTTAGGGCCACACCTGTGGCATATGCAGGTTTCCAGGCTAGGGGTCAAATTGGAGCTGTAGCTATAGGCCTATACCACAGCCACAGCAACATGGGATCCCAGCAGCATATGTGACCCACACCTGTGACCTACACCGCAGCTTGCAGCAATGAAATGACACAGGATCCTTAACCCATTGAGCAAGGCCAGGGATCAAATCCACATCCTCATGGAGACTATGTCAGGTTCTTAACCCACTGAGCCACAGAACTTCACAGAAAATATTTTTTTAATGAACCCATTTCCCCAGTGTAAAATTCCCTGGTTATTTTAACTAAGTTCCAACTGGTGAGGCAGAACTGTCTGATACTAGTATCTCTTACTGTAACTGAATCTAGGCTATAATGAGAGGAAAGCATTATGTCATTCATATCAAGCACTGGGGAGGTTGCAGGCTAATAGTAAGAAAAACACAGCCATGGGTGTGGGACACAAATATAAGTAAATCACCTGCTTGCATTGGTCCATGCCAACGGGCTTGCCATCACTGCGCACACAGCTCAGAAGGCGGGTCCTGATGCCTTGCCCACAGGTTGCATTTTCGCTCAGCTGGCATGCGCTCCACTCTACAGGCATAGGATCAGCACACTGAATTTCCAAAGTATGGCCGTTTTGAGCAAACTACAATATACCTTTGATTGTCTGTACTGATAGAGAAGGATAGCGTGCACAGAATCCTAAAACAATTTCCAAAAGGCTTCAAAAGACAGCATGCAATTCTTTTATTGCAAAACAAAAAAATCAATCAGACAACCCAATAAAAATGAGTTCCTCCTAAGTTTGCTTTCTTGAGATCAAAAGCCAAATGGCTTTTAGAAACCATCTCACAGTTGGCTGGGGTAGGAAAAGAAAAATACTAAGCAGGATGACAAAAGAATCATCTCTTTACTGAGGATAATTGAGAGGAAGAGAGAAAAAAAACCAGAAATGATACTAGTCTTTGAAGAGGCTTTCAAGGAATAAATATAACTATCTAAACCATTTGGTCTGTTTGGTACAGTGGAGCCAAGAGAGGTACCTCAGAAATAAAAAACCAGATATAGGGACCACTACAGAAACTCTAATTTAAATAAAATTATTCTCTCATGAGAGAAAGTTTTGTAGATCTGGCTAGTTTGTATTATAAACTAGACACTGGGACTTAGAATAAATTATCCCATAACTGATTCTTTTTAAAAAAGTCTTATTTTTGTGTGGGTAGAAAAAAAAGAAAAGATCCTTGATCATACACAGTGAGAACCTCTTTAAGGAGTGTTTTCATATTTGATAGATGATATAAGAGTTTAATAGGAAGAGCTAACCCATGTAGAGTAAATTCAGCATTTTAAAGACATGTTTGTCTGGTAAAGCAAATTTTATTGTATTTCTGCAAAATTACTATGAACACTAATGATTTGAAGCATCTTTAGCTAAAGAAAAAAGGGCAAATATACCACGTCAACTTTCACCTATGAAGACAAGCAGACAGCATCATAGAATTCTCAAGGAGGTGTTCCAAAAGAGAAATTTCAGTATTTCTGCTGTGACCTCAGGGGGGAATTGGTTTCAGAAAAAGGCTATTGCTTTGCTTGTACAGGCATGTGGTGGCTTGGTCATCAGTGCTGAATTAAGTGCTGAATTCAGTGCTGACATTGAACATGGTTCCACATTTCATGGCATTCTGTGTATCTACTGCTGGTGCAGGGAATGGCAAGTGGCAGATCAATGGAACTACATGGTCCTTCGGTTTTAGACACTGAGTACTCTGGTACCTAGGGAAATCCTGAATAAGGAAGCTTTTGTGATTTTTCAGTGCCCCTAAGACATCCCTGTCTAGTCAGGCAGACCATTCATCCTTAGTGAGCCACACAGAGCAAGTACATTGCAAGCTAGCATTTCTTGAATAATAAAAGCCATGAAAGAGCTCAAATTTTATAACAGCATTATTACATCTTTGTGGATTTCAGCCATACCTGTTAGATTGTACTGGAACTGGAAGCAGTTTTCATTGAGGAGGCAGGGCCGCACCTGCGAGTCTTCTGCGCATGTCCTTGAACTCAGTGAGGGCCGTAGCAGATGGCGGGTTCTTCTCTGCATTGTGTGTGGATCACATGACTATGAAAGTCAAAGAGCATTCAGAGTTAGAAAGGATCCCGAGTTTGTTGATAAGTTCTATGTGATTATCTGTATATAAGTAGGCATGGATACAATAGCTACAGGGCAGACACTATTAAAAGTATGAAACATAATATTTAGAAAATAAAACTATTATGTGATTCAGTATATATCATTTTGGGATTTTTCACCTGACAACTCTTTCTTGTTCTATGTTATGACAAAGCCTACATTTCTATCTCCCATGTATAATTAGGCACACAGAGGCTATTTCCATCAATTAAATACACTCTGTGCTCTCAAATCCGTCAGCCATGTAGCAAAAGATGAATGCATTTGAATGTTTCAATGAATGAAAAAAGGAAAACAAAGTCCCTTGTGCCTGCAGACAGTCTCACCAATAGAAATAATCACACAGGGAGTTCACCTATAGCACAGTTGGGTAAGGAGCCAGCATTGTCACTGCAGTGGCTTGGATTGCTGCTATGGTATGAGTTTGATTCCTGGCCACAGAACTTCCACATGCCATAGGCATGGCCAAAGGAAAAAACAAAATCACACAGAATATTTTAATAAGAAAAATAAAAAAAATGGAATTTACTGGGTCACTTTGCTATACATCAGAAAATGACAGAACATTGTAAATCAAATATACTTTAATTTTAAGTTTTTTTTAAAAACACAACAAATAGGTTGAGAGAGGGATGATGAAATCAATATTGCCATATACCAAAACTTTCTTCTTCTTTGGAAAACCCTCTGATCCACGGAAGATGAGCCACTGTGTGCTGTCACCAAAAAAATGTACACATATGAACTTAAAAGATCTCTTACAAAAATCATTTTACCCATGAGTCCACAAGTCCTCAACTCATAGAACCCTCTGGAGCCAGGTAAACCTGCCTGCCACCTGTCATCCATCTACTCTACCCACATAGAACTTTCAAAATCTCCCCCAACTGGAACAATCTCCTTTTATGTGTCCTAAATCTTATCCTTCCTCTTCTTCAAAACACTAATCAATGCTTCATCATTGACAGTATTTCTTTTAATAATGACAAATTCTTCTCTTCCTTCCTAAGCAACCTTCCACCCAGGCTCAAGAATTACTCTACAAGACTTGATTCTAAATATATACACATATGGTATACCTGCCCTTATATGATCATTATTTCTTTATTACCCATCTCCTTCCTTTCCTTATAAAACTCTCTGAGTGTGTTATAGATCATGGTTTCTACTTCTCATGTCACTCCCTGAACATCTTGGTATATATTTTACACAGTGGTTGTTCAACTTAATACCATTAAATATATGGTATTAAACAACAATATAACCCCAGAACCAAAAATCTAGAAGCAAGTAGATGTTTACACTTTAGGAAAAATAAATGTCTCTGAACTAAGGTTACCAAAGCATTGTTTTCATGTTTGAGATGTTTCATTTATTTGTTCTTTTTTGTTGTTGTTGTTGTCTTTTTAGGGCCGCACCCATGGCATATGGAGGTTTCCAGACTAGGGGTTGAATCAGAGCTGTAGCTGCCGGCCTTTGCCACAGCCACAGCAACGTGGGATCCAAGCTGCATCTGTGATCTACATCACAGCTCATGCCAATGCCAGATCCTTAACCCAGTGAGTGAGGCCAGGGATTGAACTCACTTCCTCATGGGTGCTAGTCGAGTTCATTAACCACTGAGCCATGATGGAAAATCTTATTTATTCATTTTAACTTGTCATATTGAAGTGAGAAAAAAGACTGTAAACTTAATATTAGCTATTAATCAAAATGGATTAGAGGGCCTCACTGAAACATGCAAAAAATACCACAAAATTGTCTTCTAAAGTTAGATGTTTAGAACCTCTGGAACACATTGACTATTTACATGACTTTATAGTTGATAATCTGTCAATACTTGTAAAGTAATTTTATGTTTTAACTGTATTGAAGTGTCTCCAGATGATCAAGAAGGGTCATTGAAATCAGGTAATAATTCATAATTATCTGCAAAGAATCCCATGCTAAATGCTGACCAATAACTTATTACTAGTTCACCAATTTGACTTTTGTTCTCATGAGAGAGAATAAGAACTTAAATGATTTACCAATGAAAGCAAATACAAGTGTCTTAAAAGCTACTCCTGATTAGTGTTCTACTACTTTTCTACCTTATAAAAATCAATTAATGTTTGAACCAAGTGAGCATATTCAAGGATTTAGATCTTCTTTGTCTAAACCATCAAATAAAGCAAAAGAAAAAATAACACACACACAAATATGCAAAACAAATCAAATTACTTTTTAAACTTAAACAATTCATTTTATATTTTGTAACTTAATTCTTCATCCAAACCTGGATAAGAAAGGGGTTTGAAGATAGGGGCATAATTTGATAGGCTTTAAGAATACCCTCCCTCATACCATACACACTATCAATCTCTAAGTCTGCTGGATATGCTTTTAAGATGATACCCTCTGCCTGTTATTCATAACCTTGTAGACTTTCATAACCACTTTCTAGAAATTAGTATATTGAAAACCAACACTGCAGCTAACCCTCTTACTATTTCTATCCACAGAAATAGGCAAAGAGGGGAAGGAAGGTGACTGAAATCTACAAACACAATCCAACCTAAACTCAGGTGATGTTGTACATTCCACCTTATAAAAATTGTCCTAGCACTCTAACAAGTGGTAGATGAGTTGGTGTTTCTCTTTACTCCTTTCTCTCTGTTAGTTATTTATAGGAGGTTCATAAAATAATGAAGAGATCACCAGGAAAAGGAGGGTAAGCTAAGGCGGAAAAAAAAGAATAGAAAAGGAGGCTTACATCTAGAAGACTTCTTTTAGAAGACTTCTTTACTGGATCAAGACTCTTCAAATATAAAAAGTCTGGATCTCCTCTCCCCTTAGAATATTTATACAAAGACATACTGTCAAACTCCTAAGCAGAGACGTGAGGAAGGGATGTGTGGATAACTAACCCAATTTTGGACCAGTCTCATTATAAAGAATAAGGTTATATAGCTAAAGTTTATTTACTAGGGAAGGAGATGACAAATAAGAACCAATAGTCTCTGGTGCCTAAGCCCCTTTATGAGACTAGATTTTGAACTTTGAAAACCAGCACTTACCTTAAAGTTAAGCCCTTCATCATGACCTTCTGCCCTCATACATTTTGTTCCCCCTAGCAATAAGGCTTTACCCCTGGGCCTGACCTCAACATCTGAATTCTATCAAAACTGAATCAGATATTCCCTCTGAGAGCCTCCAGGGACTCCTTGCACTCTTATAAATGGAATCACCTTGTCTAGTAAACATTTCCACTGCACTCATATTATGTGTGCATTGCCCCCATGGGCTTTGTGGAGATATCATATCTTAATTACCTTAGACCTTCAGAACTTTTATCTCTGACATATAATAGGTAAATAATAAATATTTGTTAGTGTAGTATAATTTGGTTCTTTCTGGGCAATAAGACTGGGCAATTTTTATAAGCTGCCATTAGCAGATAAAAGGTCAATCCAAAACTATGATCACACTTCCTAAATGTAAGGGTTTCTACAGGTCTGTATGATATGATAAAAAGAAAATACATGATTTCTGTGGTGGCCTAGAGATTAAGGAACTTCCTCATGCCACGTGCATGGCCAAAAAAAAAAAAAAATGGAGAGAGAATACAATATTTTCTCTACCTCTTCTATAAAATCTAGATATTTCACAAAATAATAGAATCTATCATTAAATAACTAAATTATATCAGTAAATGAGTTTTAATTTACCCATATAAAAATAACAGATAATTTAGATAATAAAGTTTAAATAAATACAACTAGGAATGTGTAATTTGTATCATTTGATATTTTTCTAACACTGAACTATTAACACTGACAGTTTAACAAAACCTGGTCTAAATCCAGGTATTTGTGAATTAAATCACTCTGTAAATTTCTTGTTTGGAGATAGCCATTAGTTCCCAAGGCCTGAATTTGTCAGCTCCCCTCAGATACAGAAACCCAAGGCTTTTACTCTGTTACAGGGCATTTCTGATAATTCTTCAATGGTCTCTCCTTCATTTAGCTGATGAGCACTATTGTCAATACCTCTACTGTCTATATTGCAAGAGGCAAAAACAAACAAACAAACAAACAAACAAAAAACCCACCAAAAACCTCCCAATTTATGGGAAAGGCAAGTACAGAGGAACATGGTAAACCTCACTGTGGGGATGCACTTTACTAGGCAGACTGGGGAATTCAACAGGAAAGATGACCTGTTTTCCTTACCAATAAATTGCTAGGAAGAAAAAAACAAAAGTGAAAGAAGAAGCCAGATGTATATTAAAAACACATATATTAAAGATGTATATTAAAAATGGGCAGAACTAAGCTATAATGAATGGCCCACTCAGATTATAGATCTAAAGCAAAAGTAAGAATAAGGTTGTCACTGAAGTCTGTACAATTTACCTTGGAGGGAAATGAGGAGGTTATAAGCTGTGAAGCTCTTTGTGAGTAAATGGCAAGTTTCCATCTCCTAATCTGGGTGGCTTCTTCAGGAATGTTTGCCTGTTAATTAAATTGGACAAACTGTTTTATGTGTTTTCTGTATTTGCGTTAAATTAGGAAGACTTTTAAAAGTTTAGAAAATATCTCTCCTAACGTCCTTGGAAAATTAGGTATCTTTTCCTTATAGGATTTGACAGTCTTGTGATAGCAGTCTTTCCCAAAATACATTGCTTTCTACAATGTGTTAATAGGTGCCAAGAAAGAAAAGAGTTTTGTAGATGCATTTAGGAAATATTGAACTAAACAGTGATAAAGAAGGATTTCTGTAATAGATCTTTACTATGTCTTTACAGAGTGTGCTTTAAATCATTAAGTTCATTATCTTATTTCTTCTAGGTCACAGGAGTAGACTATATATCCTAGCCTTTTTTGCAGGTGAGGGTGACCATATAACTTAATTTTGGTAAATGAAAGGTAAGTAAGAGGCCACGTGTGACTCTACTTTTCACCCTAAAGCCTTCTACATGATCTTCACCCTCCCCACTGAGCTGGAATGGTGATAACTGGAATGACTTTGAAAGACAAGATTGAAGATGGCAGATGCTCCATTAGCCTTGGTCCCCAGATGATTGTATGGAGCAGAGAGTGTCATTTTCCCACTGGGAAATCCCACTTAGGACTGTTTTCAGGGAGATATATTGAATTATGTTCCATTTGAACAATTAAAATGGGTTATTTGGGAGGTTTTTTGTGAATTACCTATTATTATATCATACATTGTGAGTCTCTAAGAGTTTCAAACTTGTACATATCAATTCAGCATTCCATAACACATTCTGGAAAATGTAGGCTTGCAGATTTAAAGACATAAATGAATGGAAAATTCTTTGTAAATTACACAATTATTAATTTATTATCTCTGTGAATCAACTGTTCTCCCTAAGAACTCTTCTAGTAAGGTTTCCACTCACTTTAAACAAATAGTTTTTTGAGAATACATTAAATGCAAGTCACTGTACCAATGAATAAAACATCATCTCAGAGAGGATTTTCTTTTTATGCCTTGGATTTCCAAGAGATCATACCTTGTCTCTCCCAAACACTTAGTTACATTTTAAAGGAACATGTTAATGTTTTAGAAGTTTAGTGTTATTTTATCCTTCCTATAAAACAAAGGTGTTTATACTAAATTTTCCTCTGAGGAAGTTAAGTTTAATTTACTAATTTGTGTGTGTTGAAAAATAAAGTGGCAGGTGAGTGAGATTGATCTAGGTCATCTAAGGAAGTTTTTTTTTTTTTTTTCCCAAACTTCAAGTTATGACATATTAGTGTGTTGTGAATACTATTAATAACTAATACTTTTATAATACTTACTATATGCTGGTCTCTGTTCTAAATTATTTAACTCACTTCACCTTCATAATAGCCTTGTAAGGTAGATATATTATTTCCTCCATTTTATCAGCAGCACAGAGAAGTTAAATAATTTCATCAATATCACACAGTTAGGAAAGGGAAGAGCTAAGACTTCAATCCAATTCAGTCCAATACTATAATCCCTAGAATGTGTTCTCAATTTGGTGGGTGAAAATCAGCACTTTTAAACTGATAAACCATAACATGGAAAGTGTTTGTCATATATTTAAGGTGAGAATTATTTCATAAAACTCTTATTTATGAGATATATGTGCATGTATGTATGTATATATATAAAAGTAAGTGATGATGTGTGTAGTCATTTGTGATATAAAATACTTTTTAAAAATTTTTTATTATAGTTGATTTACAATATTCCTTCAGTTCCTGCAGTGCAGCAAAGTGACACAGTCATACATATAAATACATTCTCTTTTTTTTTATACTATCTTCCATTATGTTCTAACCCAAGAGACTGCACATAGTTCCCTGTGCTGTACAGTAGGACCCCACTGCTTATCTAGTGCAAATATAAAATGTTTTTCTTATAGTGTGTCATGGTTAAAAATTTTCAAAAGCCACCAATCTAATGAAAGATGCTTATCAAAATAACTTTTCCATTAAATAGTCTGTCATGATCATTATTTAAAGACTATGTTTTCATTATAATGGTATGTAGTTTTGTTTTTGTTTTTTGTTTTTTGTTTTTTGCTTTTTAGGACCGCACCCACGGCACATGAAAGTTCCCAGGCTAGGGGTCAAATTGGAGCTATAGATGCTGGCCTACACCACAGCTCATGGCAATGACAGATCCTTAACCCACTGAGCAAGGCCTGAGAATGAACCCACAACCTCACGGTTCCTAGTCAGATTAATTTCCCCTGCGCCAAGAAGGGAACTCTGTGTAGAACAGGCTCTTAAAGATACAGCTTATCTTTTGGGAGATTAAATGGATAATAACAATGGAGACTGAGACTATTCTGGATATAGCCTTCTCCCTCAAATGAAGCAGTAGGCAACATTTTGTAACATGAACATATAGCTAGCATTGTGGTGAACATTTCATAAGATTATTTCCCTTCAACTTCCCAATGATCTAGGTGGACTTTTAATACCCTTGTTTTCTATAGACAATGAAACCGAAACTCAAGGAATAAAACAAACAACTTTATAGTAGGTGCTCAAACCAGGATTTGAATCTGAGAAGGCCAGTTGCTTCACAGTATCTTTAACTGCTCTACCTGTAAAATAGCTGTGCTTGTGGACATGTTGTGGTGGGAACAGAGGGTAAAAGCATGCATCCTGGAGCTTCACTGTGATCGTGGGTACTGTGGCTATTTATTTTAACCTGAAAAGCACTGAGTAGGGAGTACAGTAATGAGGTATGGAAAGAAGAGAGAGAACAGACACAAGGAACTGTGGCTTATAAGCTAATGAAAAATCAAGTTAGATCGCAGACTGAAGAATGGGAGAGTCAGACTAGCGATAGGACAATGAACAAGGCTTGCTGCCTGCCTCTGAGGAGCCAGCAATTCATGAAAGATGCTCCCAGTCTAGGGGCTTGATCATTATATTTAAAGAGTTAATTGGAAAGAGTGCCAGACAAATGTCTCAGTATGATAGGACAGGCAAGAGCAAGGGCAGAAGCTATGATATCATCAAGATGCTTATAGGTTCTGGTTCTGGTAGGGGTTTGCTGGCCTATTGCTAAGGGGAAGTTAGGATGATCCATAAATAACAGAAGATGTTGGCTTACCTAAGAGTGAGTGAAGATTTGATAATGGACAGGGACATACGCACATAGTTCTTCTAGCTGGTATTTCATGACATTAAAGAGTTGTAAAGGTACATGTTATCATCCAATCAAAGGCCTTGGAACAGATGAGTGATGTATGGCATATCCAATTGGAGAATCTGAGACTGTCACCTGTTTATATTATTTTGGGCACTTGGGAATGAAGAAAAATGACCAAAATACAAGCTAAAATACTTCCCTGTATTTCTAAAAAAAAAAAAAAAAATCAAAGTCATGAAAGGCAAAGAAAGATGGAATAAACTAAAGAAATATGATTTCTGAATGCACTATGGCCTGTATCCTGTCATGAAGGAAAGCGAGTGCTATAAAGGGCATTATCTGGACCACTGAGAACTTGGGACTATGGCCTAGAGATTAGCTATAAATATCGTGTCAATGTTATATTTCCTGAATTACTCAACTCTTCTTGGATTACATTAGAAAATATTCTTGTACTTAGGAAATGCATACTGAATTAACAATATTGTGGGGTAAGGGGGCATGATGCCTTTAACACATGATCAAATGATTTAGAAATACTAAGAGCATATATATGCACACATATACTATTATTTTTTCAAAAACATATATATGTGTATGTATATGTATGTATGTTTGTCTTGTGTATGAAGGGGAGCAGAGAGGAAAAGAGTTAATAAACCATATGTTTATAACTTAAAAATTGACAGTATGAATTTACAGTGAATTTGAAATATTTCTAAATAATTTCTGTTTAGGAAGAGAGAACTGTAAATAGCACTGACTCAGCAATATTTAGGAGAACTTAATGGATGACAGAAATGAATCCTGCTTCATAGGTATCTCTGATGCCACCCAGAGGATACCGAGGTGGCAACTCTCAACTGAATTGAGAGCACATAAACTCCTAATCTCAAACTCAATCACTCTCCTGCTCTTTCCTCTCTTTCCTTTCCTTCCTTCTTTCTTTTCCTTCCTTCTCCTTCTTGTTTTTAATTTTTTTTTTCATGTGATGCTTACCCCTCTTTCTTCCCTCTAAACCCCAACCATTTTAGGACCAAATAGAAAGATAAGCCAGAATAAGCAATACACTGCACTAGGGCTCCTGGCCTGTAATGGGCCCTAGGATGCAGTCTGGAATGAGAATCTCAGGACAAAAGTGTTGGTCTCTGCCAGCGGTGTATGTGTGCTGAGCCCCTCTTTAGATACCAGAAGACTAAAGGATAGTCAATTTTGTGACATTTTTGTCTTACTGTTTGTGCCCCATTCTATTTCCAGTCTCTACCATGAACCAAAAAATAAAAAGAGGGTCCAGCACTGCCTCGAGAATGTTTCTCCACTTTTGCCTTTCCTCTCCAACCAAAGAATATTGGGCCCCTTTCCTCTCAGCGGGGTCTTATCCTTGGCTGACCAAAGTCATTTGATCTGCTAGAGGAAAAGGTGTTATTAAGTTCCGTACATGGGGGCCTGAGAGCACAGAGGTCACCCACAAGGGGCTCTGATCTGGGTTCATTCTTTCTAGTCACACCATTGCTCTAGGCTGTCACTAACATGAATCTTTTCTTCCTTTTCTCCCCCTTCCCCATCACTCCTCTACTCTCCTTTGGCTAACTCTTACTCGTCTTCTAGATTTTTGTATGGCTCTTCTTTCCCTAGAAAATTCACCAATCCTCCCACGAGTTAGAAAATGTGCAAGCATATGGAGTTCCCATCGTGGTTCACTGGAAACAAATCTGGCTATATCCATGAGGACACAGGTTTAATCCCTGGCCTCACTCTGTGGGTTAAGGATCCGTGAGCTGTGGTATAGGTTGCAGACATGGCTCAGTTCTGGCATTGCTGTGGCTGTGGTGTGGGCCAGCAGCTACAGCTCCGATTCAACCCCTAGCCTGGGGACCTTCATATGTTGCAGGTGCAGCCCTAAAGGAAAAAAAAAATTGTGCCAGCATATGCTCTTATGACACCCTTTGCTTTTTCTCTATGAATACCTTCTCCTCTGTTGAAATCAATGAGGAATTTTCTGCTTTCCTCATTAGACTGGAGGCTCCTGGAAGACAAGGATCTTCACTGCCACAGCCCCCATGCCTAATATAACATTTGTTACAGAGGAGGCACTTAATATTGGTTGACTATATAATATCTGCAATTTATTTTGGTACTTATATGCTAAACACTGTGTAAAAGATTTACACATATCAATCCCCACTCCAACTTCTGAGATGTCCACTACCATTCCAGCTATTTATCTTACTGAAGTTAAGTAACTTGACTGAAGTACCAGTACTAAGAAGGGAAACAAGGAGAAAAGAAAATATAGTGCATTTGGGCTGTTCTCTAAATCTCCAACTTATTTCTTGCAGTTGTTTATTCAGCGTTGATCTCTTCCTAACACTTGCCTTTCAACATGGAAATGAGGATTGCAATAATAAAAATTAAGGCATGTAACCAAACTGCATTTTATCTGAGAAACTCCTGGAATAGGAAAAAAAAAAAGTCTGTGGCTGGGACTATGGTCTGCATAAAATCTGTCAATATAAACTAATTTTAAGGTAAAAATACTCATAGTATTCCTATCTGCAAGTACTATTATTTTTCTCTGTCACTGCCATATAATAAATATAGTATTTGCAAACTTAAAAAAAAAAACCCTACTGACAAAAATGAAAACCTAAGGAAAAGTAATACCATGAGATAAATCTAATCTAGTCAAATACATCACATCCTTCTTTAAGAAGCCATAATTTACTTGGAATTATTCATAGATATTTTTTGAAGTTATATACATGTATATATCCAAAACAGAAAGGAAGTTAAGATGTGGAGAAAAAATACACAAATTTTAAAAACCTGAAGTGTGTACAAAACTCAGCAAGTGGTTCTATTGTCCATTATGACCCATCAGACAAACCATTCAGGAGTACCCATCTGGTCCTGATATCATTGATGGAGAGGTTCTCTGAGAATCAATGCTGTACTACACCATAGGGGAAATTATATTTTCACATTTTTTCCTCCATATAACCAACTTGAGGGATTGGAATGATGCAAAGAAGGACTTTCAGGATAACCTTCATCTCCTGTAAATGCATGATTAAAATTCAAAGTGAAAACCTGGCCTTTTGTTCTTGTACATGAAACATACCTTTGGGATGAATAGAAATCACAAGTAAAATGGAATCTAGATCACAAACCTGAGTTCAAAACCATTAATATATACTAGTTTGATGGCAAAGTTAATAAAAGCCATCATAATAATGAAATATCATTGATGGTAAAGACAGATATCATGTAGATTAAAAAAAAGAATTGAGGAGGGAGGCAAGATGGCAGAAGAGTAGGGGGACATGCTCACCCTCTCCCACAAACGCACACAAAAAAACCACATCTACATGTTAAACGACTCACAGAATAGCAACCAAATGCTGGCAGAAGAACTTAAAACCTCCAATAACGGCAAAAATCTTGTGACATAACTGGGTAAAACAAGAGAAAAAAGGAGAGTGAGAGAAGGGGAATCAGGACCAGATGGGTACTCCTGAAAGGGAACTGTGAGGGAGAAAGGGAGCCTATACCCTGGAAAGTTACCTAATCAACGGAAAGATCAACCAAGTCAGAGGGATCTGCAGATGTTGAGAAGTGCGCAGCAGTAGGTGTGAGATCTGAAAAGCGGAGTGAGAGCTGAACAGATCATCTGAACTATTGGCACAGTCACCAAAAACCAAGACACTCGGGTGGGGGCTGGGCACCGAGACCTAGGCTGTGGAGGTTGGTCCCTCAGGAGCGGGCTAGAGTTGGTAGTGTGGAGACAGCCTGAAGGATTAGGAAGCAGTGTGTTGCGGGTGGAAGGAGCAATACACTAAGGGCTGGGGAGTGGAACGCCACAACAGAGGGAACCTGGGAGAAGATCTGGACCGAAAGGAGAGACAACGCACCAGTGTTGGAGAGGGGAGAGGAGGGACGGGCCACCATAGAATACTCCTTGTGCCCCAGTGAGCGTGCTTGCCTGCCAGCTAGCAGCAGTGCTTTCCAGTGCATCCCCCCTCCCCTCCCCCAAGTGCACCTGACCTGAGGCTTCCTGCCATCCTGGAGGGCTGGCCTCACCACTCCCAGGAAGCCAACCACCTCAGGGGCATTCCCCAGCCTGGCCTGCCCGCCCTCTGGAGGGGCTACACCCCCGTGGAGCAGTGCCCAGCACCACCTGCCCCCTAGAAGAGCTCTGCCTGGCCACGAGGAGTCTGCCTCCATCACGGTGTGGTCCTGGCAGTACCATCTGCCCTGGGGAAGCACTCCATTGCCTCCCAGCAGCCCGGCTAGCTGCTCCTGGCCTCGGGAGGTGCTGCACTCCCATGGAGCAGCTGCCTAGCACTGCCCATCCCCTGGAAGAGCTCCGTGGCCCAGAAGTGCTGGGGCAAACCCTGCCCAGCCACAGATGGCTGCCTCCATCGTGATTTGGTCCTGCCAGTCCCGTCTCCCCTGGGGAAGTGCTCCTTTGCCTCCCAGCAGTCTTGCTAGTCCCGTCCTCAGGAGATGCTGCACTCTGGAGGAGCAGCTACCCAGCACCGCCTGCCCCCTGGAAGAGATCTGCAGCCCAGAAGCACCAGGGCAAGCCCTACCTGGCCATGGGAAGTCTGCCACCACTGCGGTGGGAACCTGAGAGTCCTGGCTGCCCTTGGGAAGTCCTCCTTCGCTTCAGAGTGATCCTGCTAGCCCTGCCCACCCTCGGGAAACACCCTGCTGCATCAAAGAAGACCAGCCAACACCACCAGCCCTCAGGAAATACTCCACAGCAGTGCCAGGGCAAACCCTGTCCAGCCACAGGGAGTACACTTGCACCATGAAAAAGAAAATAACAAGCAAGATGAAGAAGTTCAGAAACCATTCCCTGTTAAACCAACAGGAGAACTCACCTAAAACAGTCAACAATGAAACAGACCTCTTTAATCTGACAGACTTGGAGTTCAAAAGGGAGATAGTGAAAATACTGAAGGAATTAAGAGAAGGTATGAACAGTAATGCAGATGCCCTCAGAAAGGAACTCGAAAATATAAGGAGAAGCCAAGAAAAACTAGAAAATTCATTTGCAGAGATACAAACTGAGCTAAGGGCAGTAAATGAATAATGCAGAATGAATGAATTTGTGATGTGGAAGATAGAATAATTGAAATCACCCAAAAAGGACAGCAGAAAGAAAACCAAATGAAAAAAACATGAAAGCAATAGAAGAGACCTATGGGATAATATAAAGCAGGCCAATCTATGTATAATAGGAATTCCAGAAGGAGAAGAAAAAGATAAGGGGATTAAAAATATATTTGAAGAAATTATTGTTGGAAACTTCCCAAATCTAAAGGATACTGATTTCAAGATACAGGAAAGACAGAGGGCCCCAAACAAGTTGAACCCAAATAGACCCACACCAAGACACATTATAGTAACAATGGCAAAAGTTAATGATAAAGAAAGGATCCTAAAGACAGCAAGAGAAAAGCAAAGTGTCAATTATAAGGGAACCCCCATAAGGCTATCAGCTGATTTCTCTACAGAAACTCTACAGGCCAGGAGAGATATTTAAAGTGCTGAAAGGAAAAAATATGCAACCTAGAATACTCTATCCCACAAGAATATCATTTAAAATAGAAGGGAAAATAAAATAAATTTTTTTTCCCAACAAACAAAAGCTAAAAGAATACAGTAATACAAAACCCATTCTAAAAGAAATATTGAAAGGGCTTCTCTAAATAAAAAAAAAAAGAGGGGGGAAGAACTAGGATAGAGGAAACCACAATCAGAGCAGTCACTCAAAAAAGCCAGCATACAGATCTAATTATGAAGATGTTTAAAACAAAATAAAATTAAAAAGAAAAAAAGACCTCAAAATCATAAAATGTGGGCAAGGGAAGTAAGGAAATGAAGAGATTATTTTTTAATTTTAGTATGGTAATGAAGTGTTTGAACCTACAAGACTATCAGGCTAAAACACACAATTATAGGAAGGGGTTAACATACTTAAAAAACAGGACAACCACAAATCAAAACCAAACATTGCATTTACAAAAAGTGAAAAGAAAAACACTCAGACCATCCAACCAAAAACAGAAAGAATGGAGAACCATAGAATCATCTGGAAAATGAGGTTTAAAATGGCAATAAAAAATCATCTATCAATTATCACCTTAAATGTCAATGGACTGAATGCTCCAATCAAAAGACAAAGAATGGCTGATTGGACAAAAAAGCAAAAACTTTCAATCTGCTGCTTACAAGAAACTAACCTTAGGGCAAAGGACAGATATAGATTGAAAGTGAAGGGGTGGGAAAAAATATTTCATGCCAATGGACATGACAGGAAAGCAGGAGTTACAATACTTATATCAGACAAAATAGACTTTAAAATGAAAGACATAAAGAAAGACAAAGAAGAACATGATTTAATGGTTAAAGGATCCATTCAAGGAGAGGATGTACTATCATCAACATATATGCCCAAAATATAGGAGCACTCAGATACATACAACAAATATTAACAGACATAAAGGGGGAAATTTATGGGAATACAATCATAGTAGAAGACTTTAACACCTCACTCACATCAATGGACAGATCCTCTAGACAGAAAACCAATAAAGCAACAGAGATCCTAAAGGAGACAATAGAAAAGTTAGACTTAATTGACATCTTTAGGACACTACATCCAAAAAAATCATAATACACATTCCTTTCAAGTGCACATGGAACATTCTCAAGAATTGATCACAAAGTTAACCTCAACAAATTTAGGAGCATAGAAGTTATTTCAAGTATCTTCTCTAACTACAATGGTATTAAACTAGAAATCAACAACAGGAAAAGAAATGAGCAAAAACCTACTACATGGAGACTAAATAACATGCTAATAAAAAACCAATGGGTCAATGAGGAATTCAAGTAGGAAATTAAAAAATACCTCGAGAAAAGTGATAATGAAGGCACAACTTGTCAAAATCTATGGGATGCCACAAAAGCAGTGCTCAGAGGGATATTTATAGCAATACAGGCCTTCCTCAAAAAAGAAGAAAAATCTCAAATTGACAACTTAACCCACCACCTAAATGAATTAGAAAAAGAAGAACATTAAAAACCTAAAGTCAGCAGAAGGAAGGAAATCATAAAGATCAAAGAGGAAATCAATAAAATAGAGATTCAAAAACAATAGAAAAAACTAATAAATCCAAGTGCTGGTTCTTTGAAAAGGTAAAAAATAACTGACAAACCACTGGCTAGACTCACTACAAAGAGAAGAGAAAGAACCCAAATAAAATTAGAAATGAAAAAGGAGAAATCACAACAGATAATGCAAAAATACAAAAAGCAATAAGAGAATACTATGAACAACTATATGCCAACAAATTTGACAACCTGGAAGAAATGGACAACTTTCTAGAATCTTACAGCCTGCCCAAAACTGAATCAAGAAGAAATAGACCAACTGAACTGACCAATCACTACAAATGAATTTGAATACATCATAAAAACACTCCCTACAAAGAAAAGCCTAGGACCAGATGGCTTCACAGGCGAATTCTACCAAACATACAAAGAGGATCTGGTACCCATCCTCCTTAATTTTTTTCAAAAGGTGGAATAAAACGGAACACTCCCAAAGACATTCTATGATGCCACCATCACCCTAATTCCAAAATCAGACAAAGACAACACCAAAAAAGAAAACTATCGGCCAATATCTTTGATGAATATAGATGCGAAAATTCTCAAGAAAATTCTAGCCAACCGAGTCTGACAACATGTAAAAAAGATCATACACCATGACCAGGTGGGATTCATCCAGGTTCACAAGGATGGTTCAACATATGCAAATCAATCAACATCATACATCACATTAACAAAAGAACAGTCAAACCCACATGATCATCTCAATAGATGCAGAAAAAGCATTTGACAAAGTCCAACATCCATTCATGATAAAAACACTCACCAAAGTGGGTATAGAGGGAACATTCCTTAACATAATCAAAGCTGTTTATGACAAACCCACAGAAAATATAATACTTAATGGAGAAAAATTGAAAGCCTTCTCACTCAAATCTGGAACAGGACAGGGATGCCCACTTTCAGCACTGTTATTCAACATAGTTTTGGAAGTCCTGGCCACAGCAATTAGACAAACAAAAGAAATAAAAGGCATCCAAATAGGAAGAGAAGAGGTAAAACTGTCACTGTATGCAGATGACATGATACTACACATAGAAAACCCTAAAGACTCAACCCAAAATCTACTTGAATTGATTAACAAATTCAGCAAAGTAGCAGTATATAAGATTAACATTCAGAAATCAGTCACATTTCTATATACTAACAATGAAAAATTAGAAAAGGAATACAAAAATACAGTACCTTTTAAAATTGCACCAATGGTCTCCAAAGGAGACAGTTAGGGGGGTGGGGGATGTGCTTGGGTTGTGGGATGGAAATCCTATAAAATTGGATTGTGATGACCATTGTACAACTACAAATGTAATAAATTCATTGAGTAATACAAAAATAAAAAATAAATAAAATTTCATCCCCAAAAATCAAATGCCTGGGAATACACCTGACAAAGGAGATAACGGACTTATATGTTGAGAACTATAAAACATTAATCAAGGAAATTAAGGAAAATGTAAAGAAATGGAAAGATATTCCATGCTCCTGGGTTGGAAAAATTAATATTGTAAAAATGGCCATACTACCCAAAGCAATCTACAGATTCAATGCAATTACCCATGGCATTTTTCACAGAACTAGAACAAACAATCCAAAAATTATATGGAACAAAAGACCCAGAATTGCCAAAGCAATTCTGAAGAACAAAAACCAAGCAGGAGGCATCACTCTCCCAGATTTCAAGCAATATTACAAAGCCACAGTCATCAAGACAGTGTGGTACTGGTACCAAAACAGACATATAGACCAATGGAACAGCATAGAGAACCCAGAAATAAACCCAGACACCTATGGTCAATTAATCTTTGACAAAGGATGCAAGAGCATACAATGGAAAAGAGTCTTTTCAGCAAGCATTGATGGGAAAAGTGGAGAGCTGCATGCAAAGCAATGAAACTAGAACACACCCTCACACTATGCACAAAAATAAACTCAAAATGGGTTAAGGACTTAAACATAAGACAAGACACCATCAAACTGGAAGAGAACACAGGCAAAACATTCTCTGACATCAACCTTATAAATGTTTTCTCAGTCATTCTCCCAATAGAAATAAGAGCAAAACTAAAGAATGGGAACTAATCAAACTGAAAAGCTTTTGCCTGGCAAAGGAAACCAAAAAGAAAACAAAAAGACAACTTAGCCAGTGGGAGAAAATAGTTTCAATGATGCAACTGACAAGGGCTTAATCTCTACAACATACAAGCAACTTACACAATTTAGCTGCAAAAAAAGCCAACCACCCAATGGAAAAACAGGCAAAAGAGCTGAATAGACCGTTCTCCAAGAAAGATGTACAGATGGCCTACAAGCACATGAAAAAATGCTCAACATCCCTGATTATTAGAGAAATGCAAATCAAAACTACCATGAGATACCACCTCACACCAGTCAGAATGGCCATCATTGGTAAGTCCACAAATAACAAGTGCTGGAGGGGGTGTGGAGAAAAGGGAACCCTCCTGCACTGTTGGTGGGAATGTAAGCTGGTACAACCACTATGGAGATCAGCATGGAGGTACCTTAGAAATCTATACATAGAACTACTATATGACCCAGCAATCCCACTCTTGGGCATGTATCTGGACAAAACTTTCCTTAAAAAAACCCATGCACCTGCATGTTCATTGCAGCTCTATTCACAATAGCCAAGACATGGAAACAACCCAAATGTCCATCGTCAGATGATTGGATTAGGAAGATGTGGTATATATACACAATGGAATACTACTCAGCCATATAAAAGAATGACATACTGCCATTTGTAGCAACATGGATGGAACTAGAGACTCATACTGAGTGAAATAAGTAAGAAAGAGAAAGACAAATACCATATGACATACTTAAAACTGGAATCTAATATACAGCACAAATGAATGTTTCCACAGAAAAGAAAATCATAAACTTGGAGAATAGTTTTGTGGTTACCTGGGGGGAGAGGGAGGGAGTGGGAGGGATCAGGAGCAAACCATTGCTCTTGGAGTGGATTTACAATGAGATCCTGCTGTGTAGCATTGAGAACTATGTCTAGATACTTACATCGCAACACAACAATGGGAGGGAAATGTATGTATACATGTATGTGTAAATTGGCCCCTAATTTTGTACAGTGGAAAATAAATAAACAGAAATAATAAAAAATTTGAGTCATTTCAAAAAATTAAATTTTATGTTTCAATATTTTTAAAAGTTGAAATAGTTACTTTAAAAAATTTTAATTCAATTTTTTTCAGCTGAGCTCATGGAAGATCCTGGGCCAGGGACTGAACCCATACCATAGCAGTGACCAGAGCCACTACAGTGACAATGCCAGATCCTTAACACACTGAACCACAGAGGAATTCTGAAATATTCATTCTTTTCATACTTTTTGAAGAAAACCCTGTACCTACTTTTGGAAAGCTTTAAGCAGTTACAAATATTTATTAAAATGAATTTGGGCTCTGAATCTGATATTTTAAAATTTTTAATATTACTAATTTTTGATGCATTTGCAATTCCAATAAAAATCCTATTTGATCTACCAGAAAGCAATTATTGCACTCACTTTTTTAGATCAGTAAACTGAGCTTCAAAGAGTGTCCGCAACCTTCAAAGTCAGACAATATAAAAAGCAGAAGCAAAAACAAAATCTTGATATCTCCTTTTTGCCACCTTCATGGATGTTAAGAATTGCATCAATTGTTGTCTTTATATATCTGCTTTATGAATAATGTTTTACCAATATTGATTCAATAGCAAGAAGACTAATGTTATAACAGTGGCTAGTTAGTCTTCATTTCCCCATTCTAAATTGTACATGTGACCTAAATCTTCCAAGTACACCATTCAATGATCTAAATGTTCCCATGTCAAAACCATCCTAAAAAGAAACTGAGGTTTTGAAAACCTACTTTAGCACATTGTGATGACATGGCAGGCATTGGCAGGGCCTATTTCTTTAAAAAGCTAAATCCAGAAATAAATGTCATTTTTCCATGTCTTTCTTTGTTGCCTCACAGATTTTACCGTATGTATAATTCACAATGAAGACAGTGATATGAGATACATTTGAGAACACTTTGAAGAACAGGAAGCATTCTACAAATACAAAGTAGTGCAGTCCATATTGCAATTGGTGATCACTCAGGTGAGGGGAGGAGTTCACGCTGGGCTGTGCCATGAGATAGCAGGTCAGCAAAGCACCATCTAAAGGAAAACCAAAGCCATCAAGTTCCAACTTTTACAAAATACCCAAAGGGTGGAGCCACTCCATCAGCACAATAGGAAACACATTGAAAACTTGTGGAGCACAAAAGAGATGATAGTCAGACTCTGCAACGTGAGTCAGTGAGCATAAGGAGAGCTGATGTCTGCTGAAGAAGTGTCTTTGGGGAGTGTAGACACACATGTGTGGTACTAACAGAACACCCCATGTCAAGGAATCTCCACTCCCTAATGCCACAGACTCAGAAATAAACAATAATTTTGCCAGATAATGTGGAGCATATTTCCTCAAGAAGCCTGGTATTTTCTCTTAGTCTGGAGGCCCAGTGCAACCAGAAGGAGGTGAAGGGAACAAACAGAAGTAAATGTGGGATAGATTGGGCCACGGCACATTTGAAAACTCAAGCACAGTTAATGGAAGTAAAATTCAAGAGCATCCTATTGAATAGATGCAATCAATTTTCATAAGATTAGAATAGCTTGTCATAGTTATGAATGAATAGGTCAAGCTGAAAGAACACAGATGCTGGCTTTTGAATTAGGCACAATTTCAACTTCAGGTATTAGGAGTATAATTCATTATTTCACCTCTGTATCTTTTATTTTCCTCTCTAATAAAAGGGGGGAAGTAATGCTCTATCAGGAATATTAACTGATATAATGCATACAAAATGCCTAGCATGACAAAGCACTATTTTGCATCCATTCTTTTTTTTTTTTGTCTTTTTGTCTGTTGTTGTTGTTGTTGTTGCTATTTCTTGGGCCGCACCCGCGGCATATGGAGATTCCCAGGCTAGGGGTTGAATCGGAGCCGTAGCCACCGGCCTACGCCAGAGCCACAGCAACGCAGGATCCGAGCCGCGTCTGCAACCTACACCACAGCTCACGGCAACCCGGATCATTAACCCACTGAGCAAGGGCAGGGACCGAACCCGCAACCTCATGGTTCCTAGTCGGATTCGTTAACCACTGCACCACGACGGGAACTCCATTGCATCCACTCTTATTAGGAAGAATGGTTCCGAGGATATAACTGAAATCAACATTCTATACTGAATGTCCATTTTACTTCCAATGTGTCCTAAGTTCTATTACAACTGATGGAGTTCAAAGAAGACAAAATGTGTCTATATTGGTTCTATATTATAGAGTGTGTGTAGGGGAAGGGGGGAGAAGAAGGAGGAGAGGTGAAAGAGATAGCACAAAGGAAGCCTAAAGGTAGTGGAAAGTGATTATTCCCTGTGACCACAAGCCTGCAGGGAATTCCTGAGTCTTCCATGAAGAATGGCTTGATAGGGAAAAGGCAAAAGGACACGTGAATGATGCCCCATCTATGAGCAGTGAGTTATTCCATATGCTTCTGGTGGAATCCTTCCTGTTATATATTAAATCCTCCAGCTCCTATTAACAAGTAAAGTTTTATGAAAGCATTCAAAATGAATTTCTTTGAGCTAGATGTTTATCGATATCGTACAAGACAAGAAGAAAAAAAAACAAAAGAAAAATCTCTAAGGTTTTCTTTGGAGGGTTGCAAATCATTGAAATATGAGTTACAGAGGTATTTACAAGCTTGGCCTAGATCGAGTACAGTAATCTATAAATGCTGTTCAAGTGATTTATGGCACAACTGTTCTAACACATTAACAATAGCAGGAAGTACATTTAATTTATTCTCAGTGATTCACATTTACATTATTCACAACAAGCCATTTATAAGGAAATATGCAACCCTTAAACTGAAGTGAATGCATCTCTAGTGGGTTTTGAACAGTTATAACTGTCTAATAAATGCTCGTATCCTAACTTACTATGCAACAATGTAAATGCTCACTAGCTATCCTGTAAACACTCTATTCTGTGAATCAGTGCACAGCTCTGGACCACATGGCAGAATCTGTAGTTTGAGAAGTTCTCTGGCCCTGAATGATAAAGAATCTATTTTCTTTGCTGAAATTTTGCTAGAGTGTGAACAAGGAAATCACCTTTTATTCCAGATCTTATGTTTTAGATTTGTCAGATGTAGCAGATGCTGAAAATCTCAAAGTTTTGAGATGCTGAAAATCTCAAAGTTTTTTGGGTTACTCTCTGGAAAATGTACCATTGGCAGACTCCTATGGCATTGGATGAATTTGCAATCCATTTTCATCAAAATAAAAATGTGCTTGGCTTTTCTGGATTCCTCATAGAAAATAACCACATGCATACAGCTTGGAGACTTAGGTGAAAAAGAAGGAGAGAAAAGAAGAAAGGTGGAGGGAAAGAGACAGGAACAGGGATTCAAGTTTGAGAAAATGAGAGATGTGGGAAAAGGAAGCCCCATGCTAAGTCACCAGGGATTTTCATATATTCTATCAGAAACTCTCTGAGGTATAGTTACCAAAATAACTATGCTAACGATGTGAAAAGTGAGGACTGTATCTCTAGATTTAGATGATTTAATTATAATTTGAAAAGTCAGTGTCTTACCAATAAAGGGTAGCTCTGATTTAAAGTAATTAACCTGTCACTGCCAAAGCTGTGTAGCCTTTCAGAAGTTTCAACTTAGAAAACTCAATGAGAAGAATATTGTTCTTTTATAAATTTAGACCATTAAATTTACAAATGGAATTATATTGTGTGTTTGGAACATAATACAGTTCACTGACTTCATGTCTTTGTGACTTGATGATGCTTTCAGTTGCTTTAACTATGCATTTTCTGTTTCTCAGCCACTGGTCAGTCATTCCTTGTCAACCATGCAAACAATTACGTGAACTAGAAACCATTTTTTTCCTATGATTACTAGCTAAATTTTGTTACAGCTCTAAGATATCCATAAATAAGAACAATCTTTTATAAAACAACAGTTATTTTCCTCTTATTTTGCACATCGGACCTTCCTGGATTAGTAAATGACTTTGACAGCTCATACAGCTGATGCATTTTGAACAAAAATACACCTGTTTTCAAGCCCTAAAAGACCACGCCCTGAGGCCTGATGCACATCTGAGAGTTCCATTGTCTAAGACTATTTTAAAGCCAGGGAATTATAACTCAATATTACAAGCATTGATATCATAGGCAGAACCGCATTATTCTAAATGCCATTATGGCAAAGACCGTACCCAACAATCTATTTCCATGTATCATTCAATTGTCCATGGCAACAGGAATTTTTTATGTTAACTACAAGGATGACTTACTGCAAATAGTTGTCCAACTACAATTTCAGACCATTTCTTTCAAACTGAGGGCCATTCACAATGAGAATAAAGTGTAAGAGTGTATTATATTAACAAAGTAATTCTCATTAGTGCTTCTCTGGGAAAGTAAAAGTCTGGTAAGGGAAGAGTAGAGCAAAGGGCAAACAGCTTTATTTGTTAATGAAAATGAAAGTGATATACTGCATTTTATTAAAAAATACACCCCAAATTTTTCCAGTAATACCTCAACAGAAGAAAGAATCAGAATAAATTAGTTTTGCAAACTGTCTAGACCGTAACTGGCTATTGTACTCTGGGAATAATTACTTAACTTTGTATATTCATATACAATATGGACATGATCATATCTGTTCCAAGTTCCCGTATTATGATTGTGAGATCATATATGTAAAGGTATGCAATTACAACAAATCTTTCTCTCACTGTGATTTCCTCAGCACTTATCAACGTATTCTGAAGAACTAGCTTCATTCTGTCTTAATATTGACTCTGTGTGTGTGTACATACAGAATAATCAGAGGGAAAATACATATATATCATTGTGTCATAAATTTTACCCTGTTTTTAGAGCTCCCATATATCTAATTTTTTCAAAGTTTTGCTGAGATTTACTCTTAAATTACCCCTATATTACCTACTTCCAATATACCAATCTCCATTCTAACAAAAATCTCAACATCACACACATTACTTCATACCCATGAATTTGGAGCCTAGATTACCAGAAATACTAGTTTCAAAATATTTTTGTTGTGTGAAATACCATAGAACTGATTAAATATTTATGAACGTGGTCAATAAATGTTATATGCATACATTCTATGTTTCTATGGCAATGCACATTTTGTAGCAAGATTTCTGAAATGTACACATAAGCACCTTGTTATATTATTTCATTTTAAACTTCTATAAATATAAACTTCTATAAATGTTAAAGTATATAGTAACAAGGGAATAAATGTACTGATCAATCCACAGTTATTGGACCACAGAAAATACCATGAAGTACTACCAGTTATGAAGAGAAAGAGAGAAAAAAGAGGAGTAGGAATAGGAGGAAGAGGAAGAGAAAAACAGAAGAGATGGTGAAAAAAAGAAGGAAAGAGGGGAGAACATATTTGAGGAGGAGGAAGCAAGGAGGTGAACAGGAGACAATGGGGGATGGGAGGGAGGAGGAGAAGGAGAGAGGAGGAAGAAAAGAAAAATAAAAGAAATGATATATGTTAGAAACTCATAGCACAAACCTCACATTCACTCACTTTGCATGCCCTTTGATTAATTTGACTGAAGTCAGTTAATTTTATTTTGATATAAGATAAATACAAGTTGACATATAGGTAAGAACTGTTTGATATCTGATCAGAGTATTTTAAAGATTATGGTAAGATTTTGGTTTCAGAGACTTCCACCTGCTCATCTGAGCAATCAGAAAATGATGTTTGACCACAAAGCCAAGTGAAATGTAATTAAAGGAATATTTTTAGTGGAAGTCTTTAGCAAGTGTTTAATTTTCAAAACAGAATAATCCTATATGCTGGCAATTTTAAAATAATCCCTTAATCGTCCATTCAAAACCTCCACTCTCTGCTCCCATTAAGCTGAATCCCTGCAGTTTGTTAACAGTGACCCTGACACTCTGAGTAAGACACATTCTGCTCTGTCCATAGAGGATGCTATGTCCTACAGTCCATATTCATGTTTTCTGCCTGTGCTTGACAGCTTATACTATTAACTTTCTCAACTTCTTGCATTTGCAATGATCTCATGATCCCACAACAATATTTAAAGGTTGTAATATATTTGACTATTTTCTACTGCTTTGTTTTTACCACTTGTGTCAATTCCTTTTTTCTTCCCTGAGATTCTGAGTTTTTTAAGGATTAGAAAAATACAGATCTTTAAAAGCACCCAGAAATGTGAAAGATCCCCAAGCTTACACTTAATAATTTGAATTAAATATCAAATAGGGTGTTTACTATTATGGCTCAGTGGTAACAAACCTGACTAATATCATTGAGGATAAAGGTTCAATACCTGGCCTCCCTCAGTGGGTTTAGTATCTGGTGAGCTGTGGTGTAGGTCACAGACACAGCTCAGATACTGTGTGGCTGTAGCTGTGGCACAGGCTGGGACCTGAAGCTCCAAATCAATCCCTAGCCTGGGTACTTCCATATACTCCACATGAGGCCCTAAAAAGAAAAAAAAAATTAAATAGGTATCTAGTTAACTTTCAACTAAAGGTGTTTGTAATGAATGACATTATTTTAAGAAGTCTTATGAGACTAATATATCAGTCATGATAGATCTATAGCTATCTTTATTACCACATGTGCATTTAAGTCAAATTCCTCATAAAAACAATCAGCAAAAAGGGATATTAACTTATCTAAAAATGACAGTTCATTTTCAACATCTATTCATAATACTCTAAACAAAGTGGGTATAGAGGGAACATAGATCAACATAATAAAAGTCATTTATGACAAAACCACAGACAATATAATGCTCAACAGAGAAAAGCTGAAAGCCTTTCTACTAACACCTGGAACAAAAGAGGATGCCCACTCTCACTACTTCTATTCAACATAGCATTGGAAGTCCTAGCCACAGCAATCAGACAATAAGTAAAAAAGTAAAAAGTATCCAAATTGGAAGAAAAGAGGTAGAATTATCACTATATGCAGATGACATGACATTATATATAGAAAACCATAAGTACTCCACACAAAAATTACTAGATCAAATCAATTAATTCAGTAAAGTAGCAGGATAAAAATGTAAGTCAGAAATAAGTTTCATTTCTGTATACTAATAATGAAGTATCAGAAAGGGAATATTAAAAAAAAATACCTTTTAAAATTGCAACCAAAAAAAAAAAAAAAAAAACAACTCTTGGGAATAACTCTGACTAAAAAGGTGAAAGACTTATACACTGACCACTACAAAATACCAATTAAGGAAGTTAAAGAGGTTTAAAAGATATTGAAAGATATCCCATGCTCTTAGGTTGAAAGAATTAATATTGTTAAAATGGCTATACTGCCCAAAGAAATCTACAGATTTATGTGATCCTTATTGAATTATCATGACATTTTTCACAGAACTAGAACAAATAATACACAAATTTATATGAGACAATAAGACCCAAAATTGCCAAAGCAATCCTGGGGGGGGGAGGGCTGGTAGCATAACTCTCCCAGATGTCAGACAAAACTACAAAGCTATAGTAAACAAAACAGTGTGGTATTGGCAGGAAAACAAACATCTGGGTCTATGGGCCAAAATAGCCCAGAAATAAGCTCACACACCTATGGTCAATTAATCTTCAAGAAAGGAGCCAAGAACACAAAATGGGAAAAGGTCTCTTTAGCAAGGGGTGCTAGGAAAATTAGACAGCTGCATGTGAATCAATGATATTAGAATACACCTCACACCATGTGAAAACATAAACTCAGAATTACTTAAAGATTTAAACATAAGACAAGACACCATAAAATTCCTGGAAGAGAACGTAGGCAAAAGATTCTCTGACATAAATCAGACAAATATTTTCATAGATCAGACTCTCAAGGCAATAGAAATAAAAACAAAAATAAACAAATGGGACATAATCAATATTAGAAGCTTTCACACAACTAAAGAAATTATTATGGAAGATGTGGTATATATGCACAATGGAATACTATTCAGCCATAAAAAATAACAAAATAATGCCATTTGCAGCAACATGAATGGAACTAGAGACTCTCATCCTAAGTGAAGTAAGCCAGAAGGAGAAAGACAAATACCATATGATATCACTTATATCTGGAATCTAATACATGGCACAAATGAATATTTCCACAGAAAAGAAAATCATGGACTTGGAGAATAGACTTGTGGTTGCCGAGGGGGAGGGAGTAGGATGGATTGGGAGTTTGGGGTTAATAGATGCAAACTATTGCTTTTGGAATGGATTAGCAATGAGATCCTGCTGTGTCGCACTGGGCACTATGTCTAGTCACTTATGATGGAACATGATAATATGAGAAAAAAGAATGTACATGTATATGTAACTGGGTCACCATACTGTACAGCAGAAAAATATATACACATAAAGATAAAAATTATTTAAACAATGAAAAGACAGGGAGTTCCCATTGTGGTTCAGGGGGCTAGGAATCTGACTAGTATCCATGAGGATGCAGGTTTGATCCCTGGCCTTGCTCAGCAGTTTAAGGGTCTGGCATTGCTGCAAGCTCTGGTGTAGGTCACATATACAGCTGGGATCTGGTGTTGCTGTGGTTATGGCATAGGCCTCAAGCTGTAGCTCTGATTTGACACCTAGTCTGGGAATTTCCATACGCTGCAAGTGCAGCCCCAACTCACCCCTTCCCCCCAAAAAGAAAAGACAACCTGGAGAATGGGTGAAAATATCTGCTAACAATGCAAGCAACAGGGTTCAATCTCTGAAACATACAAACAACTCATACGACTCAACAACAAAAAACCAAACAACCCAATTGAAAAATGGGTAGAAGGCCTAAATAAACATTTCTCCAAGAAAGACGTATGAGTGGCCAGTAGGCATAATAAAAGATGCTCAACATCACTAATTATTACAGAAATGCAAATCAAACTCTAACTCTAACGAGATACTATCTGACACTAGTCAGAATGACCATCATCAGTATGTCTACAGATAACAAATTCTGGAGAGGGTGTGGAGAAAAGATAACCCTCCCACACCGTTGATGGAAATGTAAGTTGGTGTAACCACTATGGGAAATAGTATGAAGGTTCCTCAGAAAATTAAATATAGAACTATCATATGACCCAGCAACCCCACTCCTGGGCATGTATCTGGACAAAATTATAATTCGAAAAGATACATGCACCTCAATGTTCATAGCAGCACTATTCATAAAACCAAGACATGGAAACAACCTAAATGTCCATCTTAAGGAACATGTAGTATATATATACAATGGAATGCTACTTAGCCATAAAAAGTATAAAATAATACAATTTGCAGCAACATGGATGGAAATAGAGATTATCATACTAAGTGAAGTAAGTCAGAAAGAGGAAGACAAATACCATATGATATCATTTATATGTGGGATCTAAAATATTGCACAGATTAACCTATTTACAAAACAGAAACAGACTCTCAGACATAGAGAACAGACTTGTGGTTCCCATGGGGGAGGAGTGAGGAAGTGGGATAGACTGAGAGTTTGGAGTTAGTAAAAATGAACTATTACATTTAGAATGGATAAACAACAAGGTCCTACTGTATACCACAAGGAATTATATCCCATCTCCTGGGACAGACCATGATGGAAAAGAATATAAAAAAATAATGTATATTTATGTATAACTGAATCACTTTGCTGTACAGCAGAAATTGGCACAAAGTTGTAAATCAACTATACTTCGATAAATTTTTTAAAGAAAGATAATTCATTTGGACAAAGTGAAAGTTGAGTACTTGCAAATGAAACCCACATAGTAAATCTTTACTTAAATTTTTAGGGATCAATATTTGAAAAAGTTTTTAGCTACATAAAAATTGATTTGGAATTATACAAGCAAGACAAAAAAAGTGTTAGGATCAGAAAGCAATTTTGCATTCTCTTCCTTTTGAGAGAGTATGTGTCTCTTTGTTGTTAGGATGTGTCTGCTTTAGGGCTGCCTAGTTGGCCATATTCTATATATATGATAAAAAGCATGCAAAGACTTATGAAATACCGTAGAAATACTCTCATACTACTTTCTATGAGGAGATATGAACAGTATAATAAATAAAAGGAACATGTATGGCATTTTCATATCTCCTTTTTATTAAATATTGTCATTTTTGGAATAAAGAAACATATAAAATACATCAAAGAGGAGGATTTGAGTTTTGGAGGCCAAAATATATACTGTAGTGATGAAATATGGAAATATAAGGAAATGAGCCTATCTCATAAAGACTGGAAAGACTGTGTCTTCTACAAAGAGTTCTTTGCACACTAGTTATTTTGGCATAGTAGTGACATATAAGGTCAATTTTTGAAAATTAATGGATATCAGCAATCAACAATAGGAAAATGAAAATAGCAATTTCATTTATCTAAGACAAAAAATATAAAAATGGAAGGAATAATAAAGTTAAGGTAGGCAAGACCTCCATATTGAACAATATAAAACACTGCTGAAAGAAATTAAATAAGACCTTAAAATGCAGAGGTATACCAGGTTTGTAGAGTGGAAGACTACTGTTAAGCTATCAATCCTCTCCAAATTGATATATTTATGCTTTTGATTCCATGCATGGAATCCATATAACAGCAAAGAGACTCAGGAGACCTCCCACAAGGCCCATTTAGGTCTTGTCTCATGAGGATCACTGGGAGAAGTAAGGTAGATTACTGTGGATCAGCTAGAGATGGACAAGAACACAGGACTCAGAGCAACCAGCACATGGATCTTGGCAGACAATGTTTCTGCTGCTGGTGGCACCCTTATGCTTTGCCCATGTGCATAGCTGAGCTGATGGCTCTCTGCAGACAGGGAGCTTAATTAGTTGATCTATCTGAGTTGGGTCCCCCAGTCAATGGGCCATCCTGGCCATGGAACCCAATTTACAATGCAACCTGGACAATGAAGCAAGTCAGCAGTCCTACTCAACTACTGAGCATAGCCTCTAGTCCCTTGTTTCTAGTTCTTTAACCAGGAAGCATTGCAAAAGATCATAGTCAGCCATGGAATTTATCCAATAGCCAGCCTTAATAGAGGATCAAGCTAGCAGCCCTGCATAACTGTTAAGGCATGCCTCCAGTTGTGCCTAACCAGGAAGCCCAGTCAGGGGCCCTGGGAAACCATGGAGGTCATCCTACAGTCCTGCTTAGGCAGAGCCAAATCAGAACCTTGGCCCAAATACAAAGCATAACCTCCAGCCGTGCCGACCAGGGTGTCTGACAATAACCATGGGCAGGCTTAGAGCCCAGCCTATAGTACTATTCCATTTTGAAGCTCACCATACCGCCCTATCCAGCAAGAAAAAAAAAATGCCTTTTTTACCTAACATCTTATTTATGAATTTAAACATATTTTTAAGATTACTTACAGAAATGAAAGAAAATAATAATATTCAATTACTGAAGTGCACAAAAAAATGCAAGGCATTGCCCATGAAGCCAAAGGAAACAACTGACATTTCAAGGGCTGTTCTTTTAAAGCACAAGACACAACAGGTGCCCATTATAAAAATTAAAAATTTTAAACACTCCTATGAAAGACCAAAAAAAAATGAATGTATATAATTAATTTTCAAAATGAAAATCCTTTTCAAAAGAAAATAGCAAAGAAGGAGTTCCTATTGTGGCTCAGTGGGTTATGAACCTGACTAGTACCCATGAGGATACAGATTTGATCCCAGCCTTGTCCAGTGGGTTAAGGATCCAATGTTGCCATTAGTTGTGGTGTAGGTCAAAGATGAAGCTCAGATCCTGTGTGGCTGTGGCTGTGGCATAGATTGTGCTGTACCTTGGATTTAACCCCTAGCTTGGGAACTTCCATATACCATGAGTGTGGCCCTAAAAAGCAAAAAAAAAAAAAAAAAAAGTGAAAAAAGAAAATAGCAAAGAAAAAAGTGAAGATAACACAAATAAAAAGTAAAGCAGAGGAATTCCTGTCGTGGCACAATGGGTAACGAATCCGACTAGGAACCATGAGGTTGCAGATTCGATCGCTGGCCTTGCTCAGTGGGTTAAGGCTCCAGCGTTGCCATGAGCTGTGGTGTAGGTTGCAGACATGGCTCAGATCCTGCATTGCTGTGGCTCTGGCATAGGCCGGCAGCTCTAGCTCCAATTCAGCCCCTAGCCTGGGAACTTCCATATGCCACGGGAGCAGCCCAAGAAATGGCAAAAAGACAAAAAAAAAAAAAAAAGTAAAGCAGAAAGAAGGCAACATAGGATAAAAAGGCAAAGTTTTGATGAAAAAGGACCAAGTGAAATTATTGAAGGAATTGAGTTTTTTGTGCTAAATACCAATGTAGAAAAGAATAGAGATAAAAAACAATTATAAAGGCAAGGAGAATTTGACAGAAGTACAATCATAATAGCATAATGTAGTAGACCACTGTCAGTCTATAACTTTTCAAATGGCTCATGACAAATATGGACATAAGAATATTGAAAACTATAATAAATAGAGCTTAATTTTTCCACATATGTGCATGCATCCTAAGAAAGGCATTAACTCATTCTTTTCAATAATGAAACATTAACAAATATTGATCATACGCCAGTCCCCTATACAAACCATGATATGTTTTAAAGCAAATAGAAACAATAAAAGATTAAATAGGAAAGCCTTTAAATTTAAGGCTTTCAAATAACTGAATCCACATGGGCCCCACCTAGCCTGTGGAGCAGTTCCACAAAAGGGCAGGGGCAACAGAGCCTGGGGACAGTGATTTAAAGCCATGAAGGACGAAGGGCATGTATACTCATTTTCAAGGCATTGGTAAAAAAATGTTTACTGAAGATTAAATAAAAGATTAAATAAAAGATTAGATAGGAAAGCCTTTAAATTTAAAAACATATATCTTGTAAAACAACTATTTAAGATATAAGGACATTTGTATTTTTATGAGCTTTTTAGATAACAGTGAAAATGAGACTACTTCATATCAAACTTAAAGTAAGAACCAAATCCTTACTATTCCAGTTGGTCTCACCTTGCCGAAATTCTATTATAAATAAATCCTATAATATCATTGATATTAATTTCCTTAAATGTTTTCATTACTACAAAATGCAGTATTAACACACATGAACAAGTGTTTTATTCCAGTTGGAAAATATGTAAGTTAAAACCCAAAGAAAAGGAGTTCCCGTCGTGGCGCAGTGGTTAACGAATCCGACTAGGAACCATGAGGTTGCGGGTTCGATCCCTGCCCTTGCTCAGTGGGTTAACGATCCCGCGTTGCTGTGGCTCTGGCATAGGCCAGGGGATGCAGCTCCGATTCTACCCCTAGCCTGGGAACCTCCATATGCCCCGGGAGTGGCCCAAAGAAATAGCAAAAAAGACAAAAAAAAACAAAAACAAACAAACAAAAAAAGAGAAATAGATTAAGTACAACAAACAAAAATAAATTAGAAATGAAAAGATTAGAATAAAGAAATTAAAATCACTGAAATAGACAGTCTTCTGGCATATATAACCAAAATAGATAAAGCAAAAAAAAATAAATAAATGAAATGAAAATGAAAGGAGATACAATAACAGATACAAAAAGTCTCCTTATATCCCACAATTAACTCAAGAGATAATACGCAGGAGAGACAACCCCCCTTGGTTGGTGGAGGACACTGGGAATAACAGAAGGGTTGCAAAAAGCCTGGACTCTGCTTGTGAACAATGTGCAGTGGTAACTTGTCCCCAAGGCAGTGTGGAAAGGGGTCTGCTGTTACAATTGCTTGGTTTCCTCAGACTGCCTTCCCACATGCCCCAGTCCAAACCAAATAAAAACTCCATCTCAACTCCCTCCATGCTATGGCACTGGATGTGGGATGGCCACAACCAGGGAAAAGACTTGGCAACAGGATGCAGAGATGACCGGATTCCAGGGAGGAGCCTGGGTCGGATGTGGTGGCCAATGTTAGTGTTTCTTCAAGTAGCACAAATCTCTGTTAGCAGCTGCACCACCACAGCTCACCTCCAATACAAACTGAATCCACATGGGCCCCACCTAGCCTGTGGAGCAGTTCCACAAAAGGGCAGGGGCAACAGAGCCTGGGGACAGTGATTTAAAGCCATGAAGGACGAAGGGCATGTATACTCATTTTCAAGGCATTGGTAAAAAAATGTTTACTGAATTAGGGAAAAGCACTGATGTGCACAGTGAATGTATTAACAAGGAAATAGAAAACATAAAAAGACAAAATTGTAAATGAAGAATTCAATAGCTAAAGTGAAAAAAAAAAAACAGGAAGGAATGAATGGCAGACTAAATAATACACAAGAAGACATAAGTTATGTGGACGATAAAATGGAAATCATACAGTGAAAATAGCAAAAAGAAAGATGAATTTTTAAAAAAAATGAAAACAATTTAAGATATCTCTTAAATTTTTAAAAAAATGAAAACAATTTAAGATATCTCTTAAAACAATTTAAGATATCACTACGTGTACCAAAATTCACATTACAGGGGTGCCATAAGGAAGAGAGAGAAGGGGATCAAAAAGTTATTTGAGGAAATTATGGCTAAAAATCTGCCAAAAATGAAGAAGGAAACAGATATTCAGGTACTGGGAGCACACAGGATGAACCAAAGATGAATCTAAAAAAGATCAACAAAAGGATATATCATAATTAAAATGGGAAAAGTTTAAGAGAGAATTCTAAAGGCAGTAGGAGAAAAACAAAATGTCATATACAAGGGTATCAAGAGAAAAACAAAATATTATATGTACAAGGGTATCTCTGAAAGGCTATTGCTTTATTTTTCTACAGAAACTCTGGAGGCCAGAAAGGAGTGACATGATATATTCAAAGTGCAGAAAGGGAAATTCTGCACCTAGGCTTACTCTACCCAGTATGATTACCATTTAGAATGGAAAGAGAAATAAAGAATTCCTCAGAGAAGAAATAACTAAAATCAATAATTAATCCTAACCTATCATAAAGGAAATATTAAAATTTCTTCTCTAAGTGTGAAAAAATAAGAATCTACAGGAAAGAGAAAATTTCACTAGAAGAGGCAAATATATAGTAATGATTGAGGAGCAACCATTTACATAAACTAGTTAAAAAGATTTAAGAGGAAGAAAAAGTTGTAAAAGCAACTATAACTATAAACAACAGTTAAGGGATAAGCATCAAAATGTAAAATATGATGTCAAAACTGGGAAACATGAGAAAGGGGAGTAAAAATATAGATCTTTTAGGATGTGTTTGCTCTTAAATGATTACCAATTTAAAACAAGTAGATATAGTTCAATAAATATGAGCCCCTTGGCAACCACAAATCAAAACCTATAATAGTTAAGCAAAAACGAAAAAAGAGAGGAACGCAAACATGCTACTAAAGAAAATTATCAATCTACAAAGGAATAAATTAAAAAAATTGAACAGGAAGAGCTGCAAAAACAATAGGAAAACAAATAATGGAATAGCGATAAGTACATATGTATCAATAATTACTTTAGGAGTTCCCACTGTGGCTCAGAATAAATGAACTCAATATACATGAAGATGAAGCTTCAATCCCTGGCCCTGCTCAGTAGGTTAAGGATTTGACTTTGCTGTGAGCTGTGGTGTAGTTCACAGATGCGGCTTGGATCTGGCATGGCTGTGGGTGTGGTGTGGCCAGCTGCTGTAGCTCTAATTTGACCCCTAGCCTGGGAACTTCAATATGCCACAGGTTTGGGCCTAAAAAGAAAAAAAAAATTACTTTAAATTTCAATAGATTATATGCTCACATAGGGTGATTGACTGGGTTAATAAACAAGACTATTCCACATGCTGCCTACAAGAGACTCACTTTAGAGCTAAATAAATAGACTGAAAAACAGTATTTCATGAAAACTGAAAAAAAAATAAGGTTAGCAATACTCTTATCAGACAAAACTTTACAACAAAAGCTGTTCACAAAAGACAAGGAAGAGCACTATACAATGTAAAGGGATCAATACCAGAAGAGGATATTTATTACATTTATTGATATATATGTGCCAAATATGGGAGTTCCTAAATATATAATTAAACACTAATAGTAAGTACTCATAGTCATAAAAGGAGAAATTGACAGCAATATACTAACAGTAGGGAATTTTAACACCTACTAACATCAATAGACAGATTATCCGGACCAAAAAAATCAGTAAGGAAACAATGGTGTTAAATGATGCAATGGATTAAATAAGACTTAATAGCCATCTATAAAATACTACACCCCAAACCAGCAAATACACACTCTTTTCAAGTGCACACAAGACCTTCTACAGGATAGATCACAGGCTAAACCAGAAAAGCAATCTCAAATCAAAGAGGATAAAAATTCTATCATACCTTTTTTCTCACAACAATATTATGAAACTAGAAATCAATTATAAGAAGAAAAATAGAAAAATAACAAATACATGGAGACTAAAAACCATGCTACCAAAAAGCCAAAGAGTGAGTGAAGAAACCAAAGTGATATCTTGAGACAAATGTAAAGAGAAACACAATACTCAAAAATCTATGGGATGCAGCATAAGCAGTTCTAAGAGGGAAGTTTATAACAATAAGTCTTTCCTCAAGGAACACAATAAACCTCAAATAAGTAACCTAATTTACCACCTAAAAGAACTAGAAAAAGAACAAACAAAACCCAAAGTCAGCAGAAGAAACAAAATGCCAAAGATCAGAGGGGAAATAAAATATGATCAAAAAAAGAGAAAGAGAGAATAGAAAAGATCAGTGAAATCAAGAGCTACTATAAAAAGAAATAAACACAATGATAAACCTTTTTCCAGGCTTACCAAGAAGAAAAGAGATGCAAACAAACAAACAAAATAAGAAATGAAAGAGGAAGAATAACAACTGATACCACAGAAATAAAGAAAATCATGTTAACACACTACAAAGAGTTAAATGTCAACAAATTGGACAACCTAGAAGAAATGGACAAATTTCTAGAAAGATAAAAACTGCCAAGACTGAATGAAGAAGAAACAGACCATTTTTTACAATCATTAGTAATTAGATCACTTTGCTGTACAACAGAAATTGACGAAACATTGTAAATCAACTATACTTTAGTTAAAAAGTTTTTTTAAAAAAGGAAGGGAATACAGAAACTCCTAGCAAACAAAAGTCAAGGGCTGACCAGAAGGCTTCACAGGGTAATTATACCAAATATATAAGAAAAAATAATACCTGTCCTTCTCAAACTATTTCAAAGTATTGAAGAGGCTAGAATACTACCAAATTCATTCTACATTATCCTGATATCAAAACCTGACAAAGATATTTCAAAAAAAAAAACAAAAAACAAAAATACAGGCCAATAATCTGATAAGCATAGATGCAAAAATCCTCAACAAAATTTGAGCAAACTGAATCTAACAATATATAAAAAGGGTTGTGCACCATGATCAAGTAGAACTCACAGTCATAAGGATGAATCAATATTCACAAATCAACTAATGTGATATTCTACATTAACAAAAGGAAGAATAGATATCACAAGATCATTTCAATAGATGCAGAAAAAGCATGTGACAAAATTCAACATATATTTGTAATAAAAACTTTCATCAAAGTGGGTATAGAGAGAAGTTATCTCAACATAATAAAGGCCATTTCTCAAACACACAGCTAATACATTCAACAGTGAAAATCTGAAAACCTTTTCTCTAGATTTAGGAACAAGATGTCCACTCCCGCCCCCTGCCCTCCACCCCATTTAACATAGTACTGGAAGACTTAGACACTGTCATTAGATAAGAAACAAATAAATAAAAGACATTCAAATTGGAGGGAATGAAGTAAAACTTCACTATTTGCAGATAAGATTATGTTTTATACAGAAAGCCCTAATATATCCACCCCAAAATTATTAGAATAAATAAATTTGGAAAAGTTGCAGGATATAATATTAATATACAGAAATCTACTTCTTTTCTATACACTAATAATAAACTATCAGAATGTGTATATATGTATGTATGTGTATTTTACATATATACATATATATATACACATATATATGGGACTGGGTCACTTTGCTGTACAACAGAAATTGGCACATTGTAAATCAACTATACCTTAATAAAAATAAATTAACAAATAAAAAATAACTATCACAATGAAAATAAAAATCAATATAGTTTAAAAACCACACAAACAATCAAGAAATGAAAGATCTAAACCCTGAAAACTAAAACATTAATAAAGAAAATTGAAGATGATTTCAAAAAAGGAAAGATGACTGGTGCTTTTGGATTGGAAGAATTAATATTATTAAAATGACTATACCCAAAGCAATCTACAGATTTAATGTGGTACTGATTAAAATATCCACAACATTTATTACAGAACTAAAAAAAATAATCCTAAAATTCACATGGAACCACAAAAGACACTGAATTGCCAAAATGATCTTGAGGAAGAAAAGCAAAGCTGAAAGTATTACACTTTCCAGCATCAGACTGTATGACAAAGCTCCAGTAATCAAATGAGCATGGTACTGGCACAAAAACATATACAAATGGAACCTATTGTCAATTAATCTCAACAAAGGGAGACACAGAATATTAGATCGAGAAAAGACAGTCTCTTCAAATAGTGGTATTGGGAAAATTGGACAGGTACATGTAAAACAATGAGATTAGCACATTACCTCACACCATATACAGAAATAAACTCAAAATGAATTAAAGACCTAAATGTGGAGGGAAGGAGTGGGATAGACTGAGAACTGGGGGTTAGTGGATGTAAACTATTACATTTAGAATGGATAAACAACAAAGTGTTACTGTATAGCAGCAGGAAATATATCCAATCTCCTAGGATAGATCATGATGGAAAATAATATTAAAAAAGAATATATATATATGTATGAATGATTTGCTGTACAGACAAAATTGACATAATACATAAATCAACTATACTTTAATTAAAAAAAACCCTAAATGTAAGATTTGAAACCAGAACCGTAAAGATCATAAACCATGTTCATAGAAGTGAACATAGTCTGAATATTCTTCACCTACAACATAAAGCACAGCAGTATTTTTTGGATCTATCTCCTAAAACAAAAGAAAGGCAAAAATAAACAAATGGGACAAACTAAAAAGTTTTTACATAACAGGGAAACTACTGACAAAATGAAAAGACAATCTATAAAATGAGAGAAAATATTTGCAAGTGGTGTGACCAACAAGTGAGACATCTAAAACATACAAACAGTTCATATAACACAATATCAAAAAAACACCCAATTAAAAAAATGTACAGAATAACTGAAGAGACAGTTTTCCAAAAAAGACATATAGATGGCTAATAAGCACATGAAAAAATTCTCAAAATCACTAGTCATTAGAGAAGTGTGAATAAAAATCACAATGAAATATAACTTCACACCTGTGACAATGAAATATAACTTCACACCTGTGAAATATAACTTCACACACAATGAAATATAACTTCACACCTGTAACAATGAAATATAACTTCACACCTGTGAAATATAACTTCACACACAATGAAATATAACTTCACACGCATGGCTATCATAACAAATGCTGGCAAGGACGTGGAGAAAAGAGAACCCTTGTACAACATTGGTGGGAATATTTAAATTAGTGCAGCCACTATTGAAAAAAGTATGGCGGTTCCTCAAAAAACTAAAAATAGAACTATCATATGAACCAGTGATTCCACTCCTGGCTATATATCCAGAAAACAAAAACAACAACAAAGTACTAAAACAGTAATTCAAAACGCTACATGCATCCCAATGTTCATATCAGCACTATTTATAATATCCAAGATACGTAAGCAACCCATGTGTCTATCAAGATAGGAATGGATAAAGAAAATGTTTCATTATTATTTATTATTATTCATCCATAAAAGAGAATGACATTCTGCCATCTGTAGCAATATGGATAAACCAGAGGATATTATGCCAAGTGAAATAAGTCAGGGAGACAAAGACAAGTACTATATCACCTATATGTAGCATCTAAAAATAATGTAAATTAAAATATATAGCAAAATTAATGCAAATTAATGTATATAGCAAAACAGAAATAAACTCAAAGATATAGAAAACAAACTAGTGGTTACCAGTGGGAAAGGGAAACCGGGAGGGGCACATTAGGGGTATGAGATTAAGAGATACAAACTACTATGTATAACAGATAAAAAATAAGGATATACTGTATCAAATAGGGAATTATAGCCATTATTTTATAGTAACTCTCAATGGATCATAACCTATAAAAAATATGGAAACATTATGCTGTATACCTGATACCATACAATATTGTAAAATAACTAAATATCAGTAAAATAGTTCAAACATCACATTATAATTAAAACTTGGAAAGAAAATGAAATAATTTTTTTTTGTCTTTTGTCTTTTTGTTGTTGTTGTTGTTGTTGTTGCTACTTCTTGGGCTGCACCCGCGGCATATGGAGGTTCTCAGGCTAGGGGTCGAATCGGAGCTGTAGCCACCGGCCTACGCCAGAGCCACAGTAACGCGGGATCAGAGCCGCGTCTGCAACCTACACCACAGCTCAGGGCAACGCCGGATCGTTAACCCACTGGGCAAGGGCAGGGACCGAACCCGCAACCTCATGGTTCCTAGTCGGATTCGTTAACCACTGCGCCACGACGGGAACTCCATGAAATAATTTTTTACTTTTAGAATTATTTAGAAAGTTTTCTAATAAAATATGTTATGATAAAGTGATGTAAATATCAAAAAGATAAAAACAATTATTTGCAAGTTATATGATTGTATGTAGCTTATAAGATTATATGATAAGGAAAACCTAAATGAGTAGACCAGTAAGAAAACTACCAGAATTAATAAGAAAATTTATAAAACATAGTGAATGCAAGATATACATAACACCCAGTAGTTTAACTTGACACTAGAATTAACCAGTTAGAAATGCATATGGAAAAAATAATGTTAATAACAGTGATAAAAATTTAATTATATACGGCAAAAAAAAAACATTCTCATGATTATATTTAAAAAAACACCTAAAATACAGAAAACAGAAAAGTGGAATAATTTTCATTTGGAATTTAATAGAATAGCCCATAGCATACCATACACAAAACTAGATGTCAAATGAATTAAATATCTTTACTTATTTTTAAGCAATTAAATTATTAGAACTGTATTTTAAAATTATAATCTGTGAATTCTCTAAGAAAGAAACTGAATACTTTTATATGGCATGAGATACATAAATTGAGTTAATATTCAATTTATAGAGAATCTAGTTAAAATTGGAAGATTATACAGAACACCTCCCAGTAACATCACTGAGATGACATTAAAAGGATGAAAATGAGAGTAAAAGAATTTGTTTATAAGATGTACAATTGATTATGACCATGGTATAATTTAAGGATGTGACATCAAAAATTTTAGGAAACCATAACAGTGATGTGATGATTGCTTTAGTTGACCTGACAATACTGAATTCCAAATCAGCAATGGGTAATTGTTGGAACTTGGTTCATTTTCTAAGGCCTCAAAGGAATAGGAATTCTAGCAGCAACTACATCTGAAAAAGGAGATGGATTTAGGGCTCAAAACTAGAGTACTCATTCAAAATATGTTTTTGAAATAATTAGAACCACCATACAGCTTTGATCACTTGGAGACATCCAGATGCCTTCAGCTATAGACTAGAATTTTATTGTTTTATTTATTTATTTTTTAGTCTTTTAGGGCCACACCCATGGCATATGGAGGTTCCCAAGCTAGAGGTCAAACTAGAGCTGTAGCTGCAGGCCTATGCCATAGCCACAGCAACATGGGATCCAAGCCACGTCTGAGACCTACAGCACAGCTCACAGCAACACCGGATCCTCAACCCACTGAGCAGCATCAGGGATTGAACCCTCATTCTCATGGATAGTAGTTAGGTTTGTTACCACTGAGCCACCATGGTAACTCCTAGAAATTTATTATTTTTAAATGTGTAAAACAGAATTCTCTGTACTGGAAACACTAGGCACAGTTAAGCACAGACTACCAAATTGAAAACAAAAGGATTATGTAACTGCCTATATAATAAACATTGAGACCTGTAGTGTTTTTCCCTGTTTTGTTCTGAGAATATTGTCAACCAGGATTATATCATTTGCGCAATGTCTGCTGAAAGCTACAGTCAACCCTAGATTTAGAATAATTTCAGCCATTAGTTCTTTAAATATTTTTCTGTAAATATTTTTCTGACAATTTCCTACTTTTCTTCAAGAGCTCCAATTAAAGTTAAATTAAGCCACTTGGTAATGTCATATAGATCATTTAGTTTCTACTCATTTTTTTTTTCAGTCTTGTCTCTTTCTTTGCTTTAGCATGGTTTCTATTACTATGTCTTAAGGTTTGCTCGTCTTTTCTTCTGCAAAGTTTAATGTGCTATTATTCCCATTTGGTAAATTTTTCATTTTAGATATTGTATTTTAGATCTCCAAAAGTTTACATATGATTCTTTCAATATGTTCTATTTTACTCTTCCGTATTTCCTTTAAACTCCAAGGCATACTTAAATATTTATTATAGCTGTATTTAAATCCCTTATTCTCAATTTCTATAATATCTGTTATTTCTGCTCCTGCTTCTATTGACTGGTTTTTCTCTTGCTGATGGATCACAGTTTGTTGCCTCTTCATATGTACAGTAATTAGGTATGAGATACATTTATAAAAATGCACATATCATAGGAATACAGCTGAATAACTCTTCACAATGTGAAAACAATTGAATTACCAGACCAGAACTCAAGAAACAAAATATTGTCAGCATTGCCTAAGCTTGGGTCATGCCTTCTTTTAGTCACTAACCACTCTTATACACTGTGAATGTTACACTGTTAAATTTTCTTTTAATAAAAAAAAAAAACTTTTTGTCCTCTATTTAAGTGTGAGGTTTTTTTGGTAGGCACTAAAGTTACTTGTGGATCCCCTGATCTGCCTAAATTTTGTTTCTAAATTTCATTAGGGTAATTTTAGAGTAGACTTTACTGTAGGGCTAATTTAACCCTCCTCCTAAGGTATAATCCTTGTGGGTTTGAAAAGGTATCTCTCTACTGGCTGGGTAGAATTAAAATATCTCCCAGACTTTCATGACCTTTGGAATGTATATACCCAGCAGCTTCCCAGAAGTTATTCTTTGTCTGAACTCATGGAGTTTTACTTCTTGTATGTGCAAATTAGTATTTAACCAAGAATTAAAGAGACCCCTACGTAGATAATCTAGACTTCTTTCTTTGCCTAGCTCTACCCTTTTCAGTATTTTGAACTTTAAATTTCAGTCTCCTCTATATCTCAGACCTCTGATCTCTGCCTCCTCACCATGATTTTGGTGGAGTTTCATTCTTGGCACCACCATCCAGAAAATTCCTCCATCCAGGAAGCCATGGTGATTATAAGGGTCACATTCATCATTTCATTTTCCTCCCTAAGGATCATGATTCCAAGCTACCTAGTGGGCCCGTATCTAAAAACTGTTGTTTTATATATTTGGCTCCTTTATTAGTTGTTTGTAATGAGAGCATAAAGTCAATCTAATCCAAATAAATCTAATAATATTCCATCCTTGCTAGGAGTAAATGCTCTCAGTCCTTTCCAATTCTCCTTAAACCTTATAATCATGCTGCTTTAATCATTAATGAGCTAATTAAATTTTGACATGTATGAGAGTCATGTTTTTAATTTTTTGAAAATCATCCTTCTGCAAGGTATAAAAAAATACTGATGTTCTTCTGTTGTTGTAATTGATCATATTTCCTGGGAAGATATATATGGATGAAATGATACAAAGTCATTTATAAGAGAAGGGTTAAGAATTGGTCAGGAGGAAATGAGTAAAATTGTCATACGTAGATAATTATTGAAGCTGGGCAATCAATACTAAAGTTGAGTGATCAATAGTGAAATTGAATGATTAATTTATGGGGCTTTTTATATGATTTTTTCTGAGAATTTATATTATAGAGATAACAGATAAAGATAGGACTAGAGAGAGGGAGAGAGAAAGATATACAGACAGAGAAATTGAGAGCAATGAAATTCTTATTTTGTACATCAAATTGGTGATAGTGAGAGTCAAAGAAATTGTACTGCATAAAAAAGAATGATAACAAACCTATTAAATTTTAAAAAGCATCCCAATAGACCGCTTTTATAGGACTATCATTTGCTGCAAACCTGCATGAAATTAGACACCCTTTTTGCGGGACCTGATGTGGTTGTGGAAATAAGAATGGTTCTGAGTGATATGAAACATTACAGGGGTGAAATACTCCACAAGTCCCTGAGTAATGAATTATCTGCTTCTGACAAGAGCCAATATCAATTTAATAGAAGCAACCAGAATTTGCAATCTACAATACAGAAAATTATCCCCTTTCTCCCTCACTTTCAGTTGTGAGTCAAAGAAAAGCACTGGGTAGCTGGAGGGTTGTCATCCTTAGACATGCCTTCCAGAGACAGAGTTTGTCATGCTCATGCCATCAGCCATGAAGGGAGGCTGATGAAACACTTGGACCTAAGGACTAGCAGTAAACATTGGGGTAAAGTGCTTCCCTGGAATTGTAACTTTCAGAGGTAGCACTAATGTGCTAAAAATGCTAAATGATCAGTAATAGAATATCAATGTTTACAGACTTTACCAAAAATAACACTGGAGCACCATGAAAATAAAGGCATTTTTCTTCTAATACTGAATTCTGGGGCACTTCTCAGAAAACTGGCAGGCATTTCTCTTTCTCTTTTAAAACAGTGTCTTTGCCTGCAGGAGTAAGAGCAGAGTATATGTGCCCATATTTGTGCAATGGCTTTCACTAATATATGCCACATACACAAAGAGTGAGAGAAAAAAGTAGAGAAATAAGATATATTTTAGAAATACACTAAGGCTATGGTAGAATCTAATTTTGATGACACTTAAGCCCTACATAGTTTCTTTGCAAAGTTTTCCTTTGTGATCTTTCTCCAGAGGTTGTTCTGGTGATAACATAAAGATTTGAGTTACTGTTTGATCATGGGGTTGCATTTGGACCACTGTTTAATGAATCTCCAGTTCCCACAGTGTGAGAGGATGCCCAGCTACAGTTCTAGCCAAGCTTTGATGCATTCAGCTGAGAGTGAATCAATTAAAGTTCAAATAGGGTGGTGGGGGGATGCACTGAGGGTTTGGGATGAAAACGCTATAAAATTTGTTTGTGATGATTGTTGTACAACTATAAATGTAAGAAAATTCATTGAGTAATTAAAACAAAACAAAGAAACCAAATAGGTTTGCTAAATTTAAGTCATCTTTCTGGAGAGGTTTTCTGAAGGCTTGCTTCTGTAAAGAAAGTATACATCAGTTTCAAAATTCATCTCCAAGACTCTCTTTGCTTTTCCTTATCAATATAATTATTTAAGAAATTTCTAGGAGTTCCTTCTGTGGTATAGTGAGTTATGATACAGCTTGTCTCTATGGAAGTATGGGTCTCCCAGGCCCAGTGCAGTGGATTAAGGATCTGGGGTTGCTGCAGCTGTGGCATAGGTCACAACCCCCCCTCAGATTTGATCCCAGGCCCAGGAACTTCCATGTACCATGGGTGTGGCCAATAAAGAAAAAGAAAAAGAAATTCTGGAGTTCCCACTGTGGCACAGTGTGTTAAGAATCTGACTGCAGTGGCTCAGGTTTCTGAGGATATGGAGGTTTGATCCCAGGTCCAGCACAGTGGGTTAAAGGATCCAGCATTGATGCAACTGTGGTGTAGGTTGTAGCTAGGGCTCAGATTCAGTCCATGGCCCAGGAACTTCCATATGCCATAGATGTGGTCATTAAAAAAAAAAATTCTTTGTTGAGCCTCCAAGGAGAGTCATTAATAGAAAATTCTTATTCTGTAGGGATTGATAACATAAATGAGGAAAACCACATATTTTTTCAGATGGGTCAGAGGCTGAGCATTTTCAGAATTCAGAAGTGGATAAATCTCTCCTGAAAATTCTATGAGTACTCATCAGCATAATTTTAAAATATGAAGGGAAGCATAAAAATTGAAAAAAATTAGGTAGATAAAAAATATTGTGTAATAAAAAATGAACAAATACATATATGTATTTGTTATATATACATACCTGCACATGTGTATTTTTACATACATACCTTTGAAGAATGAACACTATTTCAAAATGTTTTATATGTATAATTCCATAAGCTTCCTTTTACATTAAAGCATTCTACAGAAGTGAAATATCAGAATCAAAAAATAAATTATACATATGTCGATGTGTGTGCATACATGTGTGTACTTTAGTGTGTGTTATGGGAACAAAAAAACAACATGAGAAAAAGTGAAACACATAGCCCATTTTCTTCAAATTCTGTCTTAAATTGCATTTGTTTTTGCTTGACCCATTTCTAGGCTCCAATTCTTCCCAGTATAGTTAAAATGGTCTCATTACAATCTTTAATGCCTCTGTCTTTTTCTTCTTTGTTATAGTTGGCAATTGGCAGTTATAGGATGGTGCAGTAACTCACTCATTCAAAGTTATCTTTCTGATGCCTTGTTTTTGGGAAACACTATTAAATTAGGCATAAGTCATTTTTCAGCAAAGAATGTGACATTTTATTTTCTCTAACAGCAAGTATTAACTCATTTTGGAAGGAGGGATAATTCCTGCAACACTATAAACAATGTAAGGGGGGACTTTGATTTGCTTCTCCTTCCTCCTCTTCTTCTTTTTTTTTAAACCTGTAGTAATACCTCGTGCTATTCACTTTATAGTTATTATCTTGAGTCCTTAGGCAATTGCCGAAACCAGCTGTTGTTATCCTTATTTTTCTAATAAGAAACCTACAACTCACAAATGTAAGTACCTTGGCCACAATCACAGGGTCCAAAAGGGTTCCTGTGCATTAGCTGCACCCTTTGTCAAGATTCCCTTCCTTTCCTTCCTTGGCAAACTATTTAAATGAGGTAGACTGTTCAGTTTAGAAGGATCCTCCTTCATAAATCTAATTGTCAAAGTAGGCCAGAAAAGGAGACAACAGATTTACAGGAAGTGTGGCTTATATCTATTTCTTTTGTACTGAGTAGGAGTCTATAGACTTCCTGTGCTTTCAGTCGCTATGCCTCTTTTGAGCTCTTTAAAAGAGCAGGTGTCTAAGCTAAGCCTCAGTTTACTCATCTATACATTCTGGGGGTAACAGTATCTATTTCATAGTTGTTTTATGCAGATTAACTGAAATAATGAAGTACTGAGCACATTGTCTGGCACGTGGAAATCATCTGTAAATATAAGCTAAGTTTCCACATAATGCTAGGTGTTTATTCAATAGTTAACAAGCCATGTTGTGTGATAGGAACTATTATACGTCAGGAACAAACACACTCATAGAAAAAGAGATTGGATTTGTGGTTACCAGAGGTGAGGGAAGGGGGAATCAGGAGAAGGGAGACAAAAGGTACAAACTTCCAGGTATAAGATAAATAAGTACTAGAGATGTAATGTCCAATATGACAAATATAATTAATGCTGCTGTGTGTTAAAAAAATTGAGAGTAAATCCTAAGAGTTATCACAAGAGAAAAATTTTTTTTGTCTTTAAATTTGTATTTCTATGAGATGATGGAATTTTTATCATGATAATCATTTTATGATTTATGTAAGGAAAATCATTCTGCTGTGCACCTTAAACTTCTACAGTGCTGTATATCCATTATATCTCAATAATGTTGGAAATAAATAAATTTTAAAAATGCTATTTCAGGGAGTTCCCGTCGTGGCTCAGCAGTTGACGAATCCCACTAGAAACCATGAGGTTGCGGGTTCGATCCCTGGCCTCAGTGGGTTAAGGATCCGGTATTGCCGTGAGCTGTGTTGTAGGTCACAGATGCAGCTCGGATCCCGTTTTGCTGTGGCTCTGGCATATGTCGGTGGCTACAGCTCTGATTCGACCCCTAGCTTGGGAACCTCCATATGCCATGGGAGTGGCCCAAGAAATGGCAAAAAGACAAAAAAAAAAAAAGAAAAAAAATGCCATTTCAGAGTTCCCGTTGTGGCTTATGGGTTAAGAACCCGGCTGGTATCCATGAGGATACAGATTCTATCCCTGGCCTCATTCAGTGGATTAAGGATCCAGCCTTGTTGCAAGTTGTGGCATAGGTTGCATATGTAGCTCAGGACCCGTGTTGCTGTGGCTGTGGTTTAGGCTGGCAGCTGCAGCTCCAATTTGACCCCTACCTAGCCCAGGAACTTCCATATGCTGCTGGTGCAGTGCCCCTCCTGCCAAAAAAAAGGCCTTTTCCACCCAAAATAAATAAGTAGATTCATGCAAAAAATATTTTTTAATTGAAGTGTTAGAAATGGAAATTCATGGGAACCACAACAGATTTACTGACTCAGAATTTCTGGGCGGGGCAGAGGAGCTGTGAGAAAATCAGTGACTCAGAGGTTAGAAAGTGCATTTTTAATTATTTCATATAGTACATACAATCTTATTAGTGAACACTGTGTGAACTAATAAACACTGCTAAGTCAGCTATTGAATTCTTGGCTGCACCTGTGCAGTAATATTTATAAAAGATACCAAGAAGTATAAACTCCTTGGTGCACAGATATTCTGGCATTTGTATTTGGCCTCAGAGTGTAGGATACATAGAGGAATTCAAGAAATAGTTTTAATTGATTAATTGGTTTTGCTAAGTGTCTTTTCATTAACTGCCAAATCTACTTTCTTAACCATGCTTAAAAACATCATTAAGCTTATTTCACATTAAACAACATTTTTATAGCTAAATCAAAATATAAATTTCAGAGCATTGTGCAGATATGTAACAGAAACACATTTTTGTCTCTGAAATAATCTTTTTTTTAAGAGCTTATTTTTTTATTTATTTGTTTATATATTTGACTCTAAAGTCCTGGCCCTGGGTATAAGAAGAAGAAAAAATAATGCAGCAAACTGGTTTCCTCAACATATGTCACACTGCAGACTACCAAAAGAGAACTTGGTAAAATAATTGCCAAGATTTAGAATCTATGAATCAGCACAAGTATACAGAACAATTATACAATAATTGTTAGCTTTTTTTTTCTCAGAAGATGGGCACTGAAGTGCTAATTAAACTTCAGGCACATGGATCCAGTTTGCTAACTTTGCTGTAATCATGATCATAATCACCATCAAGCACTGCTTCAGCACCCATGAGGTTGGGGCATTATGCTAAGATGATACAATTTATTAAAATGATGCAACTTATCTGGAGACAGGGAATATAATCAGTTATGAGCCCTGATTACCATTTCTTTTCCATTTTAAAATCTTTATTTACACTTGAGAGCAGTATGCATCTGAGAAAGAAGGAGGCCATTGCAGTCAGGTAGACCTTAGCGACCCCAGATAAGTGTTCTAACATCACAGCAAAATGTAGTCCTGAAACTCCAGCACAGTGTCCATTGCATAAGATGTGCTCAGTGACAGTTGTTGCTGTTGTTGTCAGAGATCTGATTATTAATATATAACTTCAAAGGGATATAAGCAGTTGAAGAAACAACCTCCTCGCTTCATGATGACAGGCGAGTAACTGTCTGTGTCATCTTCCAGATACGTGAAAGGAGGTTAAAATATTTTCTCCAGTTTCAATGTCTCAACACTTCAAAAATATAGTGAGTATGCTGAGAAAAGCAAACCTTAAATAAATTTGGCTCCAAGAAACTGAAGGAGCAAACACAGAATGCCAGGCCATGACAACATGGTATAATATGTACCTTAGCTAAATATTTTAGCTCAGTAGCTTAAAAGGGCAATGTTTTCATGCAAAGTGATTATAGCTTAGTGGAGTCTTCTGTGAGCAAATTTGAAAAAAAGAAGTGAGGACATTGGTGATCTCTACAATTAATTAAATTTCTTTAGGTTGCTAATTCTTCTGCAGGTTGACTAATAACGAGTATATGTTACCACACTTTCTCAAGTATGAATATATGTCCTCAGTCATGGAATAATCATACAGAAAGCCAAATCATACAGAAAGCTATTATAGCTTTGCTCTTAAAATAAATACTGCATATTAAAGAAAAAGAAGTTATGACTCTAAATCTACCTTAATTCTTCTAAAATAAGTGAGCAGAGGATGTGAAATCAAAGGCATGGACTCCACGAGACAGAATAAGGCTCATTCTCAGCTCCAACACTTATTAAATGTAAAATTTTGTGCAAGCTATTTAGCCTTTCTGAGAATCAGTTTCTTCAGCTATACAATGGGACTGATAATAGTAGGCACTTAGTAGGATTATTGCAAGAACTAAAAGGAATAATTTTTCAATGGGTTTTGCACAAAAGAAGTACTCATGAAATGTTAATTTTCACTACATTCAAATTAACTTAAAATAAATGACTTGGTTGGACAACATTATTTTCTTACAAATTACCTTTTAACTAGGCCTCTTCATCTTAATATTGTATTCTCCTGTTGTTACAGCAGGCAGATAACAAGGTATGAGCAGAGCAAGGGGTTGGGCACAGTGCAGGTGGCAGGAAACCACACATCTTGTGAACAGTTGGGGTCCAGGGGCAGATAAAGAAAAACAGAAACCTCCAGACTGAGAGGAAAACACACATTTTAGGGGTGATAAGTGCCCTGGATGCAGAATAAGAAAGGTGGGAAGAGGTGCAATCTTCAGTGTCCAAATGTAACCTGTTGCTCATTATGCCCTCATTACAATACAATTAGCCTTATAGATAAGAAGTTCACATCCTGCCCTGGTTCCATGACGCTGCCCATCAAAGCTAAAAAAAAAAAGGATAAAATTCCCACCTCCAGTCGAGAATATGGTCCTGGAATAAAACTTAGGGAATATGACTCCCAAACCCCTCCTTCCCAATAACCATTGTTTGTATGTCCCTCATAACTGGTTTGTCAAAGAAACACAGCGCAGCTGCTGGCCTATCTGCCTGCCTCCCCTCTGGAGGCATATTTCTCACAAATCCTCACTTTATTTTCTCAAGTTTCATTTAGTTTCTGAATTCCTTCTGTGACAAGACAAAAAAGTTTTCTGGATGAACACTATCCCCAAAGAACAACTCAACTAATAACAATAACAATAAAAATAATAGTAAAAAAATGTCTTTCTGGAATAGGATTATAGAAACATCAAATATAATAATTTGCAATAATTAATAAGGGATCAACAATTAATAAATCAAAATACAGGACATTAACTGATTTCAAAAATATTTTCCATTTTCATACAAAATTTTCCACAATTTTTTCCACAAATTGTCAGTATCACTACTGAAATCAAAGTATTCTAATTATTTCTTTCCGAGTGTTTGTAACCATATAATATGTTCCTTATCCTCATTTTTTTTTTTAGCTCTTTAGGCAGGAACATTAAGTATAAAATATCAAACTTTACCTTCTGTGACTACTAAGTTGAATCATACTACTTGAAGAATATTTATTTTGCCATATTCCTGTTATGTCGTCATTTAAAAAAATAAAGAAGAAGAATGCAAAGGCTTTTTACTTTTAAAAAAGGTTGTTGTTTTTTTTTTCTTTTTTTCCCCCAGCTCTGGAAGAAGAATATGGCAAAAGAACACCTCATCTTTAGGAAAATAGCATAACGCAAAAACAGATCATCACTAACAGAAGCTAAATCACACAGCAGTGTTGCGCTACAAATATATATTGATTCTGCCAGGAAAAAATGGACCAGAACCAACAGATTATAATGAGAACCATTTTGGCACTAAAGAAGCCCCTTTAACAATGGGTGTGCATTTGAATCCTAGTGTGATCATTACAGGATCATTTTCCTTATTGTCTTCCCATGATAAAGCCCTTGAGAGAAGTGCTGGCATTTTAAATTGCTCAGTCTCACGGGACGAAATTCTTTTTCTTCCTTAGGCAAAATTGTCTTCCCAAGTTACAAGAAGAATGCTTTAGAGCGCCATACTGTGAAAGTATAGAGAACAACAGTGATGGTGGCCCCGAAGGATTAGGCTATAAACAAGAGAGGAGATGTTACCTGTGGGCATTTGCTCCAAGGTCCCCACTCAGACATGACACATTCATTGGGACACAGAAGGAAGCAGGACTGGGTTTCTGGAGGGATTTCATCCTGGTTGCAGAGGTTGTTGTCCACTGCTCCCTCTTCACCATCAGCGGTATTTACACATCTGTAAGGCAAGATTCCAAGATGTCTTGACCACTTAAAACAGTGGAGGGTAAATTTAAAAACTTTGTGATGTATCATGATCACCTACCCCCCAAAGATAAACATAAAAATAATACCAATAGAGAAACTAGGAAAAGACAAAAATCTTTCAGCTAGTCAGGCTTTATTGAGGCAGAGCCCTTTATTCAGCAGAGAGAAAAGGACTAGAGACAACTGTCATCCTTAAAGAACTCTCCATCTCAAGAGACTTACTACAGTATATTTACTCAGGCCTAGCACAAAGTGAATCTTCTTTAATTGCAACAATTGTTTCAGGCTCTCCTCAATAATTCCATCACTTTGAAATAGCTAGACCTTTCATAGTTTTGGTGATTCTCTTAAAACCTTCCTAAAGCTATGTAGCATCAAAGCTTCCCTAGGTTGCATCCAATATATATAAGGTCATAGTTAAGTCATGTGAAAAAAATACATGAACATGTTTTTCTTTCAGGTATTTTATGCACATCAGGCAGGAATTTTGGTATCATAAACCAAAGGCAAATAAACAAGTATTTTCATGTAGCAATTGAGCACATGGTTTAGCTGCACACTTATAACTGCATTGAGATCAGTACTGGTGAACGTGAGATAAATAATCTGCTATTGATTCAGTCAAAATAAAACCTAAATGTTATACCACTACATAACTGCCAGAATGGCTAAAGTCACAAACATGGCAGATATCAAGGGTTGGCAAGAATGTGGAGCAACTGTAATTCTTCTCACTCTGCTGGTTGGAGTGTAAGTTCTTTAGCCAACTGTTGGCAATATCCACTAAAACTAAAATACACATGCTCTGTAACCAGACAATTTCATTTCTGTTCATATAAGCAAGAGAAACTAAAACAAGCAGGGTTCTGTGGGCCTCCTGAGAACAAAAGCCTTTGTGTCTCCCAGTTTTTTCCTTCCGTCTCCATGACCTTCCCTGAGTTCCAAAGGGTAGGTTCAAACAGTTGTTAATCAGGGAAAGGAGGGGATGTGGAGACAAGGGTAAAACAGTCAAGAAACAACTTTGCAGCCTTATGGCAGGGCCCTGGGTCCTTCTCAAGGGATACACATATCTGAGCTCTTCTGCAGAAGTAAATGCCCTCAAAAATGAAAGATGTTAACTACTTAATGAAACTTTCCTCATTCCATAAAGAAGAAGGATGACCAGTCCTGGGGCCACTAAACACCAGCTTTGAAGAATGCAAGTTTGCACCTACCATCATCCTTATCTGTGGCCCTATTTTCCACTCCCAAACTGTAAGATCATTGCCTATTCTCTCCCAAGGGGGGCACAGTTTTTAAGGCATTAGCCTTCTGTGGCCTCCCTTGCCTGGCAAAGCAAAAAAAGCTATTTTTTCCTCCTTCACCCAAAACCCTGTCTTTCCCATTGGACAGAAAGCTGAGTTTTGGCAACAAAATGTTTACAAATGTGAACCTATCCTACAAAAACAGAAAAGAAAGAAAAAAAAAAACAGCCTGAACAAGTTCATAACACCACTATTTCATGGAATCAACAGCAGAATAGACTATCTATTGGGCCATAGTGAAATAGATGCACATATTGTACTAACCTCATTGCATTAAATGTTATACAGTGATGAGAATACCTGAACTACTCACATGAAAGCCTGAATGGAGATCACAACTATTATGTTGCCAAGAAGCTGGACGCAAGAGAGTATATATTATATAATTCCATTCATATCAAGTTAAGGAAGCGGTAATACTCATCTATGGTGTAGGAAGACAGAATAGCAGTGATCCGTAGAGTAATGGTTTTTGACTGCTAGGGGCTTAGGTAGTCTTGGTAATACCTTACGTCTTGGCCTCTGGGTTGTTACACAGGTGAATTCATATTGTGAAAATTCATGGACCTGTGCCCTACGTTGTGGGCATTGCTCTGCATTTACATTATATTCCAATTAGAAGTTTGTATTTATATTATTTTCTCAAAAATATTTAATAAAGCTTTACTATATATAGGCCCATTTTGCTAGGCATTAGGACACAATATTATTCTTTTTTTTTTTTTTTTTTTTGGCTGTACCTGTAGCATACAAAAGTTCCTGGGTCAGGGATCAATTGAACATGTACCACAGCAGTGACCTGTGCCACAACAGTGACAATGCCGGATACCCTAACACTTAGGCAACCAAGGAACTCCTAAATTATTATTTGTTAATAATGATTCATTTAGTAAATATTTTGGGGGTCCTACTATGCATCTTACTTGGGTGCTTGGGTATAGAATTAAAAAAAAAAAAAAGACAAGTAAGATCCCTCCTTCTTCTAGTGATAATGATCATATTAAAGGTGATAATGACAAGGATGATGATATAAATGATGCCACTTTTGATCTGGTAATTTCAGACACGATGCCACAGCCAAGGAATAAGCATTTTAAGAGGGCTGTGCTGGAGAGCTTTTGGTGCTCCCTAAATCCTGCTATCCTGGGGTGAATTATCCTATATCTTAGGAGTTTCTTTTATATAAACAATAATTTTTAATTCAGGAAAATTGCAAAGTAGTCTATCACCTGGTACAAAATAAAAAAGCTTTCTGAGGAGTTCCCGTCGTGGCGCAGTGGTTAACGAATCCGACTAGGAACCATGAGGTTGCGGGTTCGGTCCCTGCCCTTGCTCAGTGGGTTAAGGATCCGGCGTTGCCGTGAGCTGTGGCGTAGGTTGCAGACGCGGCTCGGATCCCGCGTTGCTGTGGCTCTGGTGTAGGCTGGTGGCTACAGCTCCGATTGGACCCCTAGCCTGGGAACTTCCATATGCCGCAGAAGCGGCCCAAAGAAATAGCAAAAAGACAAAAAAAAAAAAAAAAAGCTTTCTGAGGTGCTAAGTAATAAAAAATTAGATGGTGTATAAATCAAGTTACAGAGAATAGTAAACGGAGAGGAGATGTAAGTAGTGTCTTCTAATATAGCAAGGCAAAGTACAGAGTCATCTAGGGCCTTGAATTTCTCCTGTGGGGATAGTCAATGGTGGAAGGAGGGACCACAAAATGGCTTTAATGTCTTTCCTTGGTCAAACTTAAAAGCTGGAAATTGCTTTCCTTCTGGTCTGCACACCCTCAGCTGATGTTCTTTTATTATTTCACTGAAAAAGAAAGGTAATATTTCTGGTCAATGGAGTCCAGTCACCATTATGCAATAGTCTTTGTTCACTCCCAATAGGCCACACACAGAGAAAAAAAAATGATAGTAAAGGAATTTATTACACAAAAGGAAAAAAAAAAAGGAGGAGGTGGCATTATCTTCAAGGACAAAGAACAGGAGAGAGGACTAAAGGCAATAATAGAAAAGAGACTAGTGGTAAGGGACTAAGCCTTCAGGGGCAAACAAAGAAAGTAGCTCCATTTACATATCAGAAGACATGAAAAATTCAGGAATTTTGGGCACCAAGTACCTTTGGAAATGTAGATGACATGAAGGTCACTGAAAAGATGGAAGATTTACTGAAAGTATGTGTAAGAAGTACCTAAACCCTAAAATCCACTCTCCCAATTCCCAAAGCCTGGTGATGGCCCCACCCCTGCCCCTACAGGTAACTGAGGGTTTATGAACTGGAGAGAATCACAAAACAGGTCTTTGGGTTAGAGAACACATGGCCTGATTAAGGATGGGGACATGTTACTGAAAACCAGGTTTAGGAGAAATTAATAGCATGAAAAATTTACCACTACCTTCATGACTTAAATAAAGCCCATTTATTATTTTGTAATTCTGTAGTATGGAAATACAACGTGGAACTCACTAGGCTAACATCTGTGCTCTGGCAGAACTGTATTCCTTTCTGGAGGCTCTAGAGGACAACTATCTCCTGACCTCTTCCACGTTCTAGAAGCCACCATATGCCTTCCTCTATCCTCAAAGTCAGCAGCCTATATCTCTCTGCGCCTTGCTTCTGTAGTGACATTTTCTATTTTTCCCTTCCCATCTCCCCTTCCACTTTTAGGACTCTTATGGATACATACACTGTTCCGATCCAAATGATGCAGGACAATCTTCCCAGCTCAAGCCCCTTAACTTAATCATATCTACAAAGACACTTTTGCTATTTCAGGTAACATATTCACAGATCTCAGGGGTTAAAATGTGGATGTCTTTGGGGGTGATCATTCTGTCTACCACATCAACCTTCTTTCATGATTTAGGAAGAGCTTCTTCTGGTGGTTCTGATAAGCATAAGAGGAAAGACTGAAATTTAATGTATTCCCAAATGAAAATGCCCCTGAAATCATGTATCTTGTGTCATCAATTTTCTTGCCATACGCCCCTTTCATCATCACCTCATTTCTATTCAAACTCATTACAAAACTACTTTAAAGCACATCTATATTCATTCTCCCCATGTTGTTCTCTCCTTTTCCTTGATTATTACCTTTTGGACTTACACTAATCACACTTTTATAACCATTTCATAGATACCTCACATCAAGATCATCAGCAGACTCCCCTTTGCCAAACTCAATAGCCAATTCTTTTTTATTTTCTTCTTAGGGATGCACCCATGGCATATGGAAGTTTCCAGGCTAGCAGTCAAATCAGAACTGCAGTTGCTGGCCTACAACACAGCCACAGCAACGCCAGATCTGAACCACATCTGAAACCTACACCATGACTCATGTCAATGCTGGATCCTTAACCCACTAAGTGAGGCCAGGGATTGAACATATATCCTCATATTTATTATTCAGGTTGGTTACCACTGAGCCACAATGGAAATTCCAATAGCCAATTCTTATCTTAGTACACTTCACGGAACTATTAGAAAAAATTGATTACTATCTCTTTTTTTATAAAAACTCTTGTCTCCCCATTTTCTTGGTTTTCCTCCTAGTCTATTGGCTCTTAGTCTCATTGATAAGATCTTTCCCTTTGCTGTAATATATGAATATTGGCATTCCTCATGTCTCAATTTCTTTCTTTCTTATCAATATATGTCAGACTAATAAGCTGTTGATGCCCAAATTTATACCCCCATCACTTTCTCAACTCTAATCTGTAATATCTCAGATCAAAGTTTAAGGTACTATCTCAAATTTATGGTATTTAAAAAGCTAGCTTTTGGTTCTCTCTATAAAATTTGCTTTTAGCATTCTTCATCTCAACAAATGGCACCACCATTATGATTCCTCAGATTCTAAATCCTGGCAGCCATCTTTGGTACTTCTCTTTCTTCCACATTCTGCGATCACTTTATAAGCAAATCCTGTTATCTGTACCTTCCTAATATAGTCCAAATGCGACCTTCTCACCATTTTCACTATTACTAACTAAGCCCAATCCAACCATCAGCCTCTCTCACCTGGAATTCTGGGATGTCCTTCAAACCTTCATCTCTGTTTCTACTTATATAGCCCAGAATACCTTCTCTAGGCTACATCCAGCAAATTCCCTTTCAAATGTGAGTAAGAGCATATCATTCACTGTCTCAAATCTTTTATAGTTTCATCATGCAGTTAGAAACACATACTTTAACCTTATTTTAGAAGAAATACAACTTGAGTATTGGTAGCAGCCACATGGGATTTGGTGTTACCCATCTTGTTATAACAAGTCAAGAAGGTTCCAGCTTTGGAAACTCCTTCCCTCTGAAATTCTCTTAATAAGATCCTTACATTCATGAAAGTCTCTCACATTTGTTCAGGTGTTTGCTGAAATATTTTGCTGTTCAGTCTCTCCAAAACAGTATCCTCTATCACCCAATCTAATTTCATTTTTCTTCTTGACATTTTATAGCAAAGACATTCCATTATATATTAATTTTGGTGCTTAATTTTTTCTCTGCTGCTGTTGAGGACAGCAGCTTGTTTTGTTCACTTTTGTGTTCCCAGTGCCTAGAGCAGTGCCTGATACATAGAAGACAAGCATTCATAAATATTTTTTGAGTGAATAAATGATTGCAGTCATGTATGAACCATGAAAACATGAAGCTGTCTCCTAGTTTGGAGGTTTCAAGAAAATGAACAGATAATCTGTTTCATTCAGTGTAATGCCATTTTATTAAGGCCAGTAACAGTTTGGAATGCAAGATACCCAGAAAATCTTCTTCACATATTTAAAAGTGATCGTATATGTAAAGCATGTAACATAGTGAGTATGTACTAGTTAGCTAGGGCTATCATAATAAAATATTATATGCTGGGTGGCTTAAAGCACAGAAATTTAATTTCTCACAGTCCAAGAGGCTCGAAGTCTTTCTTTGATCAAGGTGTTGGCAGGGTTGGTTTCTTCTAATGCCTCTCTCCTTTTGGCTTGTAGACAGCTGCCTTCTCCCTGTATCTTGACATGATCCTTTCCTCCATGTCTGTGTTCTAATCTCTTCTACTTAGAAGGATATCAGTCAGATGGAATGAGAGTCCATGGCAATGATCTCATTTAACATTAATTATCTCTTTAAAAACCCTATCTCCAAAGATAGCCACATTCTGAGGTATTGCAGATTAGGACTTCAATACATAGATGGGAGGGGCACACTTCAGTCCATAACACATGGTATTTGCTGGTTGTACTTTTTTTTTTTAATGGATGCCATGCTTTGTCCATTTGAGCTGAGATCTATGGTTTAAAGGCTCTCTTGTTCAAGTGTGTTTTTCTTCAACCAATCTTGCCACAATTCTATCAGTAGCCATATATTCTCTTAAAACTTTCCTTTCTCTCCTGATATTTTGCCGTAATACTAAGAGGCCTGGCTGGGATAAGAGTGAGAGATGCCACAGCTCACTGACAGATATTCCTTGATCAGCTAGGTCAGTCAGTCATTTCTCAAATCCTTGATAGAATAGGACCCCAGAGACACAGATTTGGAAGAGAAAGAGGCAGAGGCCGAAGTTTGTGACAGCTGGAACAATTAGTCTCCTCCAAGCAGGAGGAGTTCCAGTTGTGGCTCAGTGGAAATGAATCTGACTAGTATCTATAAGGACACAGGTTCGATCCCTGGCCTCACTCAGTGCATTAAGGATCCTGTTTTGCCATGAGCTGTGGTGCCATGAGATGTGGCTTGGATCTGGTAGTTCTGTGGCTGAGGTGTACGCCAGCAGCTACAGCTCCTATTCAACCCCTAGCCTGGGAAACTTCATATGCCCTGAGTGTGGCCCGAAAAAGATTAAAAAAAAAAAAAAGAAAGACAAATACCGTATGATACTACTTATATCTGGAATCTAATATATGGCACAAATGAACCTTTCTTTCCAGAGAAAATAAATCCATGGACTTAGAGTGCAGACTTGTGGTTGCCAAGGGGGGGCAGGGAGTGAGATGGACTGGGAGTCTGGGGTTAATAGATGCAAACTATTGTATTTGGAGCGGATAAACAATGAGATCCTGCTGTATATAGGGAACTATATATAGTCATTTACCATGGAATATGATGGATGATAATGTGAGAAAAAGAACATGTATGTATAAGTGTGACTGGGCTACTCTACTACACGGTAGAAATTGACAGAACACTGTAAACCAAATACAAAGGAAAAAATAAAAACCATAAAAAAAATCTTGCCAAATCATTTCTAAATAGACTTTTGTGACGAACACAGGCCCAGTATTTCCTTTGCTTACCACTGCTTTATTTACAAAACAAAAACTTTAAACAAATTCCCCAGGTAAATAACCTAGCATTCCTTAAATTCTTGAAGGGATGTTTTCTTTGGATATTAAAATACATCCTGCTACGTTCATAGGTAGTTTCATATTAGTTTCCAAGGCCAATAGTTGAAGTTTGAAATGACCTTTTCATGGTATTGACATGCAAAATGAAGAGAATGTCCATGGACTATACTAACCACAGAGCAAAAGAGAAACAAGACATCACAGTCAGATTCACCTAATTCGTTAAAAGTGATGGCTGTGAATCACTATAGAGATGTGGGCTCACTCCATGCGGTTGGTTTTCCCACTGAAGACATTTGCAGGAAACTTTAAGGATTGTGGCTGCACTGCAGACAGAATCCCACTATATACATGGCAGTTCAAGGCACAGATGCTTCCAGGGATATTTAAAGATGAGCAAAAGTCAGAGGATAGGCTGTGAAAACCAGAGTGTACTTGGGTAAGCAACACTGCTGTTTTTATAAAAATTTATATAAATTCCACTGCCAACCACATTTCCCAAATACCTCCATTTCCACACACCTGATTTTCCTAGACTGTGTTCCTTCTCCACAGCGCAGGGACCTCAGCTCATTGTGGATTTTGCATGGAGACCAGTGTTCTACAACCCAGGAATACTGATTGCACTCCCTGTAACATGGGACTGCCTCATGAACCTGTCAAGAACAGGAAAGGAGAAAAAAAAATTATATACGACTGTTCAAGTTAGGAAAAAATAGCCTACCTTTTAGTAAAGTCTGCCGAACATAACCCAAGAACTAACTCTAGCCCAAACAGCCAAATTGGATTTCCCCAAAGCAAGATATATTTGGACTGCCTGAAATTACTTACTTGCCTAGAGAAACATACAGGGGGAGTCAACTAGAATATGATAGTATGCCTTTGCAGAAGAGAACAAAGGACAGTTATTTCCTATCACCAAGTAGGAATTCCATTTTCTTTTCATTCCCTCAAAGAGCTCACACAGCATCTATTAGATGGTCCAGCTCTCAATTATATGGTACACTCTATTCCCAGATATACTTTATGATGTCAACTGAAACAAATATAGGTAAGGCAAATTTACTCTTGAATATAAGAGGTTCTTAGAATGCATAAGGCAAGTGGTATTATTTGCAGTAGAAATTTCTTTTTATGCCTCCAAATGATCAATATTAACAGCAATCATTTAGCTTCCTGGGCATTGTGGATTCATGTGAATTTAGCTATTTGTAGGATGTTTTCAGAGCCTAGCTAAAACACAACACACAGAGACCCACACAGACACTCAAACACAAGATAAATAAACACATGTTATAGGCTGTGTGTGATTACTGACTGTAAATCCATATAGAATTACAGTAAAAACAATGAGTACAGTTAATGAATTCTTAGGTTACTTCCTATGTATCTGTTTGTGCAGATTTTTTTCCTGAAGTTTTACACTAATGAGTAGTAAACTAAATCTGTCTGCCTCTTCAAGAATGAATTTAAAATGCATTACTCCTCAACAGAGAAAATAGCATTCTCCACCAGTAAGGAAGAAAAGATCTTGGGTCATATATTATGTTACTCTAGATCACAAAGATGGCCCTAGGTTAAGATGCTAATGAACAGTGATTCAACTTATTACAAAATAGTTAATTAATGCTTCTTCTTTTAAACAAGAACTTAAGCCCCGTTGCTATCCACCTCTTGCCTTTCTGATTCCATAAAATTGCAAATGATGACCAGGCAGTTCTATCCAAGAGCAATTACTTGGAAGTTTCCACTAAACGCAGGGGAAATCACTCTTTAATGGGATAATCAGAAAACAAGATTGGAGCACTGTCAGCATGTTAGATGGAAATCAGATGAGAAAAGGTTATTTGTGGGACTACATCTTAGGAATCACAAATAATGTCAGAAACTATTTTTAACTGTGGGGTTCGATTTGGCTTTCTCATGTAGGGCATACAGCAATAAGGGAAACCACAAAGTGAAAAATATGTCAGGGCAGAATGAAAGGAGATGGGAAAATAGAAGTGGAAATGGGAAAGTGGAAAGAATTAAGAGAATCACGCTGTGAATGCTGACAACGATGGGATGAAAGGGCCTTAAGCAGTGCCCACATCAGAATAAGGAGGTAGTAACTTTTAAGGGAGCAAAGTTTGCCCCCCAAAACTCAAAGGGTAGAAGAGGTAAGAGAAAAATCTACAATGACAAGATGTGACATTCCCCCCACACACACACACAACCCAACAGACACCAGGAAACTGAGATGACACCAGTTGGGGGTTTAGCTGACCCACATACACCACGGAAATCAAGCTTTCACTGAACTTAAGGGTTTGTCTTATAACTTTTCAATATGTATCAGACAATTTAAAGAAAGCTTTTTGGCTTCCATAAGAGATATAAGAAAGTCTGGTACAGCATTTTGCACACACAAGAAGGATGAAAAAATTAGTATTAGATAATCATTTTTTCCCACCACTCATGCATGAATCTGAGAGCAGATGGATGGGATATCCTGTCTGAAATGGACCTATTTTTCTAAATTTATCCATACTAAGCAGAGCTTACAATTTTCACTCTCCCTCCTATATAAAGCCCAAGCTCAGGTGGAAAATAAAAATTTAGTTGCATATATCTTTGATATGTACATTTGTACACCTGTTCATATATTGGTTTACTGTTTTTACTATTTATGCTCCAGTGATCTATACCTATAGCAGAGTTGCTAACCTCATTGATAAGCTGTTGGAAAGCAGGGAGTAGATCTTTGTAGGGAGATATTGACCCATTTTTTGAACAATGGTGTGTAAAATGGAGCCTCTTGAAGAGTCTACATCACATGGATTTACCGAATTTTTTTTCCTTGTATGTTTCTGCATTTTTAATATTGCTTATATGGTTGCATCTGGATGTCAAATCCCTACCTTCTTTCAAAATCCAAGTAAATCCCATTGCTTCCCCAAGGCCTTTCCCACAACTCCAGTTGGCACGTCTTTGATACCCAGTGACAGTTAACAGTTTTAAGCAAACTTGCAGCCAGTTTATTTTTCTTTAATTTTACTTGTATTACAGTATAGTTGATTTACACAGTTGTGTCAATTTCTGCTATATAGCATAGTGACCCAGTCATATATATACATATATATATATATATTATTTTTTTCATATTATCTTCTATCATATTCTACTCCAAGAGACTGGATATACAGTAAGACCTCATTGCTTATCCATTCTAAAGGTAACACTTTGCATCTACTAAACCCAAACTCTCAGTCCATCCCACTCCCTCTACCCTCCCCTTTGGCAACCACAAGTCTGTTCTCTATGTCTTTGATTCTATTTCTATTCTGTAGATAGGTTCATTTGTGCCACATTTCAGACTCCACATATAAGTGATATCATATACTATTTGTCTTTCTCTTTCTGACTTACTTCACTTAGCATGAGAATTTCTCATTGCAACCATGTTGCATACCCAGTTGGTAACGACAGGATGCCTATGTGCAGGGCTGGGACAGTGGTGGCAATTAGGGCCATGCTGTGTGGAACTGAGGGAACAAACACATTCAATGAAGTCATCCTCTTTACGTCTCTCTTCATGTCTCCTAATCTCTTAGGCTGCTTGAGCTCTTTTTTGTCTTAATAGCCACATGTCTATTTTGGACCATAAATCATACTGAGAGAATATTCTCACAGAAATGAAATCTGAACTCTCCACACTTAAATACACTTCTGGTTTTAAGCAAAGTCAGACCTGGATGATGAGTGTTTGCATGACTACTTGGGAAAAAAAAAAAACTTGAGTTTTAGGAAGGCAGGGACTCTATTTCTATGGTGTCTGCATTTTATAAAATGTTCCAAAGGGGGTGATATCCATTAAATATTTGCTGAACTAAAAATAGTTTTTGCAAGGGCACAGATTGCTAAATGACTCTCATTTAATTTTCTAAAGAAAAGAGGTTCATAAATGAAAGATGCAAGGGGTATTTTAAAAAGTTCAAAGTACAATAAGAGGGGACAAAAATGAAAACCTTTTCTTTCCATTACGGGGCTTTGGTGAAGAATAGCCATCACTATGTTATCAAAAAGTGCTACTTGATGATTTTGTTACAGGAAAGAAAGGCTGTCCTCAAAGAATTGTGAGAGTTGTTTCTTTAGATTCCTTGTTCATAAGGCAAGGAATCTTACCTAGAGAATCAAAAATACCCAGGGAGGCAAAAAAGCAGCAGGCATTCAAGAATAAAAATTTACTACTGAGATATGCAATTTCTTCTCATGTTAATCTTTATGTTCTGGTGTTTTCATATTGCTATTTAGTTGGTGCTTATTACAGTTCCATAATGGAAATGTGTTAAAGCATGGACTTTATCAGGGAATCATATGGAAATGTTCTAAAGGAGAGAAATGAGCCATGGGAAAGTTAAATGAAAATCATTTCTAAATGGCACAAATTAGGAAGAAAATAACAGGGCTTAATAGGGCCACCAATGCTAAGAAATGCCACTGAAAAATCAAAAGCCTTTGAGAAAGGTACCATTTCATTTTCCTAGTAAAGAATCGTATTTATTACTTCTATATTGGTATTTTATAATTTTGTAGTTTCAGAGTCATAAACACATTTATTGAGTCAGTTTTTAAATATTTATTAAATAAGACTTTGCTCACTGTAACTGATGGATTTAATTAAGTACTCTTTCCTGATGCCACTCTCCAACTATAGACTGACTGGTATAAACTTGGAAGCAGGGTCTTGGTTCAGCAGTTGTCATTATTATATATCAGAGGCTTGGGGTTCAAGGCCTTAAATCAAATAACCCAACAACAACCACAATAAAAACAAAAACAAAGGAAAATTCATGGCCTACAGTTTTCTGTAGCAATAACTTTTTGCTCCAATGAAGCTGTGAGGCAAGACCCAGGTAGAAACATTCAGGCTTGGGACCTCCTTGCTGGGCATTGTAGGTCCTTAGTAGAATCTGAAATTCAGTTCAAAGGCCCAGATGGAAGTAGAGATTCCTGCAAGTCAGAGCCAGGGTCTGTCCCATTGGATTGTGAAAGACAATGGTCTCCAGGAGAAGTAATGGTCTCAGTAAAGCACTTGGGTTCCCCTCTCCCCCCAAACGTTGTGAATTCATAATCAAAGATGCACAATTTTGTACTTAATCAGGTCTATGATCCTCATCCCTTAATTCAAAGATCTTCCTTGCTAGTCATTTTCTGCTTCTCTGTACTTCCTTCCTTTATCCAGGGCTCACATTTTTCCTTTCAAAAGGGTCCGCTAGGCTATACCTTTCTTCACCTTTCCAAATTCTGTACCTCTTCTTATCCAATCAGCCATGAAATTATGCTCTCCTTCATTATGACTTGGTGAACTGGCTGGAAAGTATCACATTTACACAAATGATCTTTTGGTTCCATTTTTGTTCATCATGAATTTATATCTGTGCACAATATAGTGTGTATATGCAATGCTTAAAAAGTACAGTCTCAATGCAGCTGCACCCACATGCTTTACACCATGCCCATCATTGGTCCCTGGTTATCAATGATGCTATGATAACACTCTGTGCATCCTGATGACTTATACAAGACATTCTGTGTCATAGGTCTTGATTATCACAATCATTTCAGACAAGGTTGGTGTGATCCTTATTTACAGGTTAAAGTAACTAAAACTTGAAGAAGCTAAGTTAGACATGTATGACTTATACATGATGAAGCTGGTGCTCAAACTGAGATTATTTGAAAATCCCACTCTGGTGACACCAAGGTTTCCTGGGCTCTGCCTGTTTAGCTTGTCACTATGCTTGCAGAGATAGTCACTATCTTTTCAGTGATGAAGACAATGCTAACATTTATTAGTTCCTGAAAAAGTAAAGCCAAGACCTGAATATTTCAAGATGCCTATAAATGATGCATATTACTTTATTTATTAAAAATATTACCTAAGCAATTAATTCCTAGTCTTTGGGTATGGAATCTCTTCTCACCCTATGAGAAATCCAAGAAATATCTCAGAAAACTAACTACCCTACCCCCAAGTTGAATCACTTCTATGTGTTTTGAATGTTTGCAATTCTTTGTGTGAAGATGATGGGTTAACAAAATATCACAAATATTTTAAAATTGGTATTTGTGGGAAGATCATCATGTCTGTTATTCTGTGCTATGAGTTGCTCAAAAGGGCAACTTAGAGTCAGGATTTTCTGGAGATTTGGAGTCAGGTGATCCATATTCAGGAGTGTGGGTAACTGGCAGTTTTAGCCCAGATATTCAGTTTTGAGGCCCTGGCTAACCTCCTCCCCACTACGTTTTTACACACTACCTCCTTAGCCACACAGCAACCCAAAAGACATCCTTATAATTCCCAGAGATTACCATCATTCCTGGTGTGTAAGATTCATGAATGGTTTTAAATATGCATTATATGTTTTCATTTCAATTTTGATGTTAAAAAGCCTGAAAATGAATTTAATGATGATGACTAAGTTTTATTGGCAAGATTTATTGACAAATAAGTTGTTGAATTTTAAAGCCAATGGGAAGTTTATTAAAATAATGACTGTGGTAGCTTCATTCCCTAACTCCTAGGAATAGTGATTTCCAAACTTGATGTGTGGACCTGGAAAACTGTGGCATTATTCCAAGCATGAATGCATTCTCATGCCAAGCCCTGCCTGTAGTCTCAAAAATATAATCTCAGAAGTGTTAGTTCCAGCACTTGTCAAATTAGTGCAGGGAATGCTGTGATTTTAAAAGTTTTCATTTCACTTCAAGGCACTGCTGTATTTAAAACCACTCATTAGAAATCTTCTCAATCCAGGAGTTCCCGTCATGGCGCAATGGTTAAGGAATCCGACTAGGAACCATGAGGTTGCGGGTTCGATCCCTGCCCTTGCTCAGTGGGTTAACGATCCGGCGTTGCCGTGAGCTGTGGTGTAGGTCGCAGACGCGGCTCGGATCCCGCATTGCTGTGGCTCTGGCATAGGCCGGGGGCTATAGCTCCGATTCGACCCCTAGCCTGGGAACCTCCATATGCCATGGGAGCGGCCCAAGAAATGGCAAAAAGACAAAAAAAAAAAGAGAGAAATCTTCTCAATCCAGGTTAAATAAGAACACAAGGTTCTAAAATCAAACACTCAGGGAACCAATCCCTTTACATACAAGGAAGAGAATAAACGTACTAACAAAGAGTTATGCCTTAAACTATTTATATTTAAACAGATAAAACACACAGAATAGCAAAACACACATTCTAAAAGTGAATGTGTAAATAGGCATTTCATGAGAAGTTCTAATTTCTAGATTCTTTACTTTTCATTTTCTAATAGTCTATAGCACTTAACACTGTCCCTCTGGCCTGAATATCACTGCTGATCTTTTAAGTCTTCATTATCAAGACCAACCTTCATGCACAGCTAAACTGTCTCTGCCATCCTCACAGACCTATTTCTCTCCCATGAAGGGGCTGGAAGGATAGGAGGGGGAAAAGCTTGGGACTGATACTGATTAAGTGTGGCCCTCAAGCCATGTATGTACTTCTTCCCCTTCCCTAGGTTTCCTTCCTCCTTCAAGGAAGGATGTCACATTCAGCCTACCCATTACAGAGGGTGTTTACCAGAGAGGAACCCCAAAACCCACATCCAAAAGGCCATGATTAAGCTCAGTTACCTGTGCTGATAGAGGTTACACTGTTTATAATGGTGAATATGCAGAAATGCTTTTTTTAACGCATAATAATATATTCCCCCCTTGAGCATATTTACATTTCTTATTGTGCATTATTTAAGCAAATATAAAAATAAACTATGGTCTTAAAGTGAACTACATAGTGAGGGACATCAGTAAGAAAAATTGTTATTGTATAGCTCTCAAAAAGTACAGGATATTCTACAGCAAAATTCTCATGTGTGTGCATGTGTGCATGCACATGCACACACGCATACACACACACACACACACTCACAAGTGCAAATCAGAAGCCCTCTGTCCCTGGTATGTGCTGTAGAACTGAGGGAACATGTTGCCACAGGCAACTTGGGGCAAGGTAAACAGTGCCCATTCTGTACCACAGCACTGTGTAAACAATCATAACAAATAGAATGTGAGAAGGAAACTCACTCCAGAGTCTCAACTGGGAGGAGCCACCCACTGCCATGCTGTGATAGGAGATCAGATGGGATTTTGGAGATTGTTTGCAGTATGCTAGGGACTACCGTCATGGTGACTCTTTTGATTTTCATAGAACAGAATGCAGTTATCAGTCAAGCTAAAGCGGAAAAAAAAAAAAGCAATCACGTGCCAACTGACTGGTACTTTCAGAAAACTTTGGAAGAGATGAACTCGTAACCCTTCAGAAAAGAGGTTAGGGATGAGTATTGAGGACTGTACCCAATATAAGCCAATCATAGAAGGGTAAATACTGAATGAATTATACATATAGGAGGTATCTCAAATAGTCAAGCTCACTATAGCAAAGAACAGAATGGGAGTTGTCAGGGGCTGTGGGGAGGGAAAAATAGAGAATTACGTATAAAATTCAAGTTGTGCAAGATGAATCAGTTCTAGAGATCTGCTGTATCACACTGCCTATGGTTAACAATACTGTATTATACACTTAAAAAATCTGTTAAAAAGGGGTAGGGCTATCTTATGCCAAGTGTTCTTACCACTATAAAATTCAAAAGAGTGATGTGTCTCATAGGGGTTGGAATGTACCATGAAAACCTGACCATTGAAGAGAAATTTCTATCCTTACCATGGATGAGATACTGTCTAGGGTTCTGGTGCAAAGTTTAGATAGATAGATAGATAGATATACAGACAGAATGAGTCTAGGTCTAGAACATGACCACCAGCATCAGGTGGGGAAGAAGAAAAAGCTTTTTTTCCCCCTGTTGCAATAGAGAGATTGAAACAGACTACTTTGCCTTCGGGCAGGCGACAAATTTTTCCATGTTATAGACATAAGGCAGTGATGAAGAATAGATTATCAGATCTCAGCTTACAGAAACAGATGTCCAAAGGTAAAGAAAGGCAGGTATTGCTTGGAGTTTATGAAAAAAAAAAGGAGAATAAGGGGTTTAGGACTGAGACTTGCAATTCTCATATTATTTAAGTGTCCAACATAAGTGAAGGATTTGGGAAAACCTTTACATTCCTTTATTGGCCTTTCCTGGAAGAAGGTCTTGAACAGCTGCCACTCATTCTTACTAGCTGACAGCATCACACTATCCCTACTCTAGGATACAGGCAGCTATCTCTTCATGTAATGGATGTAAGAAGCCTACTGAAGAATGCCTAGGAAATCAATGTAATTTGAATTATTAAAAAACTGCATTTGTAGAAAGAAATAATAAGATCTAAGTTGCACATTCCTTAGGCGAAGAAACCCTATATTTGTGTGGCTGAACCATCACATATAAACGGACAAGGATGAGTAGCTCTAGTTGGGATTAATCTATGATGAACTACATTGGATGGGAGATTTGTCAATCCAGCAAGCCAATAAACCAATATCTAAATATAATTCCTTTTTTTGACATTTCTTGCCTTATTAGTCTAAATTTTTAAATTGTTCTTTCCCCAATACAATTTTTTCCTACTGTACAGCATTGTGACCCAGTTGCACATACATGTATACATTCTATTTTCTCATATTATCATGCTCCATCATAAGTGACTAGACAGAGTTCCCAGTGCTACACAGCAGATATCATTGCTAATCCATTCCAAAAGCAATAGCTTACATCTATCAACCCCAAGCTCCCAATCCACCCCACTCCCTGCCCCTCCCCCTTGGCAAACACAAGTCTATTCTCCAAGTCCATGATTTTCTTTTCTGTGGAAAGGTTCATTTGTGCCTTATATTAGATTTCATATATAAGTGATATTATATGGTATATGTCTTTCTTTTTCTGATTTACTTCACTGAGGATGAGAGTCTCTAGTTCCATCCATGTTGCTGCAAATGGCATTGTTTTGTTCTTTTTTATGGTTGAGTAGTATTCCATTGTGTACATATACCACCTCTTCCTAATCCAATCATCTGACGATGGACATTTGGGTTGTTTCCATGTCTTGGCTATTGTGAATAGAGCTGCAATGAACATGTGGGTGCATGGGTCTTTTTTAAGGAAAGTTTTGTCTGGATATATGCCCAAGAGTGGGATTGCTGGGTCATATGGTAGTTCTATATATAGATTTCTAAGGTACTTCCATACTGATGTCCATAATGGTTGTACCAGCTTACATTCCCACCAACAGTGCAGGAGGGTTCCCTTTTCTCCACACCCCCTTCAGTGTTTGTTATTTGTGGACTTCTTAATGGTAGTCATTTTGACTGGTGTGAGGTGGTATCTCATGGTAGTTTTGATTTGCATTTCTCTAATAATCAGGAATGGTGAGCATTTTTTCATGTGCTTGTCGGCCATTTGTACATATTCCTTGAAGAAATGTCTATTCAGGCCTTTCACCCATTTTTGCATTGGGTGGTTGGCTTTTTTGGTGTTGAGTTGTATAAGTTGCTTGTATGTTCTAGAGATTAAGCCCTTGTCAATTGCATCATTTGAAACTATTTTCTCCCATTCTGTAAGTTATCTTTTTGTTTTCTTTTTGGTTTCCATTGCTTTGCAAAAGCTCATTAGTTTGATTAGGTCCCATTGGTTTATTTTTGCTTTTATTTCTGTTTTTTGGGAGACTGACCTGATGAAAGCAATTTAAGAGATCTGTGGGATAATATAAAGTGGGCCAATCTACACATAACAGGAATTCCAGAAAGAAAAGAAAAAGAAAAGGGGATTGAAAATACATTTGAAGTAATTATGGCTGAAAACTTTCCAAATCTAAAGGATACTGACATCAACATACAGGAAGCACAGAGGGCCCCAAAGATGTTGAACCCAAACAGGCCCAAACCAAGACATGTTATAATAAAAATGGCAAAAGTTAAAGATAAAGAGAGGATTCTAAAGGCAGCAAGAGAAAAGCAAAGCATTATTTATAAGGGAACCCCCAGAAGGCTATCATCTGATATCTCTACAGCAACACTACAGGCCAGAAGGGCATGGCAAGATATATTTAAAGTGCTGAAAGCAAAAAAAATTTCAACCCAGAATACTCTATCCAGCAAGAATAGCATTTAAAAGAGAAGGGGAAATAAAGAATTTCTCCAACAAAGGAAAGGTAAAAGAGTACCTCAATACTAAACCCATCCTAAAATAAATACTGAAAGGGCTTCTCTAAATTAAAAAAAAAAATAGAGAGGAAAAAAGAGAAAAAGAAGAATTAGGATGGAGGAAACCACAATTAGAAAGCAGTCACTCAAATAAGCCAGCATACAGATCTAAATATGAAGATGTTAAGAAAAAAAAGAAAATATAGATTCTTTGTTTTTTTTTAATTTTAATGATGTGTTTGAGCCTATATGACTATCAGGCAAAAGCAAGTAGATATAGGCAGGTCTTAACATGCTTAAAAAATAGGGCAACCACAAATCAAAACTGATCATTACATTCACAAAAACGAAAACAAAAGTACCCAAGCATAAAATAAATGGAAACCATCCAACCCAAAAAAAGAAAAGAAGAAAAGAGAAACATAGAATCAACTGGAAAACAAGGCTTAAAATGGCGATAAATACGTATCTATCAATAATCACTTTAAATGTCAATGGACTGAAGGCTCCAATCAAAAGACACAGAGTGGCAGACTGTATAAAAAAGCAAAAACCTTCAATCTGCTGTCTACAAGAAACTCACCTTCGAGCAAAGGACACATATAGATTGAAAGTCAGGGGATGGGAAAAGACATTTCATGCCAATGGACAAGACAGGAAAGCAGGAGTTGTAATACTCATTATCAGACAAAATAGACTTTAAAACGAAGGCCATAAAGAAAGACAAAGAAGGACACTATTTAATAGTTAAAGGATCCACTCAAGAAGAGGATATTACAATTGTCAATAAATATAATTCTCATCAACTATAGACAAGGCCCTGGGACATAGAGGAGGAAGCTTGAAGACTGCAGCTACCTGGGGTTAGTAAATGGGAAATTTGGTGAGGCAGAATTTTATTTGTAGACAGTGATAGCTACTAAGCCTTCTGATATATCAATTAAGAGAGATATTCCAGTGAAGTATGGCAAATATTAGTCACCTTCAATGTGAGGCAGATGAGAATGTGTGAGAGGGCTGAGAAATGTGAAAAGGTCTCAATGTGAGGTTATGGTTATAAAATGTAGCGATTATCTCCACTATTTTCACAATACTTCCAATGTAACAAAGAAGAAGAGATACCAAGATTTGGTGGTGAAAATGAAAGAGACAAGTATAAAATGAATGCTCCTTTGTTGAAATCATGTAAGACTAGTATATTCTAGAACCTGCTGCCACATTAAAGTTTCCTCTTTTTTACCAAGAGCATTGTAAGAAGAAAGAAACGGCATCAGCTTTGTAAGTGCCCTGAATTCCAGAGAGTGTTGCTAACGAGCAGAGGAGCAGAAATTCTTGGGTATTCGCCAAGAAAAACTTCTTCATAATACTTTCACACCATCTTATTTCATCTTATGTTGGTCTAGTTGGGCTAAATCTGAGGTTATATGTGACCTGAAAAGCAATCTAGTCTTTGGAAGGTTTGCTCAGAACTTCCCGATATTCGCAGTAGGCAAGCACACAACTGGTTTCTGGGATGAAGTCCAAAAGGAAAGCCCTGCAATTGGCAAGCAATGCCTTTTCACATGTTTCTTGTCATACAGTGAGTGCTCTGGGCCCACCACACTACCATCTTTTAATCAGGGCAGCATGCAAATCCCTCCTACCCTGAAATGCATCAGTTCTCATGTACCACTTACACCAAAGTCTATCAGGGAGTTAGAATAGGACCAAAGAAAGAGCCATCAAAATGGCCTTTATTCTGTCTAGTAAGACCAATTTACAAACAAAGAAAGATATAAGAGGTGTGGTCTGCAAACCCCATTCCTAATTTGGCTAATGTCCAAAGGCTCCTCATAAAAGTCAGGAGAGGAACAGAGCAATACATCTTTTTATGCAAGAAAAAAGAAAACATTATTATTTCTTTATAGTTTGGGGCAAAAAAGAAAAGTATAAGTGATTGTTATAAAATATTCCTAAGAGACTTTGTGCACAAGATGTATGTCACATGTATACACACACACACACAGAGTTTTCTTTTTCTTCTGCAGATAAATTCATGAGAGAGCAGTTTTAAGGCTCCATTGCACTCTAACAATTTTCCCTGTTAAAATACACTCCCAGGCACAATACAAAATAGCTTTTTAAAATATGAACTCTTAGTGTGAGTCCTTCCGTAACAAACCCGAGGTGTCTAGGAGGAAATTAAAGTGAAACATAGAGCTACAAGTGATGTTTTATAACCAAGGATGGCACAGCCTGACCTTTGCAGAAATGAGAGGCAAGATTGATTGGCTAATGGAATCCCTGCCATTCACTTACATGGTGATAAATTGGGATCTTGGCTCTGATTCCCACCTTAATTTCATCCACTGAAGATTCTTCTTAGGGACTAATTGAAAGCTGCTTCCTTACAGAATAAAGAGTATTCTGGGGTAAACAGTTATTCTGAGGCCAAAAGTGAGGAAGAGGCAAAGAGTGATACAGAGCTTTTAGGCACTTCACAAGATAAAAGCAGAAGATGATTGCTGAAGGCAAATTACAGTTTAAGGAAGACCCGTACCTGGCCTCCATTTCAGTATATTTTGTTTTGACCAAAGGAAAGAGAGCTGATGATAAGGTAGAAGTCATGTCTGACAAGAGCAAATACCACTACATACAACGTAAGTGATGAGACTGACTATTTCTGGGTGCTTTCAAAATACAGGATCTTTGAAAAACCTAACAAAGAAGTTCTTAACATGTGTTACAAAATGATTGATTAACCCATTTACATAAAGTGGGCAAGTTTCTATAAACTTGAACCTGATACAAAGTTAAAACATAAATACATAGCATGGGCATAACCAATGACAGCTTTTCTGAGATGTTTATGGAGAACTGAGAATTTCAGATATCATATTTCCTACAAACAATCCTTCCCCCACCCTAAAAGAACTTTAGACACTGTGTTCTTGGTTTAAACTCTGTGCTCAATAGATACATATTGACATAAATGCAAATAAGTACAGAAATATCCTCTAAGCATTTGCTGAAAAGCATATATAGACAAACCATGATGCCGGTATCACTTGAAGTTAAAATGTTTGCTCTCTTTGTAGGAACTTTCCAGGACTTTAGTATTATGCATCAATAATTCAAATGTAGTTGCTTGTAACTATACTCTGGTCTTAGATACATTTTTTTTTCTATTTTTATGGTGGCACCCATGGCATATGGAAGTTTCCAGGCCAGGCATTGAATCTGAGCCGCAGCTATGACTTATACGACGGCTGTAGCAATGTGGATGCTTTAATTCATTGGGCCAGGGGCCAAAACCATGCCTCTGTAATGACCTAAGCCACTGCAGTTGGATTCTTAACCCACTGTATCACAGTGGAAACTCCCGGTCCTAAGATTTGAAATCATATATCCAAAGAAACTCAAAGTTATTCTTACATTTCTCAGATTTTATGGTTTCAGAATTCTCTCATCTCAGATTTCATTTTTGATTTCTCTTAATATAGGTGATAGTAATTGAACAAGATTAAACCACTTCCCATCTTAATCATGGATGTTTTGAGCTAATTATGAAAAGTACAAGTTTCTAAAAGGACTGACTTCTTCTTTCCCTGAAGGTAAGTACAATTCGAGGTGTTCAGGACTCACCATACCTATTAACTAATGGCAGACCCTGCTGGCATGAGGGAGCCAGGCTCACTGTGACAAATGGATCTCTCTGAAGGGAGTGACCTTCTCTTATATCTTTTAGGTTGCACTTAGCATTTTTCATGTGCAGCTCCCATAGTAGGCTCATAAACAATGCATGTTGAACTTCACTGAACACTAGGAAGTACAGGGCTTACAGTTCTAGATCTGAGTTAGCACCTCACTTGGGGTGGGGCAGGAGGGAGCTTTTTAAAATATTATTCCTTAACAGGAATCACACTGCTTTGAATTGATGAAATGGCATCTGTAGAGCAATTGAGGAGACAGGCAGCGTCAAGTACTTACTTGCATTGGATTCCTGTCCTCCCTTAGTGAATTCCTTGGGGGAGGGATCCTATTAAATTGATAATGTGGTCCTCTGCAGGGGTGGCTTCATTTCAGTGATGGGTGAAGTGATGCTTTGTACCATGTTAAGGATTAACTGTGGTCTAGTGAGCAAAGGAGTATGAAGGGAGCTATGAGAAAGGGGTTGTGATTAAGGTTTTGCCATTGATTTCTGGCTTCAGAGACTCTTGGTGTCTGTCTTTTCTCTTCACAACCTGACATTTTTACTGTCAAGAGAAGTACAGTTAGTGGTATATGGGTAGAAACTTTGAGGGAGGTCACTGTACTAAGTAATATTTGTTTTAAGTAAGATTAGCACTGAGGCATCCATCAGGTTGAAGCAATTTTGAAGCTGGAAGTAAACTGTATGATCTTCTATTCCAGGTGCATCATTTTCTTCCTCAAAAGTACACCAACACTCTCATCTAGATTAGCTTAATAAAATTTGAATAGTTTGGGGTTTTTGTTTGTTTGTTTTGCTTTTTAGGGCTGCACCTGTGCCATATGTAAGTTCCCAGGCCAGGGGTCAAATCGGAACTACAGCTGCCAGCCTACACCACAGACACAGCAATGCAGGATCCGAGCTGCATCTCCATCTACATCACAGCTCACGGTAACACCAAATCCTTAACCCACTGAGCAAGGCCTGGGATTGAACCCACATTCTCATAGGTACCAGTCAGGTTCATAACCTGCTGAGCCACAATGGGAACTCCTAAACTTTGAAGAGTTTTTCACACTGCATCCTCAATGCTAGGAGGAGGTGACAAATCGAAAGAGACAAAGGCCTTGAAGTTTTATCCTCTGGTCATCTCATACCTCAATGAGAAAAAGAGATGCACATCAGTAACAGCTAAGCCAGCAAAACAACCCGAGTCATTCTAGAAAGAGCATTATTATTTCTGATAAAGATACAAAAAGCTTTTTACATAGCCACATCAATTTTTGATATTCTCTTGAGTGGAATGGTACCTTCCAAAAAAAAGTCATTAAATTTATAGCTGAGGCATAAAAAGTGCCCTGTGCTGAAAGCCCTAATTAAAAACTATGAACAATTTAGGGATCATTTATGGCCTACAAGGTAGAGAATAAGGTATTGATTAGGAGAAGAAAGAAAAGAGAGTATGCATAGCATGAAAATCATTCTTCATTACAGATAAATGTAATTTGATAACAGTTAAACTGTTAGCAGCTGGAGATTTTAAACAGTTGCAACTAGACCTTTTGCAACTGACTTATTTACTAATTCATTAATTCGTTAGACATTTACTGATTTTCTACTGCGTAAGACCAGGAATCTCCTTAGACACTGGATAAAGATGATGCAAATTCTTTCCTTTTATGTGTGACAACTATAAACACATCATATGAATGGAATCATAAAAACATATGGCCTGAATGGTTCCTGCTGTGACACAGTGGATTAGTGATCTGGCGTTGCCACAGCTGTGTTGTAGGTTGCAGCTATGGCTAAGATTTGATCCCTGAATTGGGAACTTCCATATGCCCCAGGTGTGGCCAAAAAAGAAAAAAAATATATATATATATATATACGGCATTTTGTATCTTTTTACTTTGCTTAGAATAACATTTTCAAAGTTCCTTCATGTTGTAGCACAAATAAGTACTTCATAATTGTTTACGAATGAATAACACTCATTTTTATGGATATACCAAATTTATTTATCCATTCTTCAAGTTGATGAACATTTATGTTGTTTTCATCTTTTGGCTTTTATGAATAATGCTGCTATGAACATTTGTGTACAAGTATCTGCATGGATAGATATTTATTCAATTCTCCTGATTATATACCTAGGAATGGAATTTCTGTGTCATGTGGTAACTATGTTTACCTTTTTGAGGAACTGCCTCTGAGTTTTCCACAGTGCTACAACATTTTATATTTCCACCAACAATGCATGAGGGTTACAAGTACTCTATATTATTTCAAATACTTATTATTGTCAATTTTCAATTATAGGCATCTTAGTGGATGTGAAGTGATTTCTCATTGTAGCTTTGTTTTATATCTCCCTAATGAATACTGAAGTTTAGCATCTGAATACTGGTCATTTGCATATTTTCTTTGGAAAAATTTCTATTCAAGACCTGATGCCCAATGATTGTGTTACTTGCTTGTCTTTTTACTTTTGAGTCACAAGCCTTCTTTATATATCCTGACCACTACATCCCTATAAAATATATGATTTACAAATGTTTTTCCTATTCTGTGGATTGTGTTTATGCTTTCTTGATTATTTCCTTTGAATTGGAAAAAGTTTGTAATTTTGATGAAGTCCAATTTACGTTTCTTTCCTTGTGGTTGCTTGAATTTCAGGTATCCACTACCTGATCCAAGATTTCAAAGGTTTATACTGATGTTTTCTTTTAAGAGTTTTCTAGTTGTAGCTATATTTTGGTCTTTGATCAATTTTGAGTTAATTTTTGTATATGCTGTAAGAGGGTGATACAAATTCATCCATTGCATGTGGATATCCAGTCGTTCAAGCACCATTTGTTGAAAAGACTACTTTCTCTTCATTAAACTCTACTGACATCTGTGTTACACCAAACAAGAGTTTCACAAAGATATTCATGTCCTAGTCCCTGGAGTCAGCAAGAGGGACTCTGAGGATGTGGTTAAGTATATTGATAGATAATCCTGGATTATGAGGTGGGCCAGATGGAGTTAAAAGTGTCTTTCTAAGAGGATCACAGAAAGGTCAGATATATGGGGTGATATGAAAATGATGTATTCACTGTGAGTCATGGCAAACTCTAGAAACTGGAAGAGGAAAGAAATAGAATCTCCTTTGTGGCTTCCAAAAGGAATTTGTCTTACTGACATCTAAGAGATTTATTTTGGACTTTTCACCTCCTGAACTGTAAGATAATTTACATTGTTCTAAGTCACTAAATTTGTGATAATTTCTTTCAGCAGTAATAGGACACTAATGCAGCACCCGTGTCAAAAATCAATTATCATAAATGTGTGGGTTTATTTCCAGATTCTTGGTTCTATTCCATTTATCTACAGACCTGTCCTAATGTATAACAATTGTTAATTATTGTAGCTTTGTAAAAAGTTTTGAAATTGGAAGAGTCTTTGAGATTTGTTTTCTCAGGATTGTTTTGGCTATTCCTATTCCCTTGCATATTTTGTATGATTTTAATCCACTTGAATTTATTGAGACTGTTATGTGCCCCCAGCAAATGGCCTATGCTGAAGAATGCTCCATGTACATTTGAGAAGAACGTATATTCTGGTGTTAAAGGCTAGACTGTTCTGTACTTATACAGTTTACCTTTACTATTACTAGTACTCTTTATTTCTTCATGTAGATTTGAATTACTGTATATACTGTCCTTTCATTGCAGCATGAAATACTCCCTTTAGTATTTTGTGTAGGGCTAGTCTGCTATCAATGAATTCCTTCTGTTTTAGTGGATGAGAGAGTTTCTTAAGTTTCCCTCACTTCTAAGGGACAATCTTACAGAATACAAAATTCTTTTTTTAAATTATTTTTATATGATTTTTATTTTTTTCCATTATAGTTGATTTACAGTGTTCTGTCAATTTCCACTCTACAGCAAAGTGACCCCTATTTATTTTCTCATGTTATCCTCCATCATGTTCCACCACAAGTGACTAGATCTGGTTCCCTGTGCTAGACAGCAGGAGCCCATTGCTTATCTATACCAAATACAATAGTTTGCATTTATTAACCCCAAACTCCCAGTCCATCCCTCTCCCTGCCCCTCCCCCTTGGGAACCACAAGCCTGTTCTCTAAGTCCATGAGTTTCTTTTCTGTGGAAAGGTTCATTTGTGCCATATATTAGATTCCAGATATAAGTGATATCATACGGTATTTGTCTTTCTCTTTCTAAACTAACTTTACTTAGTACGAGAGTCTGTAGTTCCAGCCATGTTGCTGCAACTGGCATTATTTTGTTCTTTTTTATGGCTGAGTAGTATTCCGTAGTGTATATATACCATATCTTTTTAATCCATTCCTCTGTCAATGGACATTTAGGTTGTTTCTACATCTTGGCTATTGCGAGTAGTGCCGCAATGAACATTCAGGTGCATATATCTTTTTCAAGGAAAGTTTTGTCCAGATGTATGCCCAAGAGTGGGATTGTTGGGTCATATGGTAGTTCTAAGTTTAGTTTTCTGAGGTACTTCAATATTGTTATCCACAGCGGTTGTACCAATTTACATTTCCACCAGCAGTGTAGCAGGTACCCTTTTCTCCACACTCTCTCTAGCATTTGCTATTTTTTGACTTGTTAATGATGGCTATTCTGACCAGTGTGAGGTGGTACTCATAGTAGTTTTGATTTGCCTTTCTCTAATAATTGCTGATGTGGAGCATTTTTTCATGTGCTTGCTGGCCATCTGTATATCTTCTTTGGAGAAATGTCTATTCAGGTCTTTTGCCCATTTTTCAATTGGGTTGTTTTTTTTGCTGTTGAGTTACATAAGTTGTTTGTATATTTTAGAGATTAAGCTCGTGTCAGTTGCATTGCTTGAAACTATTTTCTCTCATTCTGTAGGTTGTCTTTTTTTATGGTTTCCTTTGCTGTGCAAAAGCTTTTTTAGGTTTTATTAGTTTGATGCTTTTTTCTCCTTCCCTCCCTTCCCCGCCACAGAATGTTGAATGTATCTTCTCCCTGCCTTCTGGACTTAACAGTATCTGATGAGAATTTAGCTATTAATCCTGATATTGATGATCACTTGTAAATGATTAGTCATTTCTCTCTTGCTGCTTTCAATATTCTCTTCAACTTTGACAGTTTTTACTATGATTTGTCTATGTGTAGATTTCTTTGACTTTATCCTATTGGAGTTTGTTGAGTTTTTAAATGTGTATATTGATGTGTTTCTTTTTTCACCAAATTTAGGAAGTTTTGGCCCTTACTTCTTCAAAAATTATTTCTCTTTGCATCTTTCCTCTTTACCTGGAACTCCCATAATGCATATGTTTAAATGCTTGATAGTGTCTCAAAGATTTCTGAAGCTCTATACATTTCTCTTCATTATTTTATTTTATTTTATTTTTATTCTTCAGACTGCATAATCTTAGTTGACATATGTTTTAATTAATTGAATTATTTTTCCTCTCTGTCCAAATATACTGTTCAGACCATTTAGTTAAATTTTTATTTCATTTTTTGTACATCTTCCTCTCTTTTTCTTTATAGAGCCACGCCAGTGGCAAATGGAAGTTCCCAGTCTAGGGGTTGACTCAGAGCTGCATCTGTCAGACTATGCCACAGCTACAGCAATGTGGGATCCAAGCCATGTCACCAATGTATACCATAGCTCATAGCAACACCAGATCCCCAACCCACTGAGTGAAGCCAGGGATTGAACCTGCATACTCATAGATACTAGTTGAATTCATTTCTACTGCACCACAACAGGAACTCCGTTTTCTGTACTTTTTTAATTTCAGGTTATCTGTTTGATTCTTTCTTTAATTTCAATTTTGTTATTGATATTCTCTATTAGCTTTGCCATCATGCTTTCTTTGGTTTCTTAAATATATTTAAAATAACTATTTCAAAATTTTTGTCTAATGAGCCCAATTTCTCAGTTTCCTAGAAACAGTTTCTATTGACTTCTTCCTGTGTATATTCCATAATTTTTCCTTTGCATATCTCATATTTTTTTGTTGAAAACTGAACACTAGAAATGTAATATGGCAACTATGGAGACCAGATTCTGTCCCCCCCGCACCAGTGTTTGTTGCTGTTACTATTTATTATTGCTATGGTTTATTTGTTTAGTAACTTTTTGGAAGTAGCAATGTGAAGTCTACATTGTTTGGCATGTCTAATGATGTCTCTGTTTAATGATTTGCCAGAGATTTTCTTTAATGCCTAGTACCAGTAAATCTTCCAGTCTTTGCTGAGGGGCTCTATGGGTTAGAGCATACATTCAGCATTAGGCTAGGCTATTTACCACTCCACCTTTGTCCTCACTTTCTGCTTGCACAGGGCCTCAAGTTTAGTCTGAGGAGAAAGTGTATTGCAGGGGCTTTCCTGAGTGTGCGCACTGCCCCGTGCATGTGCATGGCCTTTTACTTCTCAGGAAGAGTCAGAGTTTTTCAAAACCCCTATGGATATCTCATCTCCTAGCCTTTTCTTTTAAACTTATTTTTTTTTTAGTATAACTAGCATATGGTATTATATTAGTTTCATATGTACGGCATAGTGATTTGATGTCTATATACATTTTCTAAATAATCACCACACTAAGTCTAGTTACCATCTTCCACCATACAAAGTTAACACAATTTTAGCGACTATATTTCCCATGATTTACACTATCCCCATGACACATGCACTTTATAACTGGAAGTTTGTACCTCTCTATCCCCCATCCATTTCACTCACAGCCCAATGTCTCTCCCCTATGGCGACCAATAGCCAGTTCTCTGTATCTTTGAGTCTGGTTTTACTTTATTTGCTTTGTTTCTTAATTCTACATATAGCTGAAATCATGTTATATTTGTCTTTCTCTGACTTATTTCATTTAGCATAATACCCTCAAAGTCTATCCATGTTGATCATCTCAATTGATCAAGAAGAAGCATTTGAAAAAAATCGAGCTTTTAATTTATGATGAAAACTTTCAACGAAGTGAGTACAGAGGGAATGTACCTCAACTTAATAAAGACCATATATGACAAACCCACATCTAACATCGTGTAACGCCATGATGAAAAGCTGAAATTTTCCCTATAAGATCATAAGCAAGATAAGAATGCCAATTCTTGCCAGTTTCATTTAACATAATATTGGGAACTATAGCTACAACAATTAGGCAAGGAAAAGAAATAAAAAGCATCCAAATTGGGAAGGCAAAAGGGAAACCATCACTATTTGCAGACAACATAATTTTATATGTAGAAAATCCTAAAGATGCCGCTAGCAAACTACTAGAGCTTATCAATAAGTGCAGTAAAGTTTCAGAATACAAAATTAGTATATATATATATATATATATCTGTCACATTTATATACCCTAATAACAAATTTCAGAAAGAGCATTAAGAAAATTAATTTATAACTGAAGCAAGGATGAATGAAATTGATGAAAGAAACTGAAGATGACACAAATGAACAGAAAAATATACCACGCTCTTGGACTGGAAAAACAAACAAACAAAAAAAACCCCACAAAACAACAATTTACAGAGTCAATGTAATCCCCATCAGAATACCAATGGTATTTTTCACATAACTAGAACAAATAATTCTAAAATTTGTATGGAATAACAAAAGACCCCTTTTATGCTTTTTGTTACCCTACTGTTTGTGCCTACTGTTACCTACTCTTCCAGGTAGACATAAGCTAAACAATTCTCTGATTATTTTGGACTAATGTTCCAAGGAAAAAGCTGTTCATATTGGGCTAGTTCTGAGTCAGGTCAAACAAAGACAGTCTGTGAGCAGGGTATTCCAGTGAACATCGGACAGTCAAATAATGATATTTTTTCAAGAATAGGACTTTGAAGGAGGCCTAACCCTGTTTAGTCCTCTCCAGTGGCTGCCAGATGCTGATTTAAAAAAAATAAAACATGATTATAGGCAGCTTCTTTCAAGTCTACTGTGGAGTTGGGTTTAGGGACATGGAAGCAAGGTTAAGCTAAAAATGCCATAAAATTTTCTGTTTGAGATTCAGCCATTTTTCTTGGAAAAACAAAACAAAACAAACACAAAACAAACAGATCCTCAGATTGCAGCAAGCTTTTGATTAATTTACAGAGTTCTGAGAAACTTGATTTAGATTATTTTTTCCAGTGTTCTTCTTGCTATTATGCAGGAGAGGATTTAGGGAGAACTTTTCTCCATTAGTTTCACCAACATTGCCTATTTCTTTAAATCAGGTTTTACTGAGTTATAGCCATGCTCATTCATGTATGTATTGCTTTGGTACTACTATGGCAGAACTAAGTAGCTGTGACAGAGATCTTATTGCCTGCAAAATTATATTTGCTAATCTCTTCTCTACAGCTCACAGTCCATTTTATATGACATTATAATCTATACTAAGCTTTTAATGTCGCAGTTTTTATATTGTATGACCAAGTTTTGAAGGAAATTTTCAAATGGGATCCTTTTTGGTGTAAAGTAAAATAAAAATAAAATATGCTACTCAATAAGATGAAGGATTGATTATTTAGAAAGAAATATGTGATGTACTAGGAGGAGAACATTCACTATTTTCAACCTAAAAAAAAATGAATGACTTTAAGTCAACAAAATGAAACATTTTGGGTCAGTAAGCTAAAACAATCTACCAGGTTGAGTGAGTCAGGCAGCATGGTATATAGCCCTCTTAGCAAAAAGTCACTAGTCTTAATACATATGTAGCAACAAGGATGCAATTAGAGATTCTCATGAAGTTAAGTCAGAAAGAGAAAGACAAATACCATATGATATCACTTATATGTGGAATCTAAACTATAGCACAAATGAACCTATCTGAAAAACAGAAACAGACTCACAGATCGAGGACAGACTTGCTGTTGCCAAGGAGAGGGGGGAGTAGGATGGACTGGGAGTTTGGGATTAGTAGATGCAAACTGTTACATTTAGAATGGATAAGAGATAAGACCCTACTGTACAGCACAGGTAACTATATCCAGTCTCTTGGGATAGATCATGGTGGAAAATAATATTACAAAAAGAAAGTGTATGTGTGTATATATATATATATATATATATAATATATACATATGTATAACTGAATCATTCTGCTGTATAGCAGAAATTGGCACAACACTATAAATCAATTATACTTTAATTGAAAAGAAAAGAAGAGAAAAGAAAAGAAAGAAAAAAAAACTCTTCAGCTTGTCACTAGAGATTTCTCTCAATGTCCTCATGGATTAACAGATTCTGTTGAGAATACAAATGTTTGGGTTACCATCATACAGAAATAGGTGCATATTTATTCAGGCTTAGCAACTTTAGGTCTTGGTCTTCATGTTTTTCTATTAAATATTTTAATACTTATAAGTTGGAAAAAAAGTCATTGGTCTCACTCAGAGAAAAACTTTCTGTAAGACTTTAAGCATTCATCTTGACAAATCATTAAAACAATCTTAGAAGTTAAATATGAGAATGTGAAATAAATCCTTAAATTCAGAAAATTCATCTTCTACATAAACTGTTTATGTATGCCTAGGTCATGAAATGGAAGAAAACCCTAAGAATATCATGCCATGATTTTGTATACCTTATGACCACAAAAAGCTAACTGGAGCATTTAGATGGAGCATAGACACAGCAGGAGGTACAACATCACCAAAGTCTTTTGATTTGCTACCTAGCCTAGCCCCCAGTCAACAAAAGACTGAGTAGGCCCTGAAGCTCTACGTTTTATAATCTCCCCAGCACATGGAATCCAAACTACTTAGCCTTACTTTAAGTTCCCTTGTTAGTTCTTGTAAAAATTTGCACATGAGAAAAACCTGGATTCTCCTGTGACTGACATACTCACTGTAATAGCACTTAGCTCCTGGTCCCTAAGTCATCATAAACACTACTCTAGTCTGCTATAGAGATAGCCTCTGAAAACTTTACTGGTGGTTTTACTTATTATATGACCAACAATATTTCAAATAAAATTGTCATGGACAGAAATAACATGTGGATTTATTAAAACTATAAAAGCAAAGACCTGAGATGTATACAAGATATTGATGTAATCTTGAAAAAAGATTTGTGCCTTTACAAAACAAGAAGAGAGAGACATTCAAAGAGAGAAAGCTATTGCTATTCTGAATATTATTTGCTAAAAACTGGGGGATCCTAGAATCAACATCTTAATAGGAAGCTACATACGGAATTCTCAACACGAAGTTTGGAGCCAAAGAGATCATGCACAATGCCATCACATATACTCTGGAAGAGGAAGATTTAATATCAGAAACCTTTTCAGAGTCTGGTATATTCTGCTGATTCTAACATTTCAGAGCATTGTTTTCTTTATATCATAAAATAAGCCAAATATGGCCAATTTAAGCAGATATAAATCAATTTTCTGGATTTCTGAAATAGTCATTTTGCTGATATAAAGGAATTCATTCAACAGCAACATATAAGCAACTGATTCTCCTATGGGAGGATTTTTTTTATTCCATGTGTGAACAATGTTTTGATCAGGATTTACAAAGAGAAAAAAAAGCTGATTTGTGAAAGAAAACATCAAAGCTTCTTTTCACTAAATGAAAACAGAAAAAGATCAAAACAGATGGCAACACCAACCTGAGCCTTTGTAGAAGTCCATGTTGGCAGTGCATGACCAGCAAAAGGGAAAGAAAATTATATAGGCATTAGTTGAGCTGCTATTATAATGCAAAACTGAAAAAAATATAGAAATTCTTTCCTCTGGTTATTCAAAATTAACAGCTTACACTTTAGCTAGAATTTGAATGTTTCCCTCCCAATTTCCAAGCAAAATACCCCCTTCTAAGTGGAAGTAAAACATATGACTGTGTGGGAAAATAAAGAACACATGAATCTGAGACTATTGAGCAGATTTTCTCTGGCTGTCCTCTTGCTATAAGAGCCCAATCCTAAAACCAAGGCTTAAGGAAATACAATATGGCTTTGAAGCTTAACCCAAACTCCTTAAGAGGTAGCCCAAGTCTCAAGTCATAGCTTATTAGATATAGAAAAAAAGAAAAGAAAAAGAGAAGAAGACATAAGATTTATTATTTTCGAAGATTACAGCATAGATCAGACTAAATCTTAGAATATGGATTCCATGACACTTGTGCCCAAAGCCCACTTCTCCCCACAATGTATTTTTACTCTTTAATCTTACCACAATTATATTTTTGAATTTACTTAAGTGGTATTCTAATTACTGTCATCTCTGCAAATAGACTATATGTCCCTTGAGGGCAGAACTAGTATCATTTTGTTATCGTTGTTGTTGTTGATCACTGGATTCTCAAAAATTATCCAGTGCTTAGCATTGAGTATATATTTCAAAAATGTTTTAGAAAGGCGAATGAATGCATGTTATCCCAAGGCAATACAAATCACACATATTTAGATACATCTAAAAATTATAGCCCAAATTAAAAATTCTTTTTCAGTTTGAATTTAAGTTTTACTCTTTCATGCAATAGTTCAGACATCTTAACTTACAGAACAATAGTTCCAAAGGAACTAGGTTGGGTAAATCAATTAAATATCTATTTACCTGCATCCTGGGAATTCTAAACATATTTGAATCAATGCATGATCATCACAATCTATCGAATGCTTATTTACATCTAGAAGTCATTGATGTAGGGCTTTGCAGACTTAGCAAGTGGCCAGACTTACTGTCACTACGTCAAAAATATTATTAAAATGGATACATTTGCCAGCTACAAATTATATAGGTTAATCCAAAGAAGAATATATTTGTCTTTAGATAGATGTATAAAGATATTAAAAGTCCTTAATGATAAGAAGCTCAGGCAAATCTCTGACATTAGAAAGTGTCTGTTTTCACAACAGCTAGACATAGTTTACTCAGAGATAAGTGCTCAATGAACAATGAATAATGTTCACATTATTATTTTATTGCACATTAGTATTCTATCAATGGAATGATTCACGTGCTATTTTAATTCCATTACCAAATCTTGATGATTACCACCCATGGATTGGAATTTAAATCAATGAACAGAGATACTTGGGTGTACGGCCTCTTCTACTCCTTTTTTTGTGTAGATACACATTTTGGACCATCCAGAACATAGAGTAACTAGGGATTTAGGTTATATAGCTCCATAGTTCAAGGACTGCTAAAACTATTCTATTTTAGTTCATTGCACTTCTACAGAAAATACACACAAATATATGTAAATGATAAACATGTTATTAATATTAAAGGCCAAAAATTCTCTCCATGAATAATAATGGGTAATTTCCTTGATAGAGATGGTTACATTTCTACAAGGCAATAAATAAAAGCAATCAAAAGCACCACTTTGGTTTTTCTCCAGGATACATACTGAAGTTTACCAAAGCATTAGTAAACACATTAAATATGGGAAACTTTGAAGAACTAAGTTGTATTCCAGAAATTACATTTATTATTTTTCCTATTTGTCTTTTAAAAAATGTTAGGGCCATAAACTTGTTTAAAATATATAATTTTTGAGATTAATCCCCTATCGTTCTTGCTCAAAATTCTTTGAGATATTTCAACCACTTTATATATATATATACATATATATATATATATATATATATATACAGCTTCAATTTTTCTCCTTGGCTTTAGTCAAACCGCTTTTGGCTATTTCTGCTTTAAAGCATTATTATCATATAAATAAATGTGCCTAAACAGAACCTACTTAACCATCCCACTGAGCCAACTCCATTTCCACGTATCTAGATAGTAGGGTTTTTTTTTTGCCACACTATAGCATGTAGAAGATCTGGTGCCAGGGAGTGAACTCATGCCAAGCAGTGAAAATTCTGGATCCTTAATTTGCAGAGCGACAAGAGAACTCCACTAGTCTCTCTTGAAAGGTCAATTCAGGTCTTACTTTCCCTTACCTTAAAATTTCCCAAGCCTGTGCTTCTACACTCCCCTGAATTTCTGGGCTCAATAGATAGGTCCATAGATTTCACTTTTGAACCATATGTTCTGTCTCCCTAGATAGAGTCTGTGAACTGGAATTTGGCACTTGCCATCTGCCTCTACACGTACTGAATCATGAGCTACTGCAGCTGCTAACGCTCAATGCCCTTTGAAAGAAGCTCAGGGTGGAGATCAGGAGTAAGACACTCTGATCTGAGAAAAGTGGCAGAACAGGTCTTCAGATAGTTAGATGTTTTCAGGAGATTTTACGAGCCCAATTTTCATCTCCTTGAATCTGGAAAAGCACTGCAATCCGTCATGGGGACATCTGCTCCACATGACTAATAGTAACTGTCACAAGACCAGGAACAAACTTCTGGAAAATGTGTGCTTGGTTGCATGTAAATCCCCTTTCACCAAAATCACATATATACTGACATTTCTCCCTGATTCTTTGGAGTGGTATTTCAGAGCTATTGGAAATGCTGCCTCCCAGGCTATAGTCCTCATCTTGCCTCAAATAAAACTTAATTCTCAACTTTTAAGTTGTGCATATCTTTTACATAGACAAGTTCAAGTCTGTTTTGAGACTGGGGTCATAGCCCTTATATTAGACAAATTCAGACCTACTCCCTGGACTATTCAAGCACTGCAAGGCTCTTATCACAAGAAGAACCACAACTTTGGTTCTCTTACTCATGGCACACTGAGCTTTAAGTGACTCCAACATGCTATTGCCTCCTTGTAGCTCATTTCCCTCCAGCCACACCACTCTTCATGGACATAAAATTTCCCACTAAATTGTGCATTTCTTTGGTATTTAGTGCATGGTAGTAAGAATGAATTAGGCATTATATTCATTTATTCAACTGAAGAAAGAAAAGTTGAATGACAGACACAACTCAAACATGCTTCCTCTTTCCTTAAAGCACCTGTATTTTGCTGTCTCCTTAAAGGCCAAATGAGAAAAAACAATGCATTACCCAGGAATTTCATCAATGCTATTTTTCATTTTTGTTGTTGCTGTTGTGTGTGTGTGTGTGTGTGTGTGCGTGTGTGCGTATGTGTGTATGTTTAGGGCCACACCTGTGGCATATGGAGATTCCCAGGCAAGGGGTCGAATCAGAGCTGGAGCTGCTGTCCTACGTTACATCCATAGCAACACGGGATCCAAGCCGCATCTGCGACCTACACCACCGCTCACAGCAATGCCGGATCCTTAACCCACCGAGGGAGGCCAGGGATCTATCCCATGTTCTCATGGTAGCTAGTCTGGTTTGTTAACTGTTGAGCCACAACGGGAACTCTCTATCAATGCTATTTTTCAATAAGTACAACATCAAGTTGGTCATAATATGCTATTCTAGGCTTACAATGACATAGAAGGAATTGCTATACACTATTTAATAGCTGCCAATGACTTCTAAAATAATAGATGCACTGCTGTTAGAACCATAGTTCTCATTAATCTTCTGAAATCCTCCAAAAATAGGTAGGGAGGCAGAAAAAGAAATGACTCTTTGTATTTGATGGTACTAAAAATGGAAGAATAAACCTGGATCAAAGGCATAAGAGGAAATGGAAGGAAAGGAAAATAATCAGTATTTCAAAAAATGGAAAATCAAAGTTGGAACAAATAAGCTCCTGTGCTAACACTATGAACTCTGTGTGTGTGTATCTGTGTATGTGTGTATGTGTGCATGTGTGCACATGGGCACATGTGTGACCATGTGTGCCTGGGGAGAGTTACTTAACATACACTTTTAAATTTTTTTTTTCTTTTTTCTTTTTTTTTTTGTCTTTTTGCCATTTCTTGGGCCGCTCCTGTGGCATATGGAGGTTCCCAGGCTAGGGGTCCAAACGGAGCTATAGCCGCCGGCCTACACCACGGCCACAGCAACGCGGGATCCGAGCCGCATCTGCGACCTACACCACAGCTCACCACAACGCCGGATCGTTAACCCACTGAGCAAGGGCAGGAATTGAACCCGCAACCTCATGGTTCCCAGTCGGATTCGTTAACCACTGCGCCATGAGGGGAACTCCCACTTTTAAAATTTTTGAATAGAAAGAGTGATATTGGAGAGAGAAAGCTCCTAAGATTGGAGCTGATAAATCAAGTGTTTAGTCAAAATTTTCATTGTGCTTCCATCTAATAAGAGAACCAATCAGGCAAACAACAACATTATCAGAGGCAAATTGCTGGTTCTAAGAGTCCTTTAATCAGATGCAACTTGCTTAAATCCCAATAACCTAGAAAGCCCACTGGCAGCCCAGGCTAAAGGCATGTATGCTATGACTACATTAAGAGAGATATAATAATCCATCTAGGGAATCATCACTTTCCTCTTTTGCAGAGAGCTATTTACATGACACTTGAAATAGGCTGATTTACATAACATTGGACTAAGTTACTAAACAAAGCCTTTGTTGGAACCCAAGATCTAAAACAAACAAGGCAAAATTCCTCAAATAACAACTAATGCCCCAACAGTTTTGCTTAACTTTTTGCCATCCATCAGAATAACAAGAATTTTTTTTTTTTTTTTTTAAGTAGGATGTTGAGAGGAAGGAGGGGTAATGGACTTAGTGGATTAAGGTGAGTCTGAAATTTATAAAATAGCATGACAGAGTTTTTATTCATGTGAATATGGACAAAAGAGGTAGATTTAACCAGTGTAGGAATAGCAGGTTTTATTCTGCATTTTATTTTCTTTGAGACAAAATTCTGGACAGTCATGTCATAGGGAATTGGAACATTCCTAATATACTCAAAGAATGAGTTAGGAATAATGCATTCAAAAGAAACTAAATTATATGTAGGGAGTCATTTATACCCAAAAGCAATCTGGTGAGTTAAGATAAAACAAATATATTTTGTCTTCTCCATCTGAATATTTCTAAGCTATGCTGTTAACAAATATGCCATTTCACTATGCATATCTGTAAGGATTATGCATTTATATAAATAATGTATGTTATATATGTTACATAAGGTATATTATATATTAATTATAGACACCATAGATATATCAGATATCTATATTATACATCTATATTTCTTCTGAGTAAAATGAAGGTCACTTTTCCATTTTTATGACCCAAATATTTTAAGATGTATGAATTAAAATTTAATATCAAAACCACAACTTATCCACAATTTTGATTATTTATCACCAGACTTATTTGTTCTAATGACTGATTTTATTCATATGATCACTAACTAGCAAGTTTCTGAACTTGTTTTCATCTTGTTCACGTTATTATAAAATTTCTAAATCACTCGTTATTAATAAACCACAAATAGGATCATAAAACCCTGAAGATAAGAGCAGAGTCAGAATAAGAAACACTGGGTCACTTTGCAGTACAGTAGAAAACTGACAAAACACTGTAAACCAGGTATAATGGGAAAAATTAAAATCATTAAAAAAAAGAGAGAGAGAAACAAAGAAAGGAGAAAGACAACCATACTCTACATCTGAAGACAAATTCTGAGGTTGACAAACAACATTCTTAGTCTGTATTCCATAACTAAGCAGTTTAATTGTTTATAGCAAAGCATTTAATTTCCTGCATTCTCTAATAAAAAAATCTTACCTCAGAGGTGTTAATTTTCCCCCAAAGACTGTGTGATCTCATCAAATTAAATCTAAATGAAATGTGTTTTGTAGGAATTTAGTAAGTTATAAAACAAATGGAATCAGAATAATCTAGAATGATTCTAATTTTTTTCTCAATCTAAAAGTTTTGCCTTTTCTATAATTAGATTATCTCTAGTTTCTTCAGTGATAAGTAATACCAATGATCTAAGGATTTCTCTTTTAGAAGGAAAGTCAGCAATAGCTTCATGTGTTTAGAAAAACATCCTTTAGTGGCATTTGATATGCAGAGCAGCTACCAAAACACTTTGATCAAGATGGTTCTAATGATACCCTAAGATGTAGATTCATAATGGTCCTAAAGTAATTGCATCCACCAAACATTTATTGACACCTACTGTGTTCTCAATATTATGCTAAGCAATTAACTTGGTAAATCAGAGTTCCTAACCTCACTTTTTTAAGATTCAATTCCAAAAATACAATTAAAATGAGTTCTTCCTTTCAAGTCCACCTTGCTCTATAAGATGTACTCTCTCTGTTTATTTTATAGGACTCTAATCATCTCTATTTGGCCATGAGCCCTACACTTAGGCTTATTTCTTTGCCAAGAAAAGCACTACTTGATATTCTCTGAGCAAAATAACACAACCCACCCAAAGTCTCCATGTCACTCCAGGAAGACACTTTACCTACTAAGAATTTAAAATAATGCTAAATTAAGCATGACATGGGTAGGGGCACAAAGTACACAAGCATTGACAGGAAATAGTCACATACGCTTCTCTTTTTTTATGTGCACCTTCGGCCCTTACAATTAACTGCAGGTGTACAAAATTGCATGCAGATATAATTGGACCTGAAATTAGCTGACTGCCGGTATAACTGGTCAGTTGTACCCTCCCAAGGGAGTCTGGTGAATTATGCCAATTCTTAGGTAATTATAGGCATAATTATATGGATTTCCATGTAATTTTATTACTTAAAAAACTCTAGCACAGAAACTAAGATATGAATATAAGCTTTTGTAATTTTTTTATTAAGTGACAGTGTTTCTAGGTTTAAAGTATTTAAGAACTGAATTTCATATGACCAGTTCTTAGTCTGGGTGTCTGCCTGTGCTGTCAGTCATTGTTTACTTGAATCATACCCATGGGTTTTCCAATGAAGTGCTGTGGCAAGGGCATGGGTGATAAGATATTTTCTTGGGCTGAGTATTAAACCTAAAATGCCATTGTTCATTGTAGAAAACAGTATATTCTGATTAAGACTGCTTTGGCTACGAAAATAATGAAGTTGCAAGCTTTATTTTATTGCTTTATTTTTGTGGCTGAACTCACAGTGTATGGAAGTTCCTAAGCTGAGGACTGAATCCAAGCTGCAGGTGTAATCTACACCACAGCTGTGTTAATGCTGGATCCGTAACCCACTGAGCCACTCAGACTGGGCAGAGACAATTCAGGATCTTTAACTTGCTGCAGCACAGCAGGAACTCTGGGGATGCAATCTTTAAATCCACCTTTTAACAATGAGATCCAAGCTAGAAAAAGGCTTATTACTGATAATAAGTCTAACCCAAATATTACCTGTTTGGATATTAGAGAATGGATAAATCTAGCTGGCTTTATAGCAAAATTCAAGGACTAGTGCTCCTCTGCATTCTAATTCCAGCCACTCAGCTCTTGCCACATTCCTTGTGGGACCACACTCCACCATTTATCACAACTCTAGTCATCAGTCCTATTCTGGTTGACAGGTGCTTCAGCCTACTTTGTGCTTTATGCAACCCTGTTTGTTCTTTCCAGGCCTCCTGGAGTCTTGCTTCTGCATCCTGGCCCCTGAGATTGGGCCTGTAATATCGATCACCAGGACTCCCCTTACTGCTACCTCTTTGGACCTTTCCATTTTGCCTGCAGTGGTGTAACTCATCTTCCTATCTTAGTAAATACAAGAGCCTGGCACTAAAACAGCCTCATTATCCAAGCAAGGCCAATGATCAAGCTTCCTTGAAGCTCTGTCATGTTGTCATTATAGAGCTCATTGGACAAATCCAAGAACTATCCTTTAGTCCCATGTCAGCTGTGCTCCAGCAACACACCATTTGCAGGGATGACAATATGAATAGTGCACTTTGTCACTGAGAAACATGGGCAGGCCTGGCTGGTCAGTTAGCCATGTCCGGTGACATCAGTTAGCCATGCAAATCTCACACATGGCTTAACAGATCAGACTGCAGTATTTTCAGGGTCAGAGAAAAGACTGTAAATCTACAAAACATTCACAAATTTTAAAAAGGTCTGTAGTCAAAAATATTTGTCAGACATTGTTTTATATATGGTATATATATTATATATATCATCTTTCTCTTATAATGCATGTTTACATAGCAAAAAGTCCTACAACTAGCAGAAAGAAGCAGGTTTAATTTCTTAAAATTCATGTTTTTCAAATCTATTTTAATATAGAACCTTTTGGGGAGCAGAATATCTGATAATAGCCTTTCTAACATACCTAGAATATGCTCTGAAAAACTTTGTTCAAAAGTTCCATTTGTAAACATGGATCACTCATTTGGGAGACCAAGCACTTCTTTATCTATCATTTATTTATTTATTTTTTTTGTCTTTTTGCTATTTCTTGGGCCGCTCCTTCGGCATATGGAGGTTCCCAGGCTAGGGGTCTAATCGGAGCTGTGGCTGCCAGCCTACGCCAGAGCCACAGCAACGCAGGATCCGAGCCGCGTCTGCAACCTACACCACAGCTCACGGCAATGCCAGATTGTTAACCCACTGAGCAAGGGCAGGGACCAAATCCGCGACCTCATGGTTCCTAGTCGGATTCGTTAACCACTGAGCCACGACGGGAACTCCGTTTATCTATCATTTAATCAACAACTGACTACTGCAAAGGGTAGAAGAGACAGAGGTATCTCTATACTGATTCCAAGAGCAACAGTAGGATGCTGATGTTCTGCAGATCTGCACAGCTTTTAAGTTCTAATCCTCCCAGGTGCACCACTAATAGTAACTTTTTCAATTAATAGTCAATAGTTAAAGGAAGCAGTTAAAAAAAATTTAAAAGGTTTCATTCTGTTTAATTTTCCCAGGCACTACTTAAAAGACACTTTCTTCCCTTTTAATATCAATTGAAGAATCATCCACATGTCACTCAAATTTCAATGGCATGACAGGACACTTATCTCAGTGCAGCCAGTTAGTTAGACAACCACACTCCACACCCACGTATCTCTACTCTCACTTCTCATCTCCACCACAACAAGAAAAGTATGTGTGATATCTGAAGGATGGGTTCATTCTCCTGATGGCTAAAGACATATCCCTCTTACTACTATCTGGAAAATAAACAAGAAGGACCTATTGTATAGCACAGGGAGCTTATGCTCAATATTTTATAATAACTTATAATGGGAAAGGATCTGAAAAAGAATATACATATCTGTAACTGAATCACTTTGCTATAAACCTGAAACTAACACAATATTGCAAGTTAACCATGCTTCAAATAAAAAAAAAAAAAGAAATGATTAAAAAGAAACATGAAACATTCCTCTCTAAAAGCTTAAATTTATTGGGAGTTCCCGTCGTGGCACAGTGGTTAACGAATCCGACTAGGAACCATGAGGTTTCGGGTTCGATCCCTGCCCTTGCTCAGTGGGTTAATGATCTGGCGTTGCCGTGAGCTGTGGTGTAGGTTGCAGACGCGGCTGGGATCCAGCGTTGCTGTGGCCCTGGTGTAGGCCAGCGGCTTCAGCTCCAATTCGACCCCTAGCCTGGGAACTTTCATATGCCACAGGAGCGGCCCAAGAAATGGCAAAAAGACAAAAAAATAAAACTAAAAGCTTAAATTTATTTATTTATTTTATTTTTTATGGACACATCTGCAGCACATGGAAGTTCCTAGGGTAGGGGTTGGATTGGAGCTGCAGCTACCGGCCTACATCACAGCCACAGCAACACCAGATCTGAGCTGCATCAGTGACTTATACCATGACTTGCAGCAATGCTGGATCCTTAACTCACTGAGCAAGGCAAGGGATCAATCCCACATCCTCAGAGAGATAGTGTCAGGTTCTAATCTGCTAAGCCACAGTGGGAACTCCCTAAAAGCTTAAACTTTCAATTTGTATTTCTGAAGTTTCCTATGGTTCCTCTGAATATAGATGCACTGAAGATGTCTTTTTACATTTTTCTTTTTGAGGATTCTATATTCCTTAAAGCATCCAGATCCCTTGAACATTCTGTATTACACTTGCCTGTCTTTATTGCTTGTTTATTCTTCTCCTTCAAGGCTCAAATTTTATTTCATCTTCTTTATGAGGCCTCCTTAAGCACAGTGAAATTTTTTAGGCTTTCTCTTTCAAACAATCATTACTCCCTTAGCATGTGCAGGCCTTATCTTGTTACATAAATCTTAGGTGATAGATTGCATTGAAAATTCCCCAGTTGCATTGAAATCCTCCCTTTGCCTGTATGTCATTGTATTTCTAATGCCTGTCACAATGAAACATTCATTCTTTCCTTCATTCATTTATTCAACACATATCTAAAGAGGACCTCTCTAAATAATAATGACCATATCTGGCTTGCTCATAGTCCAGTAGAGAAAGAGAAGGAGGGAAGGTGGATTCCAGTCATGTAAATACAAATAATTCATGAAAGTGAAAATGGTCTTAGAACAATAAAGGACCATCTCTGTCAGAGTGGGAAAAGCCTGGAAAGATGTAACTTAACCTCTATCACTAGCAATAAGTAGAAATTTGTTGAAAAGTGAAGAGAATGATTTTTCAGGTGGAAATAATTAAATGTAGGAACACGTAATGACTAAAGATAATTGTATGCTCAAGGAATGCCAAGAATTTCTGGTGTGCAGAATGTAGAGGATGGAGAAAGAACTAAATGGGAGAAAGATGAGTCTGGAAAGTGCCAGACAGTTGAGTGCTTTGTGTGCCATCCCAAGAAGGGTGCTCTTTACCCTGTGGACCAGTAGATCTTGAATTTTGGTGTGTACTTCAGAAGATCCTAAAGATTCCAATGAAGGGAGGAGGTCTAGAGTGGAGTCCAGAAATAGGGGTTTGTAATATCTCTGGTAATTCTGATATAGGCTGTCTGTAGATGACATTTTGAGAAATGCCCTGTGTACAATAGGAAACCTAAGGGAGTATTAAATAGGAAATGTGGAGGCTGGATTACACTGGGAGCTTCATTCTCCATGCTAGGAGGCTTTGGCATGAGATCAGGCAAGAGCTGTCAACTTTTTTTTTTTTTAAATGTCTGCATTCATACAGCTTATGGAAGTTCCTAGACCAGGGATTGAATGCAGGCTGTAGCTGTGACAACACTGCCCTGGGCCAAGGATCAAACCTGTGCCTCTGAGTGACCCAAGCTGTTACAGTCAGGTTATTTATTTATTTATTTTAGGGCCACAACTGAGGCATTTGGTAGTTCCAAAGCTAGGGGTCAAATCAGAACTGCAGCTGCTGGCCTATGCCACAGACACAGCAACATGGGATATGAGCCATCTCCATGACCTACACCAGAGCTCATGGCAACAATGGATCCCTAACACACTCAGCAAGGCCAGGGATCCAACCCATATCCTCATGGATATTAATCAGGTTCTCAACCCTCTGAGCCACAATGCAAACTCCTGCAGTCAGATTCTTAACCCACTGCACCACAGCAGGAACTCCTCAAAAGGTGTCAATTTTAATGATAACATATAAATAGTTTGTTTACTTAATTAGTTGCTACTATGTTTGCATTAAACAAGATAGCATCTGAATGATCTACAGGTAAAGGCACTGAATTATCTTTTGTTTGATTAAGCATATTTCAGTATCTATCACTCTTGTCATACAGTATACGATCCCACCTAAGCCTCATAAAAACTTTAGGAGGTAGTCATTTCTATGTCCAACAGATGAGGAAATAAGGGCTCAGGGAGTTGAAGTTACATGCTCAGTGTTACATAATATGTACATGATAGGAGTGTGGATGAAAATCTAGGTCTATATCACTCCTTTTCCTATGCCATACTGCTTTTCCAAATAATTGCAAAGTAACTTCCAAAGCATGCAATGAAATGCAACAGACATCAATTTTGTGTCCAACAAAGCTGAATGTGAATTTGATATTACTAAAGGTTAGAAATGTAAGTATCCAATTAGCTTGTATCAGGATTGCCCTTCTGCAAATAACAAAATCTTAAACCCAAAGGGATTAAGCAAAATGGGAATGTATCGATTTTATGGCTGAAAATTCCATGGTAGACTCTAGGTATTACTTGATTCAGGAAACCAAAAAATGACTAGAAACCAGCTTCTTCCTCCCCATCTCTTGACTACTTTTTCTTTGTTACCTCCATGTGCCATTCCTCTGGTCCTGGCAAGATATTTCTTCCAGAGCTCCAGGCTCAAAGCCTCCAAAGATCAAGTCTAATGGAAAAGAGGATGTTTCCCTCCCAGCCATCTCTGTCAAAGGTCAAGTGCAGTTCCTACTGGGTCATATGTCCATTCCTTAGTCAACCTCATACCCAGGGCTACTCAGTGCTCTGATTTCCATGTGGGAGTCTTACTGTTTACCTGTGGATCCAGCAAAGGGTCAGTGCCACCCAAACATCACAGACTACAAGTAGGGAAATTGTTCTTTAAAATCAAACTGGGGTTCCAACATGGGAACAACAACACTAGCAAATATCCATCATATTTTTCCAAAGAAAAGAGGGAGATAATTGATCATGGCTTTATATTTTTATGACAGAATCAATTAAATTCATTGATGAATTACATAATGCTTTCCTAAATGTCCCTATTTCCTTAGGATAACACACCACAAAAAAACCACAAAACTTTAACAAAGAACATGTTTTAAGTGTTCTACACACACACACACACACACACACACACACACACTGGTTTCTTCAAGACTACTTTGTTGTAGTCCATTCAAATAAGATTACAGTATAAACAACTAATTGAATTCTATCATTTTATTTTCAAAATAACCCACTTATCAATTGAATTCAAACACCTGAAAAAAAGAACCCAAACCTTTAAACTAATTTGTGAGCACATAGATTCACAGTCATTCTTTAGCCAAAATACATGAGTTCTTTTAATCCTTTAATCAATACTTCCTTCTAGCAATTCATATCTTTTTATTCCCTTTCTAAAATCATTCAATTCTCTGATGAAAGTGGAAGGATTTTACTGATCCTCTCTTTGGTGGTTTGTTTCAGATTTGGAAGCAGTATAAAATTCCTGGGTATTTTCCTCTTTAGGTAAAATTTTATGTATCTTTGAGTGTATATGTTAATTTTCAACCTGCTAATTCCTCAAACCACAGTTCAACCCTCTAAGACACCATCCCTCTGTGCTCTTACAGGCCCCTTATTCAAAATTTTTAGCACAGTGTGCCATGATTAGTCAGTAGTCATAGCATAATGACAAATTAATTACACAAATAAAATGAATTTAATTAAGCTTAAAAAATCTGTTTATTGCTACATAAATGAAAAGCTCATTGAGGTCATAGCTCTGATTCTTCAACCTCCAGCAGTGTCTTGTAAATAGTAACTCTTGGTGGAATGAGTGAACATATTATAATATTATAATTATTATATGCAGTCATATGGTAACTGAGTCTTTTATATTTTCTTTTTTTTTTCTTTCTTGGCTGCACCACAGCACAAGGAATTCTTGGGCAAGGGATCAGATCTGAGCCACAGTTACGACCTATACTGCAGCTGCAGCAATGGGGATCCTTAACCCACTATGCCAGGCCAGGGATTGCACCCACATCCCAGTGCTCCAGAGATGCCGCCAATCCCACTGCACCACAATGGCAACTCCTATTTTACATTTTCAAAAAGTTGATTTTGCTCCTGAAAAGGGAGGAACATGAACATATCCAGTAGCCAGGGATTCTGTTCCTACAAGGTAGAAGCTAGTAGGGGGTACAATTCTATTTCTCCCCACGTCTTCCCTGCCCAGACGGTAAGGGTACTGACACTGGAGAGAGGAGGGAGAAGTGAGGCAGAGACAACAGGCCAAATGACTGCCAAGTTGGAAGGAGCTGGCTGGGTGCAAACACCTGGAGCTGAAGTTTCAGAGCTAGGAAATAAAGACTCAGGGATAAAAGACATCATACTTATAGACTAAGGAGGAAGGGGGCTGGCTGGCACACCAACTCTGACAGGCGGATGAAGCTGGCTTTCATGTGGCACTTACCTATAGGATATATGACTATATTAGGAGATAGAAACAGAGGGAGTAATCTGGTTACACAGACACTTACTTATCCAGCCCCCTCTGACTCATTGAATATGCATAAATGTGTGAACTCACCAGCAGCTCTTTGCTCTCCAGCTTTTTTCCCCCTAGGTTGCTACTTTCTATGTTATTTCCATTTGTAAGCACAGCATATCACAAAATATTGGGATTAATGATATTTAAACAAATTGTATTACACTATTATGTTTGCCAAGCGTGGCCCACATTGATCAACACAACAGATTACAAACACAAAACACTACTTAAGCTGCATAATGAAAGCATATTTTAAAATGTACCCCTGAGTGGCAGTTAGGAGTTTCCAGAGAAGAGAGAAGAATGGCACATGGCTGGGAAAAGGATAAATAAGCATAAGCAACCAGTTCTTGCAAAAGGGTTTACCTCATGAAACGTGTGCTGCAAAGACATGGCAATAAACTGGCTGCAAAGTGAGGAGACCTCTGCTGCTCCCAAGAAGTGGATGTTCCTACCTCAGCCATCAGGGGGCAATGGTTGTCTTTCATGGTATTAAGAACTAGAATAAACTGAGATGTCAGGTTGGTGAGAGAGTGCTAGGAATTATGTGTGGTGTATCTTCTATTATTTCTTTGGTAGTTCATGTTCTGAAACTATCTACTAAAGAAAAACATACCACTTAAAAGTTGCCAGTTATGTTTTATTGGAGGCACTTACTGAGGACTACAGCCCGAGCGACAGCCTCTCAGATCACTCTGAGGAGTTGCTCCAAAGAGATAAGGGAGGAGCCAGAACATAGGACTTTTTTGCTGGGGCAAAACAAAACAAAACATGTGATTGAACAGATATCTAAAGTTAATGACTTCAATGTTTTTCTATGTATGGAGAAATGCAAGAATCTGGCTTCATTGAAATTATTCCTTAGCTATGCAACTTAACTTTCAAGGTCCAGTATGCAAAGCATATCATACTTCCAGTTTTTCTGTATCCTGAGTTTCCCTCAGGGCTCACTGTCAAGGGGGGTGATCCTTGTTTACTGGAATGACAGGCAACATTGCCTACCTACCACACCCATCTCTTGTGCGAATGTTGCTCAACTGAACAGAACATACATGAATAATCCATGGCTCTTGGTACTTTGAACCTCCTAACCAAACAACAAATATTTATTTCATACTAAATACCAAGTATGTGCCAAGCATGTGGGAAACATAAATCAAACTCAAGCAAAGGAACAAACAAAAAAGATGCACCAACACAATCCCACAAAATTTGCAGCGTGAACTCTTTGTCCTCAGTCTCAGTTTTCATCATTCATGAAAAAGAGAGGAAGCGGCAAAATACCAAAAAACACCATCCACAATTCAAGTAATACAAGTTCTAGGGCAGTGATGATATCCAAAATATTTAACAACCTGCATGGCTGTATACCATAATAAATATATATTTAGTCTATCCCCTGTTCCTGTCATGGGACTCCTAAATCCTAAATCCCTTGGAGTTCCCTGGGTGATAAAGTCATCCTTCATTCTAATAAGGCAATTCTGGATGGTCCCTCAGATTGCATCAGGATGTGGACTGATCACCAGTGAGACCAAGTCATGATTAGAAGCCTGGATTTTTCAGTCCCAACCTTTGACTTTCCAGGACGAGAGAGGGGCTAGAAACTGAGTTAAACATCAATGACCAATGATTTAATCAATCATGACTATGTTATGGAGCAGTTAGTGTCAGAATTGAATTAAATGAAAAGATAGCCAGTTGATGTCCAGAGAGTTGGAAAGCTGGCTGGTGTGATGAGAAGATGCCCACACATTTGGTGTCAGAAGAGTTATGAGTAATGGTTTTCCTTTAGTCTAGGACACACCAAAAAGAAAAGTCACCAGTCAGAAAGAAGACCAGCTGGCAAACCCAATAGTTATCTATCCATGGCCTATCCTTTCTAAGAGGATGAGCTGTTCTAGGAACAGCCCAAGATTGGAAACTAAATGTCAAACCACTGCATATCGATTTCCCAACCTTATAAACATAATTCTTTTCTGCACACTCAGTGCTTACAAAGCAGAATCTAAGTTCTTTGACAGTTGGCACTGTTTCTTATTCAACACTTAATACATGGCAGTTGGCTCTAGAACATTGGCTTGGCAAACAGAAACAAGGATACTGCAGCCACCTATTAAAACTGCAGTTGTTTCTGTTCTGGACTGGGTGAGACAGTGAGGAGGGACCTTTTACTCCAAAATACCTTGGACCCTCAGAGAGCAGTGAGCAGGAGAGAAGGCAAAATCCACAGTGAGCTCCATAGAGCATGGGCCCCATGCTGTGCCTGTCACCCAGCAAGTTCCAATGGCCCCTGTGGACGGGGTGGGGAGGGGGCCGGTTCCACACTGACAACTTCTTCATGAGTTGGAAAATGTCTCTTAGGCTAACTGCAAAGCTTCCCCAGGCCGGGTTGGGATTTTCCAGTGCTTAGTGAATATCCTATTAGTATCTCAAGATATTCTTTTAAAAGCTTCCATGGCAAATCTTTTGACATTTTGACAGGCTACAAAACTCAATGCGGCAGGACCTTCCATGTGCTGCTGTTGTTTGGGTTTCAATGCAGTAAACACACATGCACTTTCACTCAGTGGTCTGTAAATAGGGTTGGATGAAATCCAGAAATTGATTAGTAGACTATTTTAATGCAGAGAAAAGTCCATAAAAAATTACCTTGACATAAAACTAAATCCCCTAAATGTATTTTTTTCAACTCAGAGGTATGTGTTGAGAATATATTTTTTTTTCAGAATATGCTAGAGTAGTAGTTTTCCACCATGGCTGCACATTTAGAAACATCAGGTGATCTCAAAAATATGATGGTGCCTGAGTTCCACCCTTAAGCTTCCAGTGTGCCCTAGAGCTCCTTAAGTAGATATTGCAAGAACTAGGCCATGGGCTGATTTGTATAGCATAAAGGAATAACCATGGCTCACTTAGACCATCTTGGTAAACTCAGTATAGCTGGAAGTCTAAATGACTTAATACATTTGGGTTCTATGAGCATGAAGAAAGGAACGGTTGGAAGAATGGCTATTGGGCAATTAATCACTGGGTGGGCAACAGACTGTATCTGCCTTACATGGTATCTCAAATGGTTCATAGAAATGTTCAGAGTGAAATGGGAAACTTACCAGAGCAGAGTTTGAAAATAAACATAGTTATCACATCAGTGCTTCTAGTACCCCTCCTGTTCTGGGTGAGAACACAAAGTAATTGCCCATGGCTCAGGAAAATATGGATTGGATTCAGTAACTTCTAAGCTTTCTCCTACCTCTAAAAGCCCATGGTTCAAGATACAATGGAAAATTTCCAATGTGAAAAGAAACAGGGCTTTTTGGCACTGAAAAATCTCATCTCTTATGAAGATATAACCTGGTCACATGGATAACATTCGGAGATTATACTGACAAATAAAATGAATGTAGCAAAAATTGAACATTGAATTAATGAAAGAAAAAGCTATTAAAAAAATAACAACCATAGCCTATAATCAGGGCACTGAATAGCTCCATAGTCCATTTCTACATCCATGAATCTGAAATGATATTTATAGCTTTACAATGGGCTCAGGAAAGTATGTCACTCCCTGAAGATTTTTAGATTGTGGCATTTACAGTGTCAAATAATAATCCTCTGGTGTATTCATTCAAAACACACATCTGTGGTAGTAGCCACACTGTGGAATGTCCTCCACCATGTGTTAGGGATATTTGAAAGATGAATGAGATGTGATCCTTGCCATCAGACATATAAATAACTAGTTTGGATACAATCATTCAGCACAAATAGTAGTAATTGGCCAAGTCTGAAATGCAGAAATGATCTATCTGGAGTAAATGTATATTGTGCCACAAATATAATTCTAAGTGTTCTGTTCTGCTCTGCTGAGAGATTTCTAATCAAACTCTGCTTTGTTCTCATTCACCGAGCAGGAAGGTTTACTACGAAGCAAACTTTGCCCTTATGAAGCTGGGCTTATAACAATGTCAATGAAATAATGCAAAGGAATAGAAAGCCCAGAGCCAAAGGAGTTGCAACTAAGATTTCTAACCACTAAGGCATTTCACTATTGCCCCATCCTTATTCTTTCCTTATTTATTTAAAAGAAAAAAAAAGCAACATTGAATTGCTTTCTTTTCCTCACCTGAAATTCATGCAACAAATATCCATCAAGTACCTCCTAGGTGGCAAGAAATAGGCTAACCACTGAGAAGAAAATTAAGCATACAAGGCAGTCACAACACTGTCATTTCTGGGTTATTATCATTCTGTTTTTGAGATGAAGGAATTGAGAAACATAAATTGACTTATTCACATTACAAAAGAAACACATACAAAGCTTGGAATTAAGCTTAGGTATTGTATACCTAGATGTTGTTTATTCAGAGCATCCATGGAAATGCCTTGGTCATTGTACCAGGAAAGGGTTATCTAAGCTGGTTAAAACCTCGGAAAAAGATGGCCGAGCCCATACTGTCCTCCAGCTGAGTTCAGAAGAAAGGGAAGTTTACTTCCATGTAAGAAGCGGCACAGGTTTTATACAAGGCAAGGCCAAGCAAGACTGTGATTGTGCTTTATAACCTCCACAGGGAAAGATTCAAGCTCTGGGTCTGCTCAAAAGTAACACAGAACATGGGGTGAGGATGCCTAATAGCTCAGGACACATGCCAGAAGAGTCTGCCCGGCTGTGTGCACGTCCCTTAACTGACAGGCCCTCTCATGCTCTGCATGTGACACAAGGACCATATGGTAAGAAGCGCACTCCGGCTCTGTGGTGAGCCAGGCTGTCAGAGAAGACTCAAAAGCCAGGCTGATGCCAACATCCCTTCTACTGTCCCTGATCCATGAGCAACAGCCTTGCCAGCTGGCATCTCCACCTCATCCAACCCTGTTCTGATCATAGAAAGCAAGCAGGGCTGAGGCACTAACAATTCTATCCCCTTGGATCAGTGCAGCCCTGACAGGGAGAGATAAATTAATGGGCCAGGGAAGGGCTCCAAAGAGAAGGCAGAGGCATGGGGTGAGTGTGACTGTGCCTTCCTCTGGGATTCTTTGCTTTTCACAAGGCTGTGTTGCACTTTGCAGGACCCATTCTAATTTATCTATTGAGGAGTCTCCCAACCTATTAGAGTGTGAACTTTTGGGGACAAGGATGGTCCCTCTGCCTGCAGGGGTCACAGCTCCCACCTGGCACTGTGGCTGGTGCAGAATGACAGCTCAATGGAGATGTTTGACTACTTTGGTGAACAATGATACTGTGGTGATGAATTAGGTAGAATACCTATTAAATAAGGACTGTGAAATTTCCATAATATGGCCCTGAGATCCCAGGAACAGCTCCTTCTCACCCAGAAATTCATACAAAGTACAGGTCATTCCACAGGCTGTGCTCAAATAGCAATGTGCTTCTGTACTAGATATACTGTTGGGCAGCAAAAACAACAACCCGGACCCCAGAGAAACGACCGGAAGTTGGAGGAGCTAACATTTTACTTCTGTCTGACCACAGAGTTCACCCACAACAGTTTGCTAGACATAACTTTCAATTTGGAGATGTGTTAAAAGTCTAATAAAAGTGCTGATAATTTTATGTACTGATTATAACTCATCCAGTATATTAAAATATCAAATGTAATTCTGTAGAAATTTTATCACCCTCTAGCATTATGAAAGCAATAATATATAATTGAGATTTAGTATGAAGCATTACCCTATTTTTTGGTTTCTTAATACCTATACTCTGCTGAAGTCTAAGGACACAAAGATGCTGAATATAAAGTATCTGATACCAAAGAACAGGATGTGAATGGACTGTTAAAAAGAAATCAAGTAATAAATGACCTTACCATTCTTCCAAGTGTTTCTGCTGTAACAGTGTCTACCTAGGAGCCTTCAGACATAAAACACATCTAGTATTTACAGGCATCTTTCTCCTACATATCCAGTGCTTTTAATGGAGAGTTGAAAATCAGTTTCAGTTCTGGATTCAGCTGCTTTCACATAGATAGAGTAACTAGTTCACTTCCTTATACCTAATTTGCTCCCATGTTTGATACAGGTGCTTCAAAAATATTAATGATGTTGATTTTGTAGAGAGAATATGTACCCTAGCATCTGGCATATGGCTAGCTACCATTTATAACAATTAGATTCTATGAGTTATAGAATTTGTCTTCTTCTCCTCCCCACCCCTCCCTTCTCCCTCTTCTTCCTCCCCTCTTCCCTCCTCCTCCTCCTCGTTCTTCTCCTCCTCCTTCACCATGATCATGATCATCATCATTGCCATAGATGAAACAGAACAAATAACTGGACAAGACCTTAAGAGATTTAACTAATTCAAGCTCTCCTTTTTTTTTCTCCAGAGAAGAGAAGCCACACTATGAGAACTAATATTGTCCACAAAAATCAGCCAACACAATAGGAATGCATTCTATCTCCAAGTCTAGAGCTTCCTCAGGAAACTATTAAACAATATAAAATACTTTTAGGTTATTAAGGGCATTGTAAGAGGAGGTATCTATCTGTTAGCATCTCGCTTGCTAAGATAATGTGACAAGGTTTTCCATATTTCAGGGCTCTCTGTCAGAAAGGAAAAGGCAATAGGTATTGAAAACTTTTTATAGTCTTTTGCTGACTTCACTCATTCTTTGACATACATTCTCCCTTTTAAAAATTTTAGTGACCAAGTAAATATATTATTTCTATATTTTAAGTGTTTAGGAACTGTCTCTAAGAAACTATTTTGAAGAAGATTTAAGACATTATCAGAAAGGCCTAAATGAATAAAAATAGAACAACTAAGACCCTTACTTATGAGAGATGTTCTATTTTTTTGTTTCCTTTTAATGTGTTAAGACATGTGATTATTATATTTAAGCCTCAAACTTGTCCTTCTATATTCACCTTAGAACCGCTAGGGCTGGAAGTCTGCAAACTACAATCCGCAGGCTTCCTTGCTAGAATTTTCTGATTAAATTTTGTGGCTCAGAATTACTCACACTAAAATGGACATCACCAAAAAGTTAGACATTCTGTTTCTGGTGGACAAAGCTATAAGTGGTAGCAACAGCAACAGAATCAGCAGCTCAAGTTCTACTAATGAAGCAATTTAGAAGCAGCAACTCACAGTTCCATAAAATAAGGAGACAAGAGCTCTTGCTTACAGCCACCTGCTGTGGTTCCAGTAGCATTGAAGGCGACTGTTCTAACAATCTTAGCAGCAAGGATGCTCTTACAGGCACCCCAAAGATAGTAGTATCTACTTGATATTTGGGTAATGTCATCTCCTTTTACTAATCCAGCTATTCTAACACTTTTGGAAACTTTTCTATTTAAAAAAAAAATTCTATGACTGAAATCCCTAGATTGCTGTTGATTTCTGAGCTAAAAAAAATGGTATGAAATTAAGATACACTTAATGTTTACAGTGACTTTTACAAATTTACAGTGATTATTCAGGCCAGTATCTTTATCTCCACTGTAGAGATGAGGAAAAAATGATACTTAGAAAAGTTAAGGGATGTATCCAGGATGATCTAGCTAATAAACAAAGGAATTAGAATTGGAAGTACTGTTCTACTGGGCTCAGCTACCCTCATTATTCAATGTTAAGTATTACCTATCTAAGCATGTTATAAACATTTTGAGTGTATTTTGTTCCAATTTTGAAACAATTCATGGTCACTTTATAAAATTTGGAAAAATACAAGAAACAAACATTGTCTTTTAAGTCTTCAAATGAACTGAGCAGCTCTGTGATCATTTATCCTGGGCCTTTAAATTTATGTGATATACAATATAGTATGTATCACATATGATGTCTTAAAAATCAGTGGTAAAGGAGGGTGCAAGGTCAATTTTAAGGCATTTGTCAATTTTCAGTTGCTGTCCAGTGAGAAAAATAGTATCAACAATGAAAAGAGACAATCAGTCAGAGGAAAGGGGATAAAAAGCAAAATGTAATGCTTTTTAGAGATAGAGATAGAAAACAACTGAATTGCCTCTTTGAGACATATGAAACTTATATTTTACAAAGGTAACTGGAATGATATAGTCACAATCTGTGTCTAGAAAAACTCATGTCCCCTCTCAGAGGCTCTAGATATCACCTGTCTCCTAGGACTCAGGCTTTGTTCACAGAGACCCCCACCTTCCACCACTGCCTCATCTGCAAACTCAGCTTGTTGTCTGGACAACCCCTTATTAAGTAAACAGTTCCAGAAGAGCCCCTCACCAGGCTTCCTCTAGATTTGCCTCAGTTTCTCTTTCCTAGGGCTCCTTGAGTAAGACAGAAGGCAAAGAAAATCATTCATTTTCTTAATGAAAATTTCACCTATTTGAGTTAAATGATTTTTGGTCCCATTTATACTACAAGATTCCTGTTACATTTAATATGTAATTACATACTTTATAAGTTACTGAAAGTTTGATATTATCAATGCATGTAGTATATTTATACCTATGCATTGCAATATGTGGATCACCAGTTTCTGACTATACATCAGAAGATTTTATCTTTCCTCTTCTGCTTTATTGATCAAGCCTAGATCTTTATGTGAAGCTGAATCCTACACTCTCCATTTCTTCCACCTCCAATTAAAACATCAATGCTATAGAGATATTATGAATTTTTCAACAATTCACTTTAGTATGCCCTTTCAGATATGTGTTGCAGAAAACTTCCTATCTCCCCAAAATTCTTGACCTCAAAAATTCATTCATAATTGCAGTGCAATCTACTGCATATTATTATTTGATTGATTTATTGTACTAAGTATGGGATTTGGATTAGCAAAATAAACAGCATTGTTGGAGTTGCCATCATGGCTCAGCAGTAACAAACACTGTTAGTGTCCATGAGAACCTGGGTTCGATACCTGGCCTCATTTAGTGAGTGGGTTAAGGATCCAGCGTTGCCATGAGCTGTGGTGTAGGTCACAGACAAGGCTTGGATCCTGTGTTGCTGTGGCTGTGGCATAGACCAGTGGCTACAGCTCCAATTTGACTCCTAGCCTGGGAACTTCCATATATATGCCTTGGGTGCAGCCCTAAATAAATTAATTAATTAATTAAACAGCATTGTTATAAAAATGATAAATATGTCTCACTGGCTTAAAAAACCTTAAGTTTTTAAATGTGGAAAAGCTTTGAGAAGACACCAGGAAATATCAGAAATCTATCCCACATGCCATTCTGAGGTTTTAAGTGGTGTTGTTTGGACATTTTAGGCTTTTTTTTTTTTTAAGTAATTCAGCCAATGTTAAAAGGTGAAAACAACAAGGTGACAGTTTGTGAGAATTTTTGATACTGTTTTAGCCTTGTTCCTCTAATACTATGAAAGAAAAGATGGTGGTGGTGATTATCCCAGAATGACTGAATATGAATTCTGAGTCTGTCCTTTAGTAGCTGGGTGAACTTTGGCAAGTCATTTATCTTGTTTGTGCTTAGTTTAATCATCTAAAATGAGGACAATAATAATGCTTCCTTGTAGGAGTGCTGCGGAACAAATGAAATTAAAATAAACCATTATGTGTATTGACTTTTGAACTATGTCTGCATTAAGTTATTCTTTGAATATCTGATATCTTTTATCATAGGCTTTTCAAGTTCCTTTAAAAGTCTCCAATGCTCATTTAAAAGAAAATAAAACTTATATACATACAGATTTTATGAATGATTTAAAATGACTTATAGAAATATTTAAAATAAGGTAAAAAAATAAATCAGTAAAAGTTATTAAAAATTATCATTTCAGGACCTTGGAAAACGACCAAAGGTAAGCAATGCCTTTATTTGTGCTAATTCATTCATAAGACTAGTGATTTTGTGGCCATAGTGCTGGACACAGTTCTGTTTCCTCAGCTGGGGTGGCACAATCACATAGCTTTACCATTTGGCGTTTACAAACTCAGTTCAGGTCAGGTGGCAAAATACGCAGAAATTTCAGTGAGGAATTTTAGAATTGAGGAACGTGTAGAAAGCTTGGAAAAATAAACTCTTCATACAACCCTGGCTCATTCTTAAACTACACATGCAGGTAGGACACGCCAGGGATACAGAGAAAAAGACTGAAAACCTGGGGAGAATTGAGGATTTGTTATGCCTTTGAGTCCATTTGTCAACCAACACATAACTCAGGTGACAGAGGCAGGAAACCTTAGTGGAGCACCATGTCTGCATACATCACTGGTTGCCCATGAACTCTGAAAGGGATCCAAGCTACCAAACACTAAGCAAACACACTGGGACTGTACATGGCAGGGCATACAGATATTGCAGCTTAAATCCAAAAGCTTAATTGCCTGTCAAAACAGGCACAGCAACTCCAGGAATAAAAGGACACTGACATAAAAGTAACCACAACATGTCATCTACATGGTTTGGTTTCTCACAAAGTAAATTACTAAACATGTAAAGAAATAGGAAAGCTATCAATGCCTGGGGTGGTGGTCAGGGGAAGTCAATAGAAATTGACTTCAATTGCATTTAACACATGAAGAATTCAAAGTAGATTCTAAATCTTCTGAAACTTTAAGAAAACATATACAAAGAATGAGAGGAAAATATATTCAAAGCACTTAAAATATGGAAATAATGAGCAAACAAATTAGAGGACAGATCAATACCAAATTAGAAGAACAGGAAGAAAAATTAAGAGAAATGAACTAGAGGCTCAGAAATCTGTAAAGCAGTATCAAGCATTCCAATGCATATGTAATTGGAACCCTAGAAGAAGACACAAGCAGGAAAGGGGAAAAATTTGTGAACAAGGATGGCCCCCCAAAAATCCCAGATTGGTGAACAATATTAACTTATGCATCCAGAAATGCAATGAACTGCAAATAACATAAATAGAAGTGAGACTGCACCTAGATCCATGAGAGTCTCATGCTGATATAGATTATCATAAAGTAAAATCTTGAAAGCAGCAAGAGAAAAATCACAAACCACATAAAAAGGAAAAAACTATATGATTAATGACAGAATTTCCTTCAGAAACAGTGGAAGCCAGAAACATTGGAATGTTATTCAAAGAAGTATCAGAAAATAAAATAAAATCAATGATGAATTCTACATCCAGCAAAATCATTCTTCAAAAATAAAACTTTTCCAAGATAAAGAAAACCTGAATGAATTTGTTGCTGGGAGAACTGTAGTATAAAATATACTAAAAGGAGTCCTTTAGGCTGAAGGAAAATAACAAATGATGAGTTAGCGACACAGGAAGAAAACACTGGAAGAAATGAAGAGTACCAGAAATGGTAAATATAGGATAAATGTGTAAGACACAAACACACACGTCTCTCTCTCTTTTTTTTTTTTGTCTTTTTGTCTTTTTTTCTTTTTTTTTAGGGCTGCATCCCTGGCATATGGAGGTTCCCAGGCTAGGGGTCAAATTGGAGCTGTAGCCACTGGTCTATGCCAAAGCCACAGCAATGCAGGATCTGAGCTGTGTCTGTGACCTACACCACAGCTCATGGCAACGCTGGATCCTTAACCCACTGAGCAAGGCCAGGGATCAAACTCGCCACCTCATGGATGCTAGACGGGTTTGTTAAGCACTGAGCCATGATGGAAACTCCTATTTCTCTTTTCTTAAATCTAAGACAGAATTATGTAAAGCAGAATTTACAGTATCATATTGAGGGGTTTATAATGTATATTGATGTAATATAGTTAACAAAGGATGGAGGAAATGGAGCTACACTTGTACAAAGTTCCTATGTTTTATCAGAAGTTAGTGTTATTTTATATTAGATTATAATAAGCGAAAGATATTATAATCTCCAGAGCAGTCACTTTAAAAAGTAAAGGTATATTTAATATTAATACATAAATGACTTTAAAAACCAAAAATGTCAAGAGCAAGGGTGAAATTATTAAAATACATAACTGAGGATAGAAAGAATATAAGAATAAATAATAAATCAAAGAAATAGAAAATAAGTAGCCAAATACCATATTTAAATCCAATCATATCAGTTACTAGATAAAATGTGAATTTGCTAAACATATCAAATGGTAAGATTTTTATATTGGATACATAACAAACTCCAACTATATAATGTCTCTAGAAAACACACTTTAAATTTGAAGACATAAACAGGATTAAAGCATAGAAAAATTTAATGAAACAATAAACAGAAAAAAAGATACGATTGCTATACTAATACCAGATTTCAAGAGAAGAACTATTACTGGAAAAAAGTATTTTCATAATTAATGATAAAAGTAATAATAAATTATAAACCTATAAAAGTTATAAAGTAGAAGCACCTAACCAAAGGAGTGATTGCAAAAGGGCAAGAGAAAAATGTGAGGGGATAAAAGAAATGTTACAAAACTTGATTTTGGCAGAGACCAAACATTTCTTTCACTGCATAATTAGAATGGCTAGATTTTATTGTACATAAATAAAGCTATAAACAATTAATAAAAGACAGGGGGGAAAAAAGGACACATACACATAGGAAAGCATCCTTAGACTACATAGGACTGACATAAGGTTTTTCAGGTCTCTGGACAATTTGTTTTTTCAGGGTCACATCTACAGCATATGAAGTTCTCAGGCTAGGGGTCAAATTGGAGCTGAAGCTGCCAGACTATGTCACAGCCACAGCAATGGTAACACCGGATCCAAGCCTCAACAATTTATGGCAACACAGGATCCCTAACCCTGAGCAGGGCCAGGGAGCAAACCCCAATCTTCATGGATACTAGTTGGTATTCAGGAAACCCCTCTAGGTAATTATTTTGACAGGGCTCCTCCAAAATAAATGCCAGAACTCTTCTAGAAGACTTCATATGATCCTGACAAAGAAATATTGCTCTGGTTGGCAAGAATAATTTCTTTGCCAGGTCGTCCTTCAAGAAGCAGAATTTAGGAACTTCCTGGTGCCTTGGAGGATTAAGGATCCAGTGTTGTTACTTCCTTGGTGGGATTTGATCCTTGGCCAAAGAACTTCAGTGTGCCACAGGCATAGCCAAAAAAGAAAAAAGAAAAAGAAGCAGAACCTGGCCATCACACCTCAATAAAGCAATAAGCCCTGAGACTTCTTGGTTAATCCTGCCTAAAACAGAGTCAAAGATTGCTCTTAGATGGAAAATAAGACCAAACCCCAAGTAGCTCAGGCCTGGTTCTGGCTCAGGACTGTACGCAGACAGCAGTGCTGCTGCTACTAGATGATTCTAGAATCAGGATATTTTATTTTTATTTTTATTTTTATTTTTTTTCTTTCATTTATTTTATTTTATTTTTTTTTAATTTATGTATTTTTTTTTTTATTTTCCCACTGTACAGCAAGGGGGTCAGGCTATCCTTACATGTATACATTACAATTACATTTTTCCCCCAGCCTTTCTTCTGTTGCAACATGAGTATCTAGACAAAGTTCTCAATGCTATTCAGCAGGATCTCCTTGTCAATCTATTCTAAGTTGTGTCTGATAAGCCCAAGCTCCTGATCCCTCCCACTCCCTCCCCCTCCCATCAGGCAGCCACAAGTCTCTTCTCCAAGTCCATGATTTTCTTTTCTGAGGAGATGTTCATTTGTACTGAATATTAGATTCCAGTTATAAGTGATATCATATGGTATTTGTCTTTGTCTTTCTGGCTCATTTCACTCAGGATGAGATTCTCTAGCTCCAACCATGTTGCTGCAAATGGCATTATGTCATTCTTTTTTATGGCTGAGTAGTATTCCATCGTGTATATATACCACCTCTTCCGAATCCAATCATCTGTCGATGGACATTTGGGTTGTTTCCATGTCTTGGCTATTGTGAATAGTGCTGCAATGAACATGCGGGTGCACCTGTCTCTTTTAAGCAGAGTTTTGTCTGGATAGATGCCCAAGAGTGGGATTGCAGGGTCATATGGAACTTCTATGTATAGATTTCTAAGGTATCTCCAAACTGTTCTCCATAGTGGCTGTACCAGTTTACATTCCCACCAGCAGTGCAGGAGGGTTCCCTTTTCTCCACAGCCCCTCCAGCACTTGTTATTTGTAGACTTAATGATGGCCATTCTGATTGGTGTGAGGTGATATCTCATGGTAGTTTTGATTTGCATTTCTCTTATAATCAGCGATGTGGAGCATTTTTTCATGTGTTTGTTGGCCATCTGTAGATCTTCTTTGGAGAAATGTCTATTCAGGTCTTTTGCCCATTTTTCCATTGATTGATTGGCTTTTTTGCTGCTGGGTTGTATAAGTTGTTTATATATTCTAGAGATTAAGCCCTTGTCGGTTGCATCATTTGAAACTATTTTTCTCCCATTCTGTAAGTTGTCTTTTTGTTTTCTTTTTGGTTTCCTTTGCTGTGCAAAAGCTTTTCAGTTTGATGAGGTCCCATGGGTTTATTTTTGCTCTAATTTCTATTGCTTTGGGAGACTGACCTGAGAACATATTCATGATGTTGATGTCCGGGAGTGTTTTGCCTATGTTTTCTTCTAGGAGTTGGATGGTGTCCTGTCATATATTTAAGTCTTTCAGCCATTTGGAGTTTATTTTTGTGCATGGTGTGAGGGTGTGTTCTAGTTTCATTGCTTTGCATGCAGCTGTCCAGGTTTCCCAGCAATGCTTGCTGAATAGACTTTCTTTTTCCCATTTGATGTTCTTGCCTCCCTTGTCAAAGATGAATTGACCATAGGTGTCAGGGTTTATTTCTGGATTCTCTATTCTGTTCCATTGGTCTGTCTGTCTGTTTTGATACCAGTACCACACTGTTTTGATGACTGTGGCTTTGTAGTATTTCTTGAAGTCTGGGAGAGTTATGCCTCCTGCTTGGTTTTGGTTTCTCAGCATTGCTTTGGCGATTCTGGGTCTTTTGTTGTTCCATATAAATGTTTGGATTGTTTGTCTAGTTCTGTGAAAAATGTCATGGGTAATTTGATAGGGATTGCATTGAATCTGTAGATTGCTTTGGGTAGTATGGCCATTTTTACAGTATTGATTTTTCCAACCCAGGAACATGGAATATCTTTCCATTTCTTTACATCTTCTTTGATTTCGTTGATGAAAGTTTTATAGTTCTCGGCATATAGGTCCTTTACCTCCTTGGTCAGGTGTATTCCAAGGTATTTGATTTTGTGAGGTACAATTTTAAAAGGTATCATATTTTTGTATTCCTTTTCTAATAGTTCATTGCTGGTATACAGAAATGTGACTGACTTCTGAATGTTAATCTTATATCCTGCTACTTTGCTGAATTTATTAATCAGTTCAGTAGTTTTGGGGTTGAGTCCTTAGGGTTTTCTATGTATAGTATCATGTCATCTGCATACAGTGACAGTTTGATCTCTTGTCTTCCTATATGGATGCCTTTTATTTCTTTTGTTTGTCTTATAGCTGTGGCTAGGACTTCCAAAACGATGTTGAAGAGCAGTGGTGAGAGTGGGCATCCCTGTCTTGTTCCAGATTTGAGGGAGAAGGCTTTCAGTTTTTCACCATTGAGTCTTATATTTGCTGTGGGTTTCTCATAAATGGCTTTGATTATATTCAGGAATGTTCCCTCTATACCCACTTTGGCGAGGGTCTTGATCATGAATGGATGTTGGACTTTGTCAAATGCTTTTTCGGCGTCTATTGAGATGATCATGTGATTTTTGACTTTTTTTTTGTTAATGTGGTGTATGATGCTGATTGATTTGCGTATGTTGAACCATCCTTGTGAACCTGGGATGAACCCCACCTGGTCATGGTGTATAATTTTTTTTGATATGTTGTTGGATTCGGTTGAGAATTTTTGCATCTATATTCATCAGTGATATTGGCCGATAGTTCTCTTTTTTGGTGGTATCTCTGTCTGGTTTTGGAATGAGGGTGATGGTGGCATCATAGAAAGTCTTTGGGAGTATTCCTTCTTCTTCAACCTTTTGAAAGAGTTTAAGGAGGATGGGCACCAATTCCTCTTTATATGTTTGATAGAATGCACCTGTGAAGCCATCTGGTCCTGGACTTTTGTTTGTAGGGAGTGATTTTATGACCTCTTCAATTTCATTTCTAGTGATCGGTCTGTTCAGTTGGTCTGTTTCTACTTGATTCAGTTTTGGCAGGCTGTAAGATTCTAGAAAATTGTCCATTTCTTCCAGATTGTCAAACTTGTTGCCGTAGAGTTGTTCATAGTATTCTCTTATGGTTTTTTTGTATTTCTGCTGTATCCGTTGTGATTTCTCCTTTTTCATTTCTAATTTTGGTTATTTGGGTTCCTTCTCTCCTCTTTTTAGTGAGTCTGGCCAGGGGTTTGTCCATTTTGTTTACCTTTTCAAAGAACCAGCTCTTGGTTTTATCAATTTTCTCTATTGTTTTTTGAGTCTCTATTTTATGGATTTCTTCTTTGATCTTTATAAGTTCCTTCCTTCTGCTGAATTTAGGACTTTTTTGTTCTTCTTTTTCTAATTCATTTAGGTGGAGGGTTAAGTTGTCAATTTGGGATCTTTCTTCTTTTTTGAGAAAGGCCTGTATTGCTATAAATTTCCCTCTGAGCACTGCTTTCGCAGCATCCCATAGATTTTGAGAGTTTGTGTCTTCATTATCATTTGTTTCAAGGTAGTTTTTAATTTCCGTCTTGATTTCCGCATTGACCCATTGGTTTTTTAGTAGCATGTTGTTTAGTCTCCATGCAGTAGGTTTTTTCTCTTTCCTTTTCCCATGGTTGATTTCTAATTTCATGGCATTGTGGTCAGAGAAGATACTTGAGATAATTTCTATGCTCCTAAATTTATTGAGATTCGCTTTGTGTCCCAATATGTGATCGATTCTTGAGAATGTTCCATGAGTATTTGAGAAGAATGTGTATTCTGCTTTTTTTGGATGTAGTGTCCTGAAGATATCAATGAAGTCTAACTTTTCTATTGTTTCCTTTAGGATCTCTGTTGCTTTATTGGTTTTCTGTCTAGAGGATCTGTCCATTGATGTGAGGGGGGTATTAAGGTCTCCTACTATGATTGTATTCTCATCAATATCTCCCTTTATGTCTGTTAATATTTGTTGTATGTATCTGGGTGCTCCTATATTTGGGGCATATATGTTGATGATAGTAACATCCTCTCCTTGGATGGGTCCCTTAATCATTAAGGAGTGTCCTTCTTTGTCTTTCTTTATGTCTTTTGTTTTAAAGTCTATTTTGTCTGATATGAGCATTGTGACTCCTGCTTTTCTGTCTTGTCTATTGGCATGAAATATTTTTCCCCACCCTTTCCCTTTCAATCTATATGTATCTTTTGTCCTAAGGTGAGTTTCTTGTAGGCAGCATATTGAAGGTTTTTGCCTTTTTATCCACTCAGCCACTCTGTGTCTTTTGATTAGGGCATTCAGTCCATTGACATTTAAGGTGATAATTGATAGATCAGTATTTATTGCCATTTGAACCTCGGGTTCCAGTTGATTCTATGGTTCTCCATTCTTCCTTTTTTTTTTTTTTTTGGTTGGATGGTCTCCTGTTATTATCTGCTTGAGTGTATTTTTTTTTCATTTTTTGCAAATGCAATATTTGGTTTTGGCTTGAGGTTGCCCTGTTTTTTAAGTATGCTAACCCCTTCCCATAATTGTGTGTTTTAGCCTGATGGTCCTGTAAGTTCAAACACTTCATTACTATATTAAAATGAAGAAGAGAAACATACAAACAAACAAACAAAAAGGGTTCTTTAGTTCCTACCATCACTTGCCCACATTTTATGGTTTTGATGACTCTTTTTTATTTTTTTCTTTTTAATTTTATTTTGTCTGAGGCCTGTTCATGATTAAATCTGTATGCTGGCTTATTTGAGTGACTGCTCTCTGATTGAGGTTTCCTCAGTCCTAGTTCTTCCTCTTCTTCTTCTTTTTTTTTTCTTTTTTCTTCCCTTTCCTTCCATTCTTTTTGGTTTAGAGAAGCCCTTTCAATATTTCCTTTAACCTGGGTTTTGTGTTGCTGTATTCTTTAAGTTTTTATTTGCTGGAAAAAAATTTTATTTCCCCTTCTATTTTAAATGATATTCTTGCTGGATAGAGTATTCTAGGTTGCATATTGTTTCCTTTGAGCACTTTAAATATCTCTTGCCATTCCCTCCTGGCCTGTAGTGTTTCTGTAGAGAAGTCAGCTGATATTCTTATGGGGGTTCCCTTGTAGGTAACATTCTGTTTTTCTCTTGCTGCCTTTAGGATCCTCTCTTTATCACTAACTTTTGCCATTTTTATTATGATGTGTCTTGGTGTGGGTCTGTTTGGGTTCAGTTTGTTTGGGGCCCTCTGTGCTTCTTGTATCTTGAACCCAGTAGCCTTTAGATTTGGGAAGTTTCCAGCGATAATTTCTTCAAATATATTTTCCATCCCCTTATCTTTTTCTACTCCTTCTGGAATTCCTATTATGCGTAGATTGGCCCGCTTTATATTATCCCATAGGTCTCTTATATTGCTTTCCAGTTTTTTGATTCGGTTTTCTGTCTGTTGACCGGATTGGGTGATTTCCATTATTCTATCTTCCATATCACTGATTCGTTCTTCTGCATTATTCATTCTGGTTTTTACTGCCCTTAGTTCAGTTTTTCATCTCTGCAAATGAATGTTCTAGTTTTTCTTGGCTCCTCCTTATATGTTCTAGTTCCTTTCTGAGGGTATCTGCATTACTGTTCATCTCTTCTCTTAATTCCTTCAGTATTTTCACTCTTTCTCTTTTGAACTCCAGGTCTGTCAGACTGCAGAGATTTGTTTCATTGTTGACTGTTTTAGGTGAGTTCTCCTGGTGGTTTGACTGGGGGTGGTTTCTCAGCTTCTTCATCTTGCTTGTTGTTTTCTTTCTCCTGAGGGAGTTGTACTCTCCGTTATCGGGCAGTGTTTGCCTTGTCACTGCCGTGGAATATTTCCTGAGGGCTGGCGTTGTTGGTCAATCTTTTTTGAGGCACTGTGGCTTTTCTGGAGTGTTGATGGGGCTAACAGTGTTTCTTTGGAGCAAAGGAGGACTTCCTGAGGGCAGACAGGACTGGGAGGTCCACACCACGATGGTAGCAGATGTCACTTGGTCATGCAGAGCTTCCTCTGGTGTTTTTAATCTGTGGGGTTCTTGCAGGGGGTTGGCAGTGTTGGGCAGCTGTTCCTCAGGAGTGAAGCACCCCCTGGGGGCTGGAGAAGCTATCTGGGTCACTGAGAACCTAAGAGGCTCTTCCCTAGGGCAGCCCAACTCAGAAGGACAGCCTGAGAATGTAGGCAGATCTTTTCACAGTCTGGCCAAGCTTGTTGCAGCTTTTCTGGGCTGCAGGGGGTCCTCCAGGGGGCTGGTGGTGCTGAGCAGCTATTCCATGGGAGTGGGGCACCCCCTGGGGGCTTGGGCGGGTAGCAGGGCTGCTGAAAACCCAAGAGGCTCCTCCCCAGGGCAGCCAGACTCAGAAAGACCATCTGAGATCTTTTCCCAGCTTGGCCAGGCTTGTTGCAGCTTTTCTGGGCTGCAGGGGGTCCTGCCTGGAGGTGGCAGTCCTATGCAGCTGATCCTCTAGAGCTTGGCACCCCTTGGGGGCTTGGGTGGGTAGCAGGGCCTCTGGAAATCCAAGAGGCTCCTCCCCAGGGCAGCCCGACTCAGAAAAACCGTCGGAGAATTAGGCAGATCTATTCATGGCCTGGCTAGGCTTGTTCTAGCTTTTCTGGGCTACAGGCCTTTTCTTGGGGGCTGGCGGTGTTTGGTGCTGCTCTGTGGAAGTGTAGCCCCTCCAAAGGGCAAGCAGACCTGTGCAGGGACAGCCCCTGCGGTGGTAAGCTTCAGGCAATTGTTGAGGCCAGCCCTCCCGGATGGCAGGCAGCCCCAGGTCTGGTGAGAGCGTAGGGGGTGGCGGGGGTAGGGGGAGGGGATGCACTGGGAAGCACAGCTTTCAGCTAGCTAGTGGGCCTGTAAGCTTGCTGTGGCGTGGGGGGTATTCTATGGGGACCCACCCCTTCTTCTCTCCCCTCCCCAGCACGGGCGCAGACCAGGCTCTTCTCCCAGGTTCCCTCTGATGCGGCTTTCCACTTTCCAGCCCCTAGAGTATTGCTCCCTTCCTCTGCGACAGCTTTGTTTTCTAGTCTCCCAGGCAGTCTCTGCCCCATCAAATGGTTTCTAGACCTCCCAAGCAGTTTCCGCTCCACCCCGCCCCCCCAGCCTGTTCTCGGGGTCTAACCTCTGGAGCCTAGGTCTCGGTGCCTAGCCCCCACCCAGGCATCTCAATTTTTGGTGACTGTGCCCGTAGTTCAGATGGTCCGTTCGGTTCTTGATCGGCTTTTCCGTACTCCAACTTACTGCTACACTCTTCTCTGCATCTGGAGATTCCTCCGGTTTGTTTGATCTTTCCCCTGTGTAGGTGACTTTCCAGGGTGCGGGATCCCTTTCTCCTCCGCAGTTCCCTTTCGGGAGCGCCCGTCCCGCTCAGATTCACCTTCTCTCACTCTCCTCTTTTCTCCCTTTCTGCCCAGTAATGTCACGAACTTCTTGCCATTATTGGAGTTTAGGTTCCTCTGCCAGCGATTGGTTGCTGTTCTGTGCGAGTCATTTATTCTGTAGATGTGCTTTTTTTGTTGTGTTTGTGGGAGAGGGCGAGCGTATCCCCCTACTCCTCCGCCATCTTGTCCTCTCTCTAGAATCAGGATATTTTATATCAAGGAGGACATTTCAAAACTCAAAGTCCTTGAGAAGGGACTGAAGCCCTCCTTTCCCAGGTCCATGGGCAGTACTAAGACTATACTTATGCATATAAATTCAATTTAATCAATTTACTTTCAAAATTGTTTCTTTCAAACAAATCAAATCTAAACTTGGCTCAACTCATCATTCTTCAAATAATATTTTAGGTGTCTTCTTCTTCAACAAATACAGTAATTGTTGCATGCACGTGATACAGCAGATTTGACTCTGATCCAGAGAGTTTATTCCATCAAATGGAACTCCAGAATTTTTAATTTTTTCTTTTCATGGCTGCATCTGTGGAATATGGAAGTTCCCAGGCTAGGAGCTGAATCAGAGCTGCAGCTGCCCATCTATGCCACAGCCATAGCAATGTTGGACCCAAGCTGTATCTGCAACCTACACTGCACCTTGTGGCGACACTGGATCCTTAACCCACTGAGCAACGCTAGCGATCAAACCACCATTCTCACAGAGACGATGTCAGATTCTTAACCTGCTGAGCTACAACAGGAACTCCTCCAGAATTTTTAAGTCACAAAACTTCAAAGTCAGTGGAATTTGTTGCTGAGAGGGAAAGACAGTGGACTTTCCAGTACGATTTATATTCTGAAAATCCCAAACCCACAATGCATAATTGAGGTTTGACCTCTCCTGGGAGTGGAAAATTCCTAGATTTTGCATTGAGGTGGCTCTATTTCAATGGTTTGAAGAGAAGCATGAAGGAAAGATTGTTACTTTCTGGCCCTGGAGTGAGACCCATTTATAAAGTCCCACCTATTGCTGTCATTGTAAAATGATGGTTGACAAACATCAGATTTTGGATGAATGAGGATATTCTATTCCTGGAGGGATTATCTATTTTCCTTATAAGTGTATAATTATGCACTGTGCTGACCTTCCAAATATCTTCAACCTCCTCAGGTCTACCAGCTGAGCCTCTATTGTTATCCTAGAGTAAACACTACTTTCTTCAGAGAACACCAATTATGTAATTGTTATGTCTTGCAAGCCACTGAGGATGAGTGTGTGTGTGCTGAGTGTAAGGTGGCCAATTCACCTTTCTTTAAATCTCTGCACAGGAGTCCTTTCTGATGCAGAGATTTTTTTTCCCCACTATTGCCTCCTGAGCCCAGGAACCTGGCCAATTTGCAATAGCTTGGAGGACATTCCCAGACAACAAAGGCTTGAAATCTATTACCACTGAATCAGGTTTTCATGGGGAGGTCATCACAAAACTTGAAAGAACATAGTATAAGAGAGAGTTCTGGAGAGAAAGATGCCCTCTCTGAAGCTTTTTTCTTTTTCTTTTTTTTTTTGTAGTAAATATTAAAGTATGAATCTTCTAGTGTGCCCTACTGACCCTCCCTCCTGAGTGCTTATCTAAGACTTCCCACATCCCCTTTATTTTCCACAAAGCAATGTCTGAGAATGAGAACAGAAAGTCAAAGGAAGGTAGATTCAACCTTCTTAGAGAAATGAAGTGTTTGTTTTAATTGACATTTGTAATAGGGAAGAACAAATCTGACTCCATGTTAGATCTGTTCTTTTCCCTGTGCTTAGTCATGTTGGCTCTGCACCTTTTGTAAAACAATGTTGCCTACAGCCTGAAATATAAGGGCTTGGATCTGTAAGAGTTCATTTATATAGAGATAAAAAATTGCAGGACAGAAATAACATTTATTTTGTTGGAGGCTTATAGGAACATCCTAAGGAGACAGCTGTAAGAACAAAGGATCCTGACACCAAGAAGTTTGCAACAACCAACGATGTCCCTTCTTCACTGTGCCATTAAAATGGCTTTACTGAAACCCTTTGAGAAGTTTCAGGTTTTTTGGGGCCCAAATTACTCATCCCCTTGTATGGCCCAGAAAGAAATCTTTTTCTGCTCCAAACTCCAACATTTCAGTTTGTCTGGCCTCACTGTGTTGGGCACACAAATTTGCATTTGGTAACACATTAACTGAAATTTGCTAGAGAATTTGGATATGTTTTTATCCTGGAATATTAAAGAAATCAAGATAAGGGGTAGAAAATGCTAATTCTGACAAGAAAGTAGTTCTCCGACAGTGTGTAACAAACTTCTAGAGCTAATCCCCCTTGAGCAAAAGTGACAATGCTTAAAATGAAAAGGCATCAAAGGGCTTTTTGTGCCTACAGGTCACTCTTGAAACAAAGCTTCTAGCTGTATTAACCACAGTTCTAGCTTCTGTAAATTTGATACTTTAACATCTGCCCTATATGCATATGTTGTAGAGTCCTAGTTGTGGACAATATGCCAGAGCCACCTTGCCATGACTTCCTGCTCCCTCACCCAGCCCAACCACTTCTCAGGAGGCATTCTCTTCCCTGGGGGTATTTTATTCTAATGCAAACCAATCAAATCCAGAGCCCACACTCAACCATCTCCTTTGTCAGAATCTCATACTCTCAGCTACCATACACCTATCCTAGTCACTCCAGGGCCAGGTATCAGACCACTAGAGGTAATGCCTCCTGTCCCAGAGCCTGCTGGAATCATTCAAACAAACCCATTCTAAGCCTGCTTAATCTGCCTTGCCTGTTCCTTCCCATGGAGATCATAATTAAAACTCTTGCCCACTGTCCCCCATTCCTCTACCTCCTGCCAAGCCTCACGCTATCTAGTGTGGATCTGCATGGTGTAACGTGCCCTCACTTTCCCAGACCAGAGGAACTGTTTTTTCAGTGGCAGTCATTTTCCTGATCTGTTGGCCTTCTATACATCCAATGTTCTATTCGTTTATTATATTTTGAAACACGGGCTATTTATCATGCATGGTTACCACACTTTGTACAACATTACCCCAGAAGGCTATTCACAGGTTATTGGTCCAGATATGATCATGTGATACAAAGCAGCCATCTGTAGACTGAACATTGGCCTAGAGTTGGTCTAGTACAAAGCGCTAGTCTTTATCTGTATTCTTTGATGGCAAATAAATGCAGAAGTGATGGATCCATGAAAGTGGGCTGATCAATACCAGAGTGTCCCCTACCACTGCAACCCAACAGTAGTCCTTGGTCCAATGGCTTAAGCAGATCCTGGGGGCTTGTTAGACCCATAGAATATCAGTCCCCTCCAAAGACCTCCTGAATAAGAGCCTGCACTGTAATGAAAATCCCTAAGTGCTTGTTTGCTCATTGAAATTTGAAAAGAACCATGTGTGATGGTCATGAGAATGAGTTTGTCCGTACCCCAAGCTGCTGAACTCTGAAATAATTCACTGTGTTTGCATAAGACCAAGCTTCCAATCAGCTTCTCCCAACCTATGACTGATTGCAGCAGGAGTATCACGCAGGCCCATTCTTAGAAATGTGGGACTGCCCTGACACGTAAATTTGGCTCATGGACTCTCTGATGGCCTTGGTGAATTTTCCTTAGAACTACCTTCTAAGATGTTTGTACCCAGTCTTTTCTTCCCTCTCTCCTTCATCCAAGGTGAGACATACACTGTGGTCCAACAGATCTCCTGACACACCACATTTCTTGTCACAGTCATTTCCCCAAATAAAAGTGCTTAAGGGTTTAATTCTTTCTTAGGGTTTGTCTTTAGGACAACTTTAATTAACATACAGGTCTATACCATTTCAAGTGGCAGCTTTCAAGATCTGCGGAGGTTACAAAACTACAAAGAAAGAAACTGGCTGGAGTTACAGTTGTGGTTACTTGATTATGGATATAGACATAGACATAGATATAGATATAGGTATAGATATCTTGCCTCACCAGCAATACAACAGTCTTACAAACCTCTTCCTGAGATCCAAGATTGAATATCAGATAGATGCTGAAAACAAGACAGATACACTGAAATGATCAAAAATCTAATTCTACCATTGGGATCTAATTCTCATTTCACTCAATTATATTTGATAGCCATTTTAGCTAAAGAGAGTAGTAAGTATCTTTATTTAAAAGGACAAATGTTGGAGTTGTTGCTGTTGCTTTGGGCTAGCTCATAATGAGAAAATTGTCAATTTATATGGATTAGATGGAAGGGAAATAATACAACACAAACCTTGGAAGCTGAACTCTCAACTGCACAAGAGGAGTTGAGGGAGAATGGCTAGGACCTAGATTATATAGATGTAATAATGACTATCATTTTCTAAAAAAATATACAGGGAAAGGATTTTTCCAGTTACACAGTATTTCATGTATGAACATAGATACTTTGCATGAATTTCTTCAATTTCTTAGTATTCTAAGAATGTTATAAATTCAATTCGTCATCCTGAAAATAAACACTACAAGCCACAACCCATGGAGTTATAGATATGGTACAGGGCTGAGCCTGACAAGAAGTAGTTTTCAAATAAACATTAATTTGAGGATAAGGTATGCTTAGCACTATAAAGGGGACAATCAGTACACTGACTGAATCATCAATGGGATCTCATTTACGTTTTTCTATATTCCATAAGTAGATGCCATTTCCAGTTATCAGGGAAGGAAACCAGAGTTCGCAGAGGTTATGAACCTTGAATGAAAAAAATGCATCAAGCAAGTAATCTGGAAACTGAAAACACTGAAGTCCAGTGCTATTTTTATTAGTTTCCATCTACATTGCTTAACATTCTTCACATGAGGACACAATAGAAAAGTTAGACTTAATCAACATTTTCAGGACATTACATCCAAAAAAAATTAGAATATACATTCTTCTCAAGTGGACATGGAACATTCTCAAGAATTGATCACATACTGGGGCACAAAGCTAACCTCAACAAATTTAGGAGCATAGAAATTATTTCAAGTATCTTCTCTGACCATAATGGCATGAAACTAGAAATCAACCACAGGAAAAGAAATGAGAAAGAACTAACTACATGGAGACTAAACAACACGCTACTAAAAAACCAATGGGTCAATGAGGAAATCAAAAAGGAAATGAAAAAAATACCTCGAGACAAACGATAATGAAGGAGGTATAAGACTTACATCCTTAGAACTATAAAACATTAATCAAGGAAATTAAAGAAAATATAAAGAAATGGAAAGATAGTCCATGCTCCTGGGTTGGAAAAATTCATATTGTACAAATAGCCATACTACCCAATCTACACATTCAATGCAATCCCTATCAAATTACCCATGACATTTTTCACAGAACTAGAACAAACAAGCCAAAAATTTATATGGAACCACAAAAGACTCAGAATTACCAAAGGAATTCTGAGGAACAAAAACCCAGCAGGAAGCATAACTCTCCCAGACTTCAGGCCAATATTACAAAGCCATAGTCATCAAGACAGTGTGGTACTGGTACCAAAACAGACGTACAGACCAATGGAACAGAATAGAGAACCAAGAAATAAACCCAGACACCTATGGTCAATTAATCTTTGACAAACGAGGCAAAAACATAAAATGGAAAAAGACAGTCTTTTCAGCAAGTATTGCTAGGACACCTGGACAGATGCATGCAAATCAATAAAAATAGAACACATCCTCACACCATGTACCAAAATAAACTCAAAATGGCTGAAAGACTTAAATATAAGACAAGACACCATCAAACTCCTGGAAGAGAACATAGGTAAAACATTCTCTGACATCAACCTTATGAATATTTTCTCAGGTCAGTCTCCCAAAGCAACAGAAGTAAGAACAAAAATAAACCAATGGGACCTAATCAAACTGACAAGCTTTTGCACAGCAAAGGAAACCAAAAAGACAACTTACAGAATGGGAGAAAATAGTTTCAAATGATGCAACGGACAAGGGCTTAATGTCTGGAACATATAAGCAACTTATGGAACTCAACACCAAAAAAGCCAACCACCCAATGCAAAAATGGGCAAAAGACCTGCATAAATATTTCTCCAAGGAAGATATACAGATGGCCAACAAGCACATGAAAAAATGCTCACCATCCCTGATTATTAGAGAAATGAAAATGAAAACTACCATGAGATACCACCTCACACCATCAGAATGGCCATCATTAAGAAGTCCACAGGAGTACCCGTCGTGGCGCAGTGGTTAACGAATCCAACTAGGAACCATGAGGTTGCGGGTTCGGTCCCAGCCCTTAGCTCAGTGGGTTAATGATCCGGCGTTGCCGTGAGCTGTGGTGTAGGTTGCAGACGTGGCTCGGATCCTGCGTTGCTGTGGCTCTGGCGTAGGCTGGCGGCCACAGCTCCGATTAGACCCCTAGCCTGGGAACCTCCATATGCCGCAGGAGCGGCCCAAGAAATAGCAAAAAAAAAAAGAAGTCCACAAATAACAAATGCTGGAGGGGATGTGGAGAAAAGGGAACCCTCCTGCACTGTTGGTGGGAATGTAAGCTGGTACAGCCACTATGGAGATCAGTATGGAGGTTCCTTAGAAATCTATACATAGAACTACCATATGACCCAGCAATCCCACTCTTGGACATTCTTCTGGACAAAACTTTCCTTAAAAAAGACACATGAACCAATATGTTCATTGCAGCTTTATTCACAATAGCCAAGACATGGAAACAACCCAACTGTCTATCCCCAGAGGATTGGATTAGTAAGAAGTGGTACATATATACAATGGAATACTACTCAGCCATAAAAAATAACAAAAATGCCATTTGCAGCAACATAGATGGAACTAGAGACTCTCATCCTGAGTGAAGTTAAGTTAAAAAGAGAAAGATGAACACCATTTGATATCACTCATATCTGGAATCTAACATAGGGCAGAAATGAACCTTTCCAAAGAAAAGAAAATCATGGACTTGGAGAATAGATTTGTGGTTGCCAAAGGGGAGTGGGAGGGAGTGGGTTAGATTGGGAGCTTGGGCTTAACAGAGACAAACTATTGCCTTTGGAATGGATTAGCAGTGAGATCCTGCTGTGTAGCACTGAGAACTCTATCTAGTCACTTATGATGGAGTATGATAATGTGTGAAAATAGAATGTGTACATTTATGTGTAACTGAGTCACCCTGCTGTATAGTAGAAAAAAATTGTACTAGGGAAATAACTATTAAGAAAATAATAAAAATAAAAAAAAATAAAAAAATAAAATGAAAATCTCAAGGCCCTGCAACAAAGAAAAAGATATAAATATAAAATTAAAAAACAGTGTAGTATCCACACATGGAATTCTCCAAATACTTTCATATCTCTGTCCTCCTACATGTGGTATGCTTATAAGTACTGAGTATGAAGACAAGCTTAAAATGGGGACAATCTCAGAGTTCCCATCATCGCTCAGTAGAAACGAATCTATCTAGTACCCATGAGGTTGCAGGTTCGATCCCTGGCATCGCTCAGTAGGTTAAGGATCTGGTTTGCTGTTAGCTATAGTGTAGATCACAGATGCCACTCAGATCCCACATTGCTTGTGGCTGTGGCGTAGGCCAGCAGCTATAGCTCCAATTTGACCCCTAGCCTGGGAAGCTCCATATGCTACGGAGCTTTTTTTGCTGGCCTACGCCACAGCCACAAGCAATGTGGGATCTGAGTGGCATCTGTGATCTACACCACAGCTAACTGAAAAAAAAGACAAAAGAAAAAAAAAATGGGGAAAATCTCTGATTTTTGACCATTCCACAGAAATAGAAGCAAAAGTGATGGTGACTGAAAAAAGGCATGAGGAAACCTTTTTTGGGGAGAAATGTTCTATATATTGATTAGGGTGTTGGAAATGTTTTGTGTTTTGACTTCAGATGGCAGTTATACGAATGCATACATTTGTTACAACTCATTGACTGTACTGACTCATATACTGTATACTTAGGATTGTGTTTCATTATACATAAATTAAACCATTAAAGTTGATAATATGAGTACAAAAAATGTCCCAGAGTTACAACAATGGTATGCCTATAGATTATAATATAGGTTCTCTTTGGATGTATGATTCTCTGCAAATAGCAATGACAGAGTTAAAGTTTTATTTAAAAATATATATTTGCCCTGCTGCTTCTTTGAAATGATTTCATACAGTTTATAGCCTGTTATTATATAAAATATATAACATATAATAATGACTATCATCCTCTAAAAATGACATGGAAAATCCTTTTTCCTATTGCATTACAGTCAATGAACATAAACACATTGCATGATTTTCCACAGTACTCCAAGAACATAAATTCATCACCTAAAAATAAATATTACAAACCATGACCCAGGTAGTCAGAGGCATGGTATGGGACTAAGACTGACCAGAAATGATCTTCAAAGTAAGGATAATTTGAAAACAAGGTGTGTCAGATTAATGAAAGTGGGGCTTGTCTCATGGTATAAAAATCCCAATTCAATTAATTATCCAGCTTATATTTATTGCAGCAGTGAAGACAATTTTAGCTTGGCAGAGTTAGCTAGTTCTACCACATTTTAGTCTTAATCCAGAAGAAAGGTAGTTGATTTGGAAGGATTCACTTAGTGCCAAGGGTCAAGTTTAGCAAGAAGCTAGATTGTATTCAGTTTGCCCTTGAGGTTTCATTAACGGAATCAATATATTTGCTTTGAAATGTTGGAGTTGTTCCCTCTCTCTTTCTCTCTGTGTGTGTGTGTGTGTGTGTGTGTGTGTGTCTATGACTATCATTTTTTAAAAAAATATACAGGGAAAGGATTTTTCCAGTTACACAGTATTTCTTGCATGAACATATATACTTTGCATGAATGTGCTTATACAAACACATATATACAAATACACATATATGTGTATGTAGCTATCTATTGATTGGTTGACTGATCCATCTATCTACCAACCTACCTACCTAGTTCTCTATAATTAAGGATTTATGCTGCATAGTGAACTGCTAATTTGATTTACACTCCAACTTAGTAAAAGAACTGCTAAAGTACAAAATCATTACGATGTAAGAACATTAATGTTGGAAGAATAATAAATACAAGGATCCTATCCTTAATGCACAGAACCCGACTTCATCATCATTGGTTTTATTAGCTCATATATTTTCAGATTATGCTAAAATGTTTCACCAGACATCATTTATTGGTTTATGAGTTTCTTGTATTAGGCTTAGGATCAGAATGAGAGCTGACAAATCAACACTTTTAGCTTATGCATTGATCATCAGTGCCCAGTTAATTCCTTCCTGTTTAAATTACTCAATTCATTAGTCAGACCACAACTGCCAAAGCACTTCCACTTGCATTCAGAGGAAGCTCAATGTTCTTCACTGAGGGAGAGCCCTGCTTAGATTTCTATGACTTCCTCTACAATTAGCTGCTGAATTTAACTTACCTCTGCTCTTCTGTGACTTCAGAGATGTTAATTTCCTTGCTAACCCACAATTAGAGGAATAAATCACCAGCAATTTTTTGAAGAAATCTTGAGTTAAAGCAAATTACTTGAGTGATTCCTGTTAAGTTCAAATTGCTAATGCACTGAGGACCCCTTTGTGCGGCTGTGTGTTGCAGTGGTGTGGGGTGGGAGATGGAGGAGGCTGTGTCTCTAAGGTTTATTCCACTTCTATGAGTTTCCCTTCTCAGAGCAATCTAAAGAAACACTGACCAATATGGGTAAAGCATAATAAATGGAGGAATGAATTCATTTCATAATGTTGCAAAGTAAAACCTAATAAAAAAACTTTCTTGACATTATATATCTTGACCTCTTTGATAAAATACCTTTACAAAATGTGTTGTTTTATTTTAAAAGATGTAGTTAGCACACCTCCATGTAATACTGAAGTGATCCTAATATTAGTAATGACTTCACTTAGTACTCCATACATACTAGGCTATCATTTTGGTAGGTGCTTTACGGTGAGAGGTGTAGTCACATACTCTATCATTTGCCACCTCGGAATGTCTCTTTGACATTCTGTTTCAAGCTGAAAACAATCAAGGACCAGAAGACTCAGGAAGAAACTTTGACTTTCCCAACTGCCAAAGAATGCAGATGCAGGACCTGTTCCAGGAAGGGAGCCATCACCATAGATAACTATAGTATGAACTAGGTGAGTAGACAGGGAAGAACCTAGCAAAGTCTGCCTGCTAAATTTCCTCTCTGTGTCCCACTATCTCTTCATGGCACGGCAAACATTTGTTTACCAAACATTTGCTTTTTCTTCTTCATGGAAACTCTCTTCCTCTCCTCAGAAGTTCTAAACCACTATCCTCAATATCCTCTTTTGTTTTTGGCTGAAGATGACATTGAAGATGAGGATTTCAGCCACATTAGTGAGTTATTCCTGGGTCTTTCCCATGTATACATGTTATTAAACTTTTGTTTGATTTTCTCCTGTTAATTTGTCTCATGTCAATTTAATTCTTAGAGCAGCTAGAACAATATAGAAGGGTAGAGAAGATTTCTCCCTCCTCCTGATGCTATTCTACTAAAGAGATAAATTCCCCTCATCTTTGCCAGATTGTGGAATCTCTTCATTTCAGTTTATGACTACTCTTCAATGTAGACTGCCACTTGCTATCTGGTTATACAAGAATGAAGTCACTGGCCATTGCAGTCACTGACCTTTAACACAGATGTTCAGGTTGGAGATCAGGAGGAAGGCGCCTCTGTGTTCTGGGAAAAACTGATAGAACAGACCTTTGGATAGTTATTTTCAGAAAAAGATTTTACGAGCCCAATTTCCTTCATCTTCTCATATCTTGAAAAGCACTAAAATCATTAATGGTGGCATCTACTCCTGTAACCAGCAGACTTCTTGTGACCAGTAGCAACCTTTTCGTGACTAGCAGCAACCTTCTGCCAAAATGTGTGCTTTACTGCAGGTATGCCCCCTTCACCACAATTACTTATATACTGACCTCCCCCCTTTCCTCTTTGGAACAGTTCCTCAGAGCTATTTGAAAGGCTTTTCCCAGGCTATAGTCTTCACTTTGCCCCAAATAAAACTTAACTCACAACTCTAACATTGTGCATTTTTTTCCCAGTGGACAGTGTTTACCTATATCCATGGTATTTACTACAAAGGGAAGGAGGTAGTGAATCCTTAATTCCATGATTTTATAAAAGGGTGCTAGATAAAGCCCTAAAAGAACTGCACTTTTAAAGTAAATGTCACAGTTCAGGGTGATTCTAAATGTTAACTATCTCTGCCGAGCAATTGATTTTACTCATGTGAGGTACTGGAATGTTTAATCTTACAAACCTAACAAAATTGAAAAATGTTCCTGTTTTTTTCCCCCCTTTATAAGAAACCACAAGTCTGAAAGGCCCTAAGCTTCAAGTTACAATGCACATTTTCAATAATTCTTTCTTGTGTAACTGTCATGTTCTAGGCTATAGGTGAGGCTCTAACAAGGCACTGAGTAATACACTTAATGGATCTGTAATATGCACTTTTTCTGTGTGTGATAATGCTTAGAAATGCTCTCAGTATGTTGTATTAATGTGTGTATGAACAAACTGATACACATTACTGAATGCTTGTTGGATGTCAGGCTCCATGTTAGAAAGTGTGCAAATATCATTTTGTTTAACCCTCATGGAAAACGTAAGAAATATATAATATGTATGCCTATTTTACAGATTTGAAAAATAGCTTCTGTGAGTGTAAATGACTCTCAGTAGTAAATGATTGGGCAAACCTAAGTGGGCTGACTTAAAACAGATCTACTTTGCCTCCTTTGGTTTATTGGAGGGTCAATGCTCTAGACCACAGAAACTTGACAAAAGTGTGGCACAAATTGAACTGAAATGAGAACTTGGCCATCAGCCTGAATGAGTACATCTACAATATCTAGATATTTGCTTTTGAGACAAAAAGATGTCTCTGAACTATTGACCTAATTGCTTTAACATGCATTTCCTATGGCAGATCTATTTTTTTAATTTATATTTTTGGCTGGGCCCACAGAATATGGAAGTTCCCAGGCCAGGGATCAAACTCACACCACAGCCATGCCCAAGCTATAGCAGTGACCATGCCAGATCCTTAACCACTAGGCTACCAGGGAACATCCACTCTGGCATATCTAAACACAGAGTCAAAGTTTACATTTAGGTTAGGTTGTTATGACATTATCTTATCTTATGCCCTCACATAAATTTTCTTATTCAACATTCAATTCTTTATTCTGAGATTACAAAATGAGTATTTTAACTAAGTCAGGGTTTCACTAGAAAGTGATGGTTTTCAAAGAATAGGAAGACTTTAACTGAAATTGAGGGCTTTTACCTGCATTCTAGGATAAAATGGTGGGTGTCTAAAATATGAGCTTTTGCTAATTTTCCCTAAATTATCAGGGACTAGACATAACTACAATCTTTTACTAACCTGTTTTTCTTCATAAGTTGGCATTTTTACTTGTTTTAGATTTTAACCTCCGCAGAGAATAGACTTTTGGTTGCCAAGGGGTAGGGGGGAGTGGGAAAGAATTGGGATGGATGTGGAATTTGGGGTGGGTAGATGCAAACAATTACATTCAGAATGGATAAGCAATGAGGCCCCACTGTATACTGCAGGGAAGCATATGCAATCCCTGGTTTAGACCACGATGAGATATAGCATGAGAAAGAGTTTGTGTATATATATATGACTGTGTGTATATATATATGTGTGTGTGTGTGTGTGTGTGTGTGTGTGTGTGTGTATGACTGGGTCACTTTGCTCTACAGAAGAAATTTACACAACAATTTAAATAAACTATACTGTAATAAAAAATTAGCAAAAGACTTTACCCTCATCTTTCCCTCCAAGATTTAGTTTCAGTATCCTCCTCATTGATTGTGGATCATACTATATTGACTGATCTCCTGCAATGTACTCATCCTCAGAGAATATCCAATAGGCTTCAAGGTGTGGAGTGACTCCATCTAATCACTTCTTTGTCATTCAGCCACAGTTACCATGTTGTATTTCTCAGTCAATCCTCTCATGGCCCAGCTCATGCTCCCCACTGATGCTGTACTCTGTTCATGAAGCCACTTGAAGAAGCTTCAAATGTCATGGCTCATGGCACAGACAGAGAGAACACCATTATCCACTGATGGGCATCAATAAAGACTAAGCAATTTTTTTTGTTTGTTATATTATTATTGTTTTGTCTTTTTAGGCCACACCCACAGCATATAGAGGTTTCCAAGCTAGGGGTAAAATTAAAGCTGTAGCCTCTGGCCTACACCAAGCCACAGCAATGCCAGATCCAAGCCATGTCTGTGACTTATACCACAGCTCATAGTAATGCCAGATCCTTAACTCACTTGAGTGAGGCCAGGGATTGAACCTGTATCCTCATGGATCCTAGTCAGATTTGTTTCTGCTAAGCCACAATGGGAACTCCCTAGGACTAAGCAAGTTAATATGAAGAAAAGAATGTATGAATATGTATAACTGGGACACTTTTCTGTACAGCAGAACTTGACAGAACATTGTAAAACAACTATAATTTTTTTTAAAAAAAAAGGACTAAGCAATTAAAATACTTGTCATATGTAAATATCCTCTGGATCATATAAAAACCCTGGGGTGCTATTAGCGGTGATCTTTGTCACAAAATGTTGAAAGAAAAAAGGATAAAGATGAGATGGATCCTCCAGGGCAAAACTGAGAATGGATGCACAGTTAAAGGAATAAGTTGTGAGGAGATAATGAAAGGGGGCAATGAGGAAAAATTCTGTTGTTACCTAGGAAAGCATTTATGTATCTGTGTCTTTGCCAGGCTGAAACTATCCATATCCTGTTTTCCACAAACACCAAGATGTATTCAAAATTCTGCAGGTTGGCCCAAGCTTGGGCTTATCAGACACAACTTAGAATAGATTTACAAGGAGATCCTGCTGAATAGCATTGAGAACTTTGTCTAGATACTCATGTTGCAACAGAAGAAAGGCTGGGGGGAAAATGTAATTGTAATGTATATATGTAAGGATAACCTGACCCCCTTGCTGTACAGTGGGAAAATTAAAAAAAAAAAATTCTGCAGGTTGGACAGGTCCCTGTAATGTCTATTTTACCTTATGTTTATAGTAAACCACTGAGTTTAAAAGAGAAACGGGACCCTGGATTAGAATAGAGTGAAACAGTAAATGTCCTCTGGATACCAGTATTACATATACATAATTGGTCCCATTATGCAACTAATAGAAATTTCCTGATCTTGCCTCATCAACTTCTATCGTAACTTCCACATTTGCTCCTCTCCTAGAAGAGGCTCCCCAGCTACCCTGAGTTTCCTGCAGTTCTGCAGTTTCCAGATGCTTGTGAGTCTGACTCTCAATCACAATCATTCACAGGAATTCCAAAAGCTCCTTGTCCATATTCTGTGCCCAGGGAGCCTCGGTAGAGTCCCTACTAGTGGTCATGGTCACAACTATGTCAAATGTTCAGTAGGGCTCCATCTCTCAGAGGCCAAAACACTAGTATTCTTGGCAGAAGTGGAGAGTATATCCCCTCCCCCAACATAGCACCCTGGGATAGCTTTTATCTCTCCAAGAGTTTCATAAAGGCTACCATGAAAATAATTTCTTACTATATAATGCCTCTCCCTCTTCTTATTCACATCCAATCCAAGTGACCAAATCCTACCCTTTCTCTTTTTTTCTCCCTTTGTCTCTGAATGATTTCTATAGATGACTACAAAATACCCAACAAACAGTTAAAAACCTTCTCCAATATTCAACTTCTCTCCTCAAAAGTAAGATACCCCCACAGTGGAAGTTCCCATTGTGTCTCAGCAGTAATGAGCCCAACTAGTATCCATGAGGTTGCAGGTATGATCCCTGACCTCGCTGAGTGGGTTAAGGATCTGGCATTGCTATGAGTTGTGGTGTAGGTCACAGATGCAGCTTGGATTCCATATTGCTATGGCTGTGTTGTAGGCAAGCAGCTACAGCTCTGATTTGACCACTAGCCTGGGGACTTCCATATGCTGCAGGTGTGGCCCTAAAAAGCAAAAATACCCCCACAGAATATTTCCAAAGAGGGTCACTGACCAGTAAACTTTATAACCTCTGAAGCTTAGATTGGGACTTGTAGGACATTTGTTCTAGATTATTCAACTTGAGAAGATACATAGGATCACCTGGTTGGATGCTCTCATTTAAGGATATGAGGCTGAGATCTCAAAGGCATGACTAGTGTCACGAAGCTACCTGATTATGAAATCAATGAAAATTATCTAAATCATGATAATAAATTCTCTACACATAAAATAATATTTCTCTCTCCCTTTATAGAGATGTGATACACTAAACTCAATAGTCTTAAAGTAAATTTTTTATTCTCTGTGCCTAACAGAATACCTTGGCACATAGGGAGTGGAGTGGTTCAAAAAATACCAGTGGAGCAGAGAGTTATAGAGGGCTGGGGGAGTAGGAGGTTCAAACTATTGGGTGTAAGAATGGCTACAAAGATGTAAGGTACAACATGGGGAATGTAGCCAATATTTTGTAAATGGAGTGTAGCCTTTAAAAATTGTATAAAAATAAATTTTAAAAGAATTTTAAAAAGAGTGAAATCACAATAAAAATATATCTTCAATGATTATTATACTACTCAAAGGTACTATACTATAAATATATACTCAAAGGTACTATAACATCATTAATTTCATTTCATATTTATCTGAAAATATCTAACAAGTCACAAAAAGTATTACTTATACTACCATTTAATGTATGGCTAAGTTCTTTATGTCTTAGATATTCAAACTGCAGTGATAGTAAAGCAAGTTTTCTATGGTACAGTGAGTTCTGCTATGGTGCTTGGCATCCAGGATTACAAGAAAAGTAAATTACCATCAAATTTATATTCTCAACATGAAGGTTACATTTTGTTTCATCTTGGTAGAAAATATTCCTTTGAAATTTTTGATCCTTAAAAGGAAACCAGCTTTCCATGAAAACCAATATTAGTTTACTCTCTTAAAGTTGAACATGTGTGACTTTAAAAATAGGAGCCATTGAAAGAGTCATGAAACCTTCCTGCTACTTAATAATGTCTTTATTTCATGAGGGTAATTTTAGTCAGCAGCCTCTGGCAGTCAGAATTACATTATACTGCTATTGGAGATTTTTTAAAGGACTCAAGAATTTCCCCCCCATATTTCCAGGGAAATTTCTTCATTTAAGAAATAGGTTTTTCTATATTCTATCATAAAAAGATTATATAAAACTGGTATATCTGGAAATGAGTCTAGTCTCAAAACAAGGCTGTAATAACCATGATTAATGATATGGTATTCCTGGGGATCGACATGGTTTATCAAGAGTTGAAAGAGTTTTTAGGATCTCGGATACTTTTGCTAGTAAGTTGCAAGAAAAACTAATTCTATCAAAAGTTATTATACCATCAATGTTAATAAACAGATCTTTATCTTTTTTAACAAGCCAAAAGAGATGCTTACAGTAAGAGCTTATGTGTTTAGTTTTGCCTGCGAGAAGCCTAAAAAAGGAACCAGCAATCTTTTTTTTTTATGTCTTTTTGCCATTTCTGGGCTGCTCCCGCGGCATATGGAGGTTCCCAGGCTAGCGGTCTAATCGGAGCTGTAGCTGCCAGCCTACACCAGGGCCACACTCACTCACGGCAACGCCGGATCGTTAACCCACTGAGCAAGGGCAGGGATCGAACCTGCAACCTCATGGTTCCTCGGATTTGTTAACCACTGCACCACAACAGGAACTCAGGAACCAGCAATCTTTCTGGAAGTCTTTATCTGGACTAGAGTTTGGGCAAGGGTTGGCTGGGATTAGTATTTCTTTTTTTTTTTTTTTTTTTTTGGTTAGGAACATTTGGAGAATCAAATGAAAATTATAGCTATTCTCTGCATAATAAAAAAGAAGGAATGAACAATCATATAAAAATTTTCCTCAATTTTAGGTGGTTCACTGATCCCAGAAGCCTAGATGATTGGAACCTCTCAAGAGTAAACACTGAGAATATTAATTTTTAAATCCCTAAGGTCAGGTACATTGTAGACACTCAAAAATGATGGCTAGATTAAAAAATTATCCTTCTGAAAAAAATTAATGAGAAGTTACCATTCTATGGCTATAAATTATATACAATTTTTTAAACTGCCCCTGTTCTCAGAGTATTTAAACATAATGATCACTTTAGAAGTCTTCCAATTATAAGAGTTTATCTTATAAATAAGTGGATCAGAGATTTATGCTGCCAGAAAGATCAAATACTACCCATGGTCTTCTAAAAGTGCAGCTGAAGGAGAGAAGTTATTGATGTAATGGTAATTATAACTAGCAATAACTTAAAAGATCTGGCTGCAGGGAAGAAATCTGTGTATAAATCTGGCCATATTTGGGGGAGTGGAAAAAAAAACTGTAAAACGAAGAGGACTTAAAGAGATAAGAAATGGGCCTATTGGTGGGAGGGGACAAAATTTTGACAGGGAGCCCTGATGAATGTATATAGACTCAAATTTAAGATGTAAGAGGAGACAGACCTACATTAGCTGGGGTGGAAAGTGTATTGATTTGGTTGTTGGGAGACCAACAAATCAATCACTCTTTGGCTGTAGGAGACCTCAAGAAAGTCACCTAAGAGCAGTGGGTGGAATCTATCCATTACTTATAAAATGAGGGGGCAAAATATTCAACACTGAGTCTTTGATAGCTTTAACAATTAACTTTCTTTGGTTCCTGTCTACTTACAGGATTTCAAGGATGGCTTAAACTACAACTCATCAATTTCTTCTTTTTTTTCCCTTTTGTTTTAAGCTTAAATTTTTGTGACGCTGATTTGGGCCGCATGATGGTTTAAAAAATAAAAGTAAAACAAGCAAAGTACAAACAATTGAGTTTATGTTGAAATGTGATTCACTAGAAATAAAACTTATTTTTGCAAACCAAAATTTTTAATGATTATATTGGGCTATAACAGGGGTGAGACTTTAATTTCACTTGTTATCTTTGTAAAATGTGCTATTTGAAATTTAAGAAGTATACATTTGGTCCAAGTATAAACATCAAAATGTGTTGGAGAAGAATTTTGTCCTTGAAAGAACTACATGCATAGATCCATTTAGTTATATGATCTTCCATAGTTCAGAAATGTATGGGAAGGAGTTCCCATTGTGGCTTAGCTGGTTAAGGACCCAATGTTGACTCCCTGAAGACGCAGGTTCTGTCCTTGACTGTTCTCAGTGGTCAACGATCTGGCATTGCTGAAAGCTGCAGCATAGGTTTCAGATGTGGCTCAAATCCTGCATTTCTGTGGCTATGGCAGAGACCTGCTCTGATTTGACCTCTAGTCTGACAACTTCAATATGCCTCAGGTGCAGCCATTTAAAAAAAAAAAAAAAAAAAGTATGGGGTCAGGGGCCATTTAGAAAGGCTGAATCTATCATTGGGTGGTTAATGAAAAATGAGGCTTGACTTTCTAAATCACTCATTTACTCACTCTAGAGTTTCTCCCAATATAGCCCTGGGATGATGAATGTTTTACCCTTGGAAGTAGCTATTTGTGTAGAGAAAAACACTTCCCTAATGGCTGAGAGAGTAAATCCCAGAGTAAACTTCCCTGTATTTTGGAATTACTATGGATGAAGGATTGAAGGAGGTGATAGCTAATTTCCTGCCAATACCAACAGGGAAAAGGGTTCAAGTGTGTGAAGTGTCTAAACAACTGGGGATTAGAAGTTAGCAGCTTTTAAGAAAGAGGAAGAAGGCAAGGTTTACAAGCTTATTGTCTTTTTGTCTGACTATAGTAAGTATTACACCTGTTTTTTTGAGTATTATTTAATTTGAAATGGTATATTCTTTGAAGTTTTTGTGCATTTTCCTAATGTACTGCCAAACAGAGTGGTCTATGTAACATATATGGCGGGGGGGGAGAAAAATCAATAATTACACTCTGGTAAGTGATAAGTGATAAAGGGTACCCCAGTATTCCATCAATGTGCAAAGTAGCACTCAAAGTGGTCTGGGATGAAAATGGTTATGAGTCATCAGTCTTGGAGAAGATGACATAAAACATGGTTATTTACACATGGGAGTTACAGAGGAAGAGAGCAGAAAAACAGACTAGGTGGGCAGGATGGGGGTTAGGAAAATGCACTGTTTGTGGGGAGGAAGTGTGGTCTGAATGCAATTCTTGATGACTGGGTAAAAGTGTCTATAGCACCAGATCATAAAAGCAATGGTTATAAAGTGAAGGAGGTTAAACCTTCTCAAAACAGTAAGGTAGCTACAAAAATTATGGAAACAATAACAACCACAACAACAAAAAGAGAGTTCCTGTTGTGGTTTAGCAGTGAGAAACCTGACTAGTATCCATGAGGATATGGGTTCAATCTCTGGCACTGCTCAGTGGGTTAAGGATCCCACATTGCCCTGAGGTGTGATGTAGGTCTCAAATGATGCTCAGATTCCACATTGCTGTGGCTGTGGCACAGGCCAGCAGCTGTAGCTCCGATTTGACCCCTAGCCTGGGAATGTCCATATGCCACAGGTGCAGCCCTAAAAAGCAAGCAAACAAAAATTATATACACACACACACACACATATGTATATGTATATATGTGTGTGTGTGTATATATATATAATGGAAGCAAAATATAGCTTAAGAAGTTAAAACTAGATACAAGGTAGAAAATATATGCAGGGAGAGTAAGAGGATAGTCAGAAGAATGGTCTAGTGATGTTTAACAAATGCATATGCTTCCTATGGAAAATTAGATTTCTACTTTGCTTTGATCTGCTCAACTAGATCCTTAAAAAGTGCAGGAAAATAAGTAGTCAGATTGTATTCCCTGTCCATATACCACATGATCATTTCTGATTAGAGTGTATAATGAATGGAGAATATACAGGGTCTCAACTAAATACTATTCTCATTTTTTTTCTGTATTTAACTTCTGGAAATACACATATGAAGAAAAACTTGCAATAAGTACCAACTGACTTCCTTAAAAGTAAATTCCAAGGAACATATTATAGTTGATATGATCTACTCTCCTATAACTTATGAACTTTCATCTTCTGTAGTCTTAGGTACAAAATGATGATATTAAGGAAATACAGGGGTACAATTATCAGAGAATATTCTGTTCATTACACCCAGCATACTGTGCTCTGCTTAATAAGGCTATGAAGCAGAATAATAATGTTAAGCTATTTTCAACAGTGAAAACTGAATCAGTAATTTTCTGTTAACTACAGCTTTAGAATTTAATAATGAATGTCCTCTCTTCATGCATCTTGGTTGATCAAAAGGCAGGAAAATTGATTTCTCTTAGGAAAATGATATGCTATTATTCAATTTATTTACTAGTAAAAATGTATATTCAAAAACATTATGCATAAAATGTAATTACTAAGCAGATAATTCCATATTAAAAAATGGTAAAGTAGTAGGAAATGTGAAGATTTAAAGCGGAAGTTTTCACTGGTAACTACGCCTAGTCAATTATGATGGAGTATGATAATGTGAGAAAAAAGAATGTATACATGTATGTGTAACTGGGTCACCATGTTGTACAGTAGAAAAAAAATGTATTGGGGAAATAGCAATTGGTTACAACCTAAAAAAAATAAAGGCTGAAGTTTTAACATCATTTTCAAAATAATGCCAAGGATATAATATCCAATGGTAGGTAGATTTCCTGAGTACTAGTATTATTCTTCTTAAAATACATTCTGATCAAAATGAAAAAAATAGAAAATAAAGTAGGAGCCCAGCATAACATATATCTATTACATTACTATTCTCTGCCTTTTAGAAAATTTCAGACTTTAAAGATTGTCTGCATCTTGCCTCACATCTGTGTTGCTTTGTTTCTCTCAGAGCCAGAAACCAAAGGTAAAATGGGACTCATGAGCTGACCTTTACCACGAGCCATTCTTTTATTTGAAGGTGATAGTGGATTTTCCTCATGGTGGAAGTTGTGAGGCATTGAGTGCAATCACATATCTTATTGTTCAAGTGTGTGCAGTGGTGATAGCAGAGGGGGAGTGGGAGGAAGCAGCTCTTAGGACAACAGAAGCCTGGCATAGCTGCATTGTGGTTTATTAGCCTCAGAATGTTCTCTGATTACTTATAATAAAGTTAAACTCTTGCTGACATTTAACCTGCATCTTTGTGGCCAAAAATAATAAGATCCATTCTATAAGCTGTTAGAGGAAGCAATTGTTAAAACTATAAAGGAAAAGCCTTCGTGAATTTGGCTCTTAACTTTCTATAACTGTCTATCCAGAAAAACAAGACAGAGTCAAGGAACACTATGGATAAAACATGGGGAAAAAAAAAATTTACTGCTGTCCAAAAATGTCCCCCTTAGTTTATTGCCATAGTACTTAAAAATTACATCATTTTTAAGTGCGAAATTCTTGTTATTTATTAACTGCTAATTTATATCAGACACTATGCTTGGTACTTTAGATATATCATCTAATTTAATCATGGCAAGATTCCTGAAAAGTAGCCATTGTTAAACATTTTTTATGAAAGAAACTGAGGAATAAATGGGGCTGGAATGACTACTCGTCTTCTTGACTCCAAATCACAAACTTTCTCCATTAAGCCTTCTTATCTCCTCCTAACTTAGCTTGAATTAGGATTTTTCTTTTGCAAGGCAAATTATAGTGGGCAGATGACAATATTATGCCTATCAGCCACTTATATCTTATTATAACTTATTTTCAATTTAGATGATATCTTCCCTTAGGGTTGATTTAGTTGATATAAGAGTGGGAGCAGGGAGGTGCCTAAATGAGAGAAAGAGATGATAAGAGGTTCCTTGTAGGCATAAAGACACAAGGAATATTTGGTGGCTAGAATATTGAATCCTGGAAATAGGTGTAAGATGGAAAGAAAAGTTTCAAAAATTAAATTCATAATTTTTCTGTTAGCTAGCCCTATTTAACTAGGGTTGAAATCTGCTCTTAAAATTAGAAAATAAAGATGTAAACAAAACAAACAGAGCATTACTCATCATCCTGTTATGTAGTTACAATCCACTGAAGTTATCCAATGATAGTCCACACTGAGGGGGAATTCAGGAGGGGAAAAATAGGATGATGCATTCTGTTCTTTGGATGTATGGGCCCCAAGACAGTTAAGATTCATATCTAAGGAAGAATTTCAATGATTCCAGATTCTTGCATTTTACCACGCATAGAAAAGCATTAAAATCATTAACGAGATATCTGTTCTTTGTGATTAGCAGTAATCTTTCATCAAGTTGTATGCTTAATAATATGTTTTTCCTAGTGGAAAAAAATTCATATATCTATTTCTATATGGATATGTATATATACTGGCTCTTCCTCTACCAGTTTAGAGCAATTCCCTTAGAGCTACTGAGAGGCAATTTCCTGTGCTATAGTCCTTATAAGGTCTCTGAATAAGACTTAACTCACAACTATTCACATTATGTATTTTTCTTTTAGTTAACACTTCTGGCAACCATGAAGGAACCAGAGTGGACTTTTTTCCCTCCCCTGAACTCTATGAGGATCAAGAGCTTTGGTACAAGCAAGTGTCCCTTGAGTCTATCCACCTCCTTGGTGAGTCCAGATGATTGGGTAAATGTCTCCTGGGTCTCACATATTTCATCTTAGTCAACAATTTTGGGTTTCGTTCAGTGACTAAAAAGACACCTGACTTCTCAATTGAAAGATACTGAGAAAATGCTCAGTTGAAAGACACTGAGGAGTTTTGAACTGCATGAATATGTAGGAGGCTCTCCTGACATTTTTCCTTGAATTGGCTACTCTAACAGAGTTTGTCAGAATAAAAGTAAAGATACCATGAAAGCTCAGCTCTGAATATAAGGGACATGTCTCCTCCCAGCTGGTTATAGCTTTCTCAGGCAACAGTCAAATTTATGGAGGTGGTGGAGGCAAGCCCTCACTTGTGCAGCAGTTGCATACAGAAACCCACTCATGAATTTAAAGAAACTCACTCCTCCATAAATGCGTATATGAGGATTGGCCATCCATTGCTGCAAGTGCCCAAGGTGGTTTTAGACTACTAGAGTGAGAAACATGTCAGAGCTGAAATGGTTCAAGGTACCAGTTAGAGGAGTTAAGCTCACAAACATCATACCAAACCACCACAAAGACTTCAACTGTAATTTCATCCTGAAAAACTGATCTTGAAATTAAAAAGTTTCAAAAACAGAAGAAATAGGGGTGCTAAAGAACTAATCTCCAACTAACATCCCAGCCTGGTTTATGTATAGAATTTATACTTGCAAGTACTTAGTTCATTGGGAACTAAGAACATCTTGCCCTGAACTGACACGATAAGGTATTTTTGACATCCTAAAACTAGAGAGAACAAGAGTCCTTCCAGGAGGAGCTTGCATTTCTCTCCCTGTGCCTTTGAGATGTAAATAGTATACCAGGTCACAGAACTCTTATCTAAATCATCTCCAATTCTAGAGATAAAGGTGGAGGAAAAAAAAAAAAAAAAAGCCTTCTTAAACCCAAGCAAGTAAAATTAACTTATTCCAACTACTATATATAAACTAGTGAGTTTTCTACCATAATGTCTGATTCATAATTAAGTTTTAAATGAAGCTATGAGATCTGTGGTTATGTCTGTTTTTTATGTCTATGTGTACATTATGGATATGCTATGCTTCTACCTTAAGATGGCATTATCAAAACTAATTTGTAGAAGAGCTGTATTTAATTGACTTAATGTAAGTGCTTAAAAATTAAATATTTTTAAATATAATAGAAAGTAATCAAAATGAATTTCAAAGTTCACATGATGTAGGAAATGTTTAATATTAAATTAATTTAAGTTATTGGTTTAATTAATACAGACATGTTTTACTTTTATTGTACCTAGGTATACTAAAAGTCAAATAAGATCATATTATTTCTATTACAAAATTAATCAGCAAGAAAAATAACTTTAGATGATGGCTGACTTGGTCTAATGTCTCTTCAAATTTTAATGGGTAAGGTAAACATAATTGTTAGAAACAAGTAAAGTAAATAAATATAAGTGGGGTAGAGCACTTAAGTGAAATTTTTGTGAATGTTTTATGATACATCTACTTAAAAATAGTTTCTTCAGATTTTCATAACTTGGAACCTCAGAGTTTTACTAAATGATAAAAATTTAGGGAGTTCCCGTCATGGCGCAGTGGTTAACGAATCCGACTAGGAACCATGAGGTTGCGGGTTCGGTCCCTGCCCTTGCTCAGTGGGTTGACGATCCGGCGTTGCCGTGAGCTGTGGTGTGGGTTGCAGACGCGGCTCGGATCCCGCGTTGCTGTGGCTCTGGCATAGGCCGGTGGCTACAGCACCGATTCGACCCCTAGCCTGGGAACCTCCATATGCCGCGGGAGCGGCCCAATAAATAGCAAAAAGACAAAAAAAAATTATTGACTCTAGATCATTTCCAAATAAAACAAATTACTGAACCATTAATATCAAATCAGGCTTTCTTTTACAGAGAAACTAAAGATACTGGTAAATATGTTTGCTGCCAGATTGAGACATTGCTATAAGGAAACTATACATGTTTTTTTCTAGAAACTATACATAGTATTTATGTTTGCCAATACACAAATGCTAATGTAAAAGATAATTCATAATTGCTTACTTCTTAGTTTTCACTAGAAATTAAGGTTTTTAAAGGTTAAGGATTCTAATTAGAATATCTAATTAAAACCACTGAAAGTTAATAATAAAACATCTTTGTATGCATGGGAAAAAATTATAAGGAATGGAAATGTATTTTGTTAAGTGAAAAGAAAATTTTGTCCTAGAGAGTGGTTAAGAGAGAGAGTAAGAGGTAGAGAGGTAAAGAAAGAGGAAGTGAGAAAGGGAGAAGTGTAGGGAGGGAGGGCGAGAAAAAGGAAAGACAGAGGACAAAATCTGAAGGTTAAAAAAGGACTTTATAGAAGCTTATATAAAAGAAACCTTGAGAAAAGAGTTTAATATGTGGCCACGACTGGCAAAGATTAGAAAAAATTTAATTGAGTAAATAAAGTTTAATATTAAATGTAAGTTAATGCAAAATAGAATTTGGTTTTCTTTCTCTTTTAAGAAGACAAACATTTCTTAGAGTATTGCTCTGCTTTTGATAACAGACCCAAAAAGTTTCTTTGCCTTGTAAGCAATCTTTTATAACCATCAGTATTTGCTTTTAAAACCTTTATTGCCACTTTGGTTAAGTGAATAAGTATTGTTTCACAGTGACTTACGATCTTATTTGACAAAGTCTTTTAAAAATTTTTGATAGCTTTGAAAAGCTTCCTCCAATCCAATTTTAAATAAAGTTTTTTTGACCTCTTGCTATCTCTGGGATGCTTCATAGGGCCTCTGAAACATCTCAAAGAAAGATAATACACTAACTAAGCTTATTTGGTATGTTAAATTACATGGTAAATATTGTCAAATGAGTGATGATAAACTTTCTCAGATTATACTGTAGAGCCAAATGTTATATAAAATTTGGGAGTTCCCATTGTAGCTCAGCAGGTTAAGGACCTGACGCTGTTTCCAAGGATGCAGGTTTGATCCCTGGCCTTGCCTAGTGGATTAAGGATCCAGCATTGCCATAGGCTGTGGTGTAGGTCGCAGATGTAGCTTGGATTCCATATCACTGTGGCTGTGGCATAGGCTGCAACTGCAGCTCCAGTTAGACCCCCTGGCCTGGGAACTTCCATATGCTGCAGGTGCAGCCATAAAAAGAAAAAAAAATGGGATATTATTAAAATATATGCTAGTATGTTATATTTCTAGTTATTGTTTTAAAATGCTGTATGTTACAGAGATAACCAAATTTCCTTGTCAATTATATTGTAATCCAATCTTTAACTATGCTATTTAAAAGTTTTGATCATTTATAGACAGTATTAGTTTACTCTAACACATTTATAAAGTTGTCTCTTCTTTAAGAAATAGAAAGAACTTTATTTATTTGCTTTTTAGGGCCTCACCTGCAGCATATGGAAGTTCCCAGGCTAGGGGTCGAATCAGAGCTACAGCTGCCAGCCTACGCCACAGCCATAACAATGTGAGATCTGAGCCTCGTCTGTGATCTACATCACAGCTCATGGCAACACCAGATCTTTAACCCGCTGAGTGAGGCCAGAGATTGAACCCGCATCCTCATGGGTATTAGTAAAATACGCTTCCACTGAGCCAGGACAGACACTCCCTAAAAAGGACTTTTGACAAGATCATATTTCTAGAAACTTTCAGATCATATCACTGAACTGGGTAAGAAATTATGGAATTCTAATGGAAAACCTGATGACTTCATAAAACTGTTAACACAAGATCAAGATTTACAAGAATTAGTTACTTTGGGCTGAATGATAATTTTATGAATTTTTATTTGAAATGTTATTGCCTTCTGATCTTTGTTATCTAGATATGAAAAAAAACATTTACCCCTTGGGATAATTATAGTTTACAGCAATTAGGTAGATTATAATTTTGTAAACTGAATTTAAACATTTATCTTTTCTCTCTACATGATCTCTCCAGAATTTGGAAACTTTTAGTGAGTATTATTGGCATGGCAATATAGTTATTTGGATAAGTTCAGTAAGAATTTCTTCTCCTTATAACAAGACATTGTTATTATATTACCATGGTCCTTGACTGGAATGTCTTAGTTGAGAATATGAATAGAATCAGATATGACCAGACAGCTTTCAAGAGTTAAGGTGGATTTTATGAAGCAATAAGGCCCTTGGAAAAACAACGCTGTGCTTTGTTTGAAGGTCTCTCAAGGAGTCTCATCAGATAAATAAGGAAGGGTACTTCCTGGCAGGTGCAGGAGTCACAAGACAAATGTGGGGGAATTTCAAGAAAAGAAGAATCCACCCATATCTATAGGTATTATAGTTGGAGTGTGATGACAAGTCCTTGGCATGGCTTTCCTGACCTTGAGAGGACTTTTTAAGCTCAATCTGATATTCCTTATGAAAAACTTCTGCAAAGTTAATTTGAAGGAACTTATCTGATCAATTATAATTATGTAAATAATCAGACCAAGTTTACCAAAACCAGACTTATTTTGCAAACATATTAGTGTTAATTTGTCTATATTTGGTAAAAATGAGGGTAATTTTAGAGAGAAAAATATATGTTTCAGTGGATATTAAAAGTTGTAGTGCTATTAATTATTTGAGGTTTGGTCTTTACTGCCTAAGACTCACTTCCTAGATGGTTCCTTATTACTATGCTGCATTATTGTATGATTTAATTGAATTATTATCCTAAACTTGTTTCTGAAGCTTATCATAGTAATCTATCTTTGGATGAAGATCAAATATCAACTGGGAAATTATGCATACTGGAAAAGACATCATTTAATGACTCTCTCCACAGTAAGTGGAAGGACCCTTATCAGATACTCAACCAACTCAGTGTGCAGAAAACCTGAAGGAAATTGACACCTGGGTTCATATCTCACACCTAAAAAGGACCCCTATACCAGACTCATTTATAGAGAAGGCTGCTAACTCCAAACTCACCTTAAAATGAAGCTCTTACAGAGAAGAAATGACACCTATGTTGGGACAAGAAGATGATGTTATCACAGGTAGCCTGCCATTTCAAGAGGCAGTACCTGACTCATATGATTATTCAGTTTTTTCTTGATTTCTTGGACTTTTGCACAGGAATAAAATGTTTTTCTCTCATAAGCACAATCCTATGCAAATTTTTAAAAATCACTCCAATTGTTGGGTTTATGGTCAATTACCTATGTCTATTACTTCTGGTTTATCTTAGTGGATTTATATTTTCCAAGGCTCTGATGGGATGGCCTTTAGAAAATTTCTTTTAGAAGAAAAATTTTGTAGTTCTGTTCAGGCCACTATTGATATTACTTGATGGGATCCCCTCATTTTGCCAGTCAATCATATTTGCTCTGATCCTGCCTACAAATATGAATTTTCTTTAAATTTACTCAAGCTCAATCAGATCAGTGAGTGAATTTAAGTCAAAGAACATATATTAGGAGGGACTATCCCTCAGATATAGTGTGGATTTTTATGATTAACATTAGACTATGGTCATTTAAGTTTATAATCCCCCTCTAAGCTGGAAACAATTAAACTATAATAAAGATGCAGCCTGACAGTGCTTGGAAACTAGGCTAGATGCTTTATGAGAAATTTCAAAATGTCATTTCCCTCAAAGATAGCAATGGTTATGAAACTGACAGGATTAGGCAATCAGGAACTTACTGTGTTCTACACAATGGAACTCAATGGCTTTGCAGCACCAATTTCTGGCCCTGGCTTCTACCAGGATGGATAGGAAGATGTTCTCTAGGATTCCCTTGGGTCAAGGCCACATATCTGACAGTTTGGATATGACTCCAACAATTTACCATCAGTACAAGCCAGATGGATCAAGAGATCTGTATTTCATTGGTATGATCATTTAGCAGCTATTTTTGTGCCTTTAGTAGGTTTGGAAGATGTAGTTGCCCACATGAGGCCTTAACAAAGTTCACTCAACAGGGCTTAAATGATGGAATCAGGCTATAAGCTTACTGAAATATGAGGTCTCAATGATGAGAAAGGGGTATTACAAAATCACATGGCCCAAAATATGCTTACAGCATCTCAAGGAGGTACCTGTACCATTAATTCAAAACTGAATACTATGTTTTTATACCAGAAAAATCCTGTACTGTAACACTTTTAAAAATAAAAACTCAGATTTCTGCCTTAAGTGATTCACTTCTTTGTCTTGGTGATCTTTAAAGAGCTAGTTTAATATCCAATCTCCTGGGATAGACCATAATGGAAAATAATATTTATTTATTCATGTTTTTAAACAAGTGGCCGCACTTGCAGCATATAGAAGTTCCCGAGCCAGGGGTCGAGCCACAGCCACTGTAGAAGCAACTCTGAGTAGCTATGTTGTGAGCCACATGGGAATACAAAATAATATTTTAAAAAAGAGAATATATATATATATATACACATCATATATATATATATATGATTGATTCATTTTGCTGTACAGCAGCAATTGGCACAATATTATAAATCAATTGTACTTTAATTTAAAAATGAAGTTTCAAAAAACCCAATATCAACAACAACAAAAAATAAATAACTATTTTGATTCTGGATGCTCATGGTTTAAATTCTTCCTTATGACTATATTATTGTTGCTAGCTGTATTACCTATATCCTGTCTATTTTGTAAGACTGTTGTTTCTTGCATTACCCTATGTGTAACCAGATTGCTGACAAAATTAATGATGGCTAAATATCTTGAAGTAATTAATCACATACATAGCTCTACATAAAGTTAAATGTAATAATGCAACTCTAGATATGGGAAGAAGGAACAAGGGAAAAAATTCTCTGGATCATAACAGACTAGTAAAACAGATGATCCAGAGAATTTTTAGGTTATTAACAGGGCCTAATTCAGATATAGCACATGAATGGCCTATCAGCAAAGTTCTCACTCAGCCCAGAAGTGAGCCTTCCTAGCAGTGTGGGACGAACTGGTCATACAATGCCTCCCAAACCATAGTCAAATTTATGACCAAAAAGGGAAGCTCTAAACAAAAAGAACAAAAAGTGTCATTCATCATTCTCATACAAAGTGTTAAGTCACAGTCCACCAGAGTGGCCCACAAAAAGTGTGCCCTAAGGGGAATTCAGGGGGAGGAAAACAACATGAAACCTTCTGTGCTTTGGATATATGGGCCCCTAGATTGTTGAGATGCACATATAAGGAAAAATTTCAATGACCCCAGATTCCTGCATCTTCCCATAAGGGAAAAACACTAAAATCATTAACTTGATATATCTGTTCTTTGTGATCATCAATAACTTTCTCCCATGATGTATGCTTAACAACATGTCTTTCCCAGCCAAAAAATAAAAATAATAATACACACACACACACACACACACACACACATATCCTCCCCTCCTTCTTTGGACTAGTCTCCTTAGAGCTACTGAGGAGCTGTTTCCTGACTTAGAGTCCTCAGAAAGTACTGAATAATACAACTTACAACTTTTATGTTGTGCATTTTTCTTTCACTTGATAATCTCATTTCCCTCCCATTGCAATATTGGGTATGTACTTGTATCCTCAAGTACCAGAAAAGGAATTGACAGTTAAATGTAAAAGTACAAAGGATGAATACAGTTGAAAATAGAGATAATCAAGAAATTGCTTATCTTCCTTATTGAAATACAAAGATTAGCTCAGACCAAGACCAGATTAGAAGCAATACTCTTAAAAAAAAAGAAAGAAAGAAAGAAAGAAAAAGAAATGAAATGAAAAAAGAACAGTTTTAGATTCAAAAATTAAACAGCACTGATTGCATAATAAAATCAGGTAATAATCACAGCACATAGAACACCGGAAACAATCTGGAAATTAGTAAGAGTTGTACATTAATCTACTAGGAATGATGTAATTCATTTCCTTCAAAGAATTTTCCCCCAACTTCTAACTCTTAAATAGTTTATCTTTCTTTCAACTGACATTGAAATTAGGAAAGGCATAAGCTTTTAAAGAGAAAGTGGAATATAACTAGTGTAGCATGAAACAAGTTCTGGCTCAAAGTTGTGCTGACTTCTAGTAGCCTGGGGTGAAGCCCCAGCTAAACCTATCTGCAACTGGCATCCACACTTGTATTCACATGGCAGCAAAACAATAATAGTCCATCTAGACAAAAACATTGAAGATAGGTAGGTAAAATTATTGATTAATACATTGCTTGGCATCATGTAAATATAACTGAGCAGCTGATGTATTTCCTTTGTCTCCCACCTCTATATAAGCCCAGATTAATGGACAAAGTCAAAAAAAGTAATAGTCCTAGGAAAAAAGTTGGCCATACCTATAATTCCTGATGGTCTTTTTCAGTAATTAATTCAGAAAAAAATATGAATGTGTTTTCTCTCTCTTGCCACCTTTGCCTCGTCTCTTTTCACATGGAATCTGGTTAATGGTGGAAAAAAAAAAAAAACAGTATTTCTGGTGTGTGTATGAGCTGCATGTATGTGTACATGTGTGTTTGTGTTTCCTTAAGGATTAAATGAAAATTTCATATTTGTTTTGTTAAGAGGTCCTAAGGTTTATTACACAGTGTTATTTTGCACATAATAAGTATTCAAATTGAAAATGGCCTATCTTGCTGGAGAAAATGTCCTTGTAACAACCTGGGACAATCTGTCTCTAACTTAAAAATATAAGGACACACAAAAAAACTCCATTCCAGAGTTCCCGTTGTGGCTCAAGGGGAACTAATCTGGCTAGGAACCACAGGTTGCAGGTTCAATCCCTGGCCTCTCTCAGTGGGTTAAGGATCCAGCATTGCCATGAGCTGTGGTATAGGTCGAAGATGCAGCTCAGATCCCACTTGCTGTGGCTGTGACTTAGGCCAGCGGCTGTAGCTCTGATTAGACCCCAAGCCTGGGAACCTCCATGTGCCACAAAAAGCAAAAAACAAACAAACAACAACAAAAAAAACAACCTCCATTCTTATGTTCACTGCAGCATTATTTACAATAGCCAAGATGTAGAAGCAACCTAAATGCCCATTGAGAGATGAATGGATAAAGAAAATGCAGTATGTAAATACAGTAGAATATTATTTGGCTTTAAAAAAGAAAGAAAGCCTGTCACACACGAAAACATGGTTGAACTTAAAGACATTATGGTAAGTGAACTAATTTAGTCATAGAATGACAAATGCTGCATGATTCCACTTGTATGAGATGTCTAAAATAGCAAAACTTGGAGTTCCCGTTGTAGCGCAGTGGTTAACCAATCCGACTAGGAACCATGAGGTTGCGGGTTCGGTCCCTGCCCTTGCTCAGTGGGTTAACAATCCGGCGTTGCCGTGAGCTTTGGTGTAGGTTGCAGACGCGGCTCGGATCCTGCATTGCTGTGGCTCTGGCGTAGGCCAGGGGCTGCAGCTCTGATTCGACCCCTAGTCTGGGAACCTCCATATGCCATGTGAGCGGCCCAGAGAAATAGCAAAAAGACAAAAAAAATTAAAAAAAATAAAATAAATAAAATAAAATAGCAAAACTCATACAAGTAGAGAGTAGAATGGTCATTGCCAGAAACTGGAGGGAGAGAGAAATGGGGAGTTACTATTCAACAGACATACAGTTTCAATTATACAAGATGAATAAGTTCTAGAGATGTGCTGCACTATATTGTGCCTTTGATTAACAATACTATCATGTACACTTAAAATTTTGCTAAGGGGATAGATATCACGTTAAGTATTCTTACCACAATACAAAAAAAAAGGGGGGGATTAGTTGTAACTGTCTTGGTCTAAGGATCTCAAATTAAGATAAAATAAAATATTTGAAGGAAATTGAAGACGATTTAAAGAAATGGAAAATTATCCCATGATCTTGGATTGAAAGAATTAACATTATTAAAATGGCTACTACTCAAAGAAATCCACACGTTTAATGTGATGAATCCCTATCAAATTACCCATGATATTTTTTACAGAACTAGAACAAATAATCCTAAAATTTATATGGAGCCACAAAAGACCCAGAATTGCCAGAGCAATACCGAGGAAAACGAAAAAGGCAGGAGGCATAACCCTCCCATACTTCAGATAATACTATAAAGCTACAGTAATCAAAATCAGTGTAGTATTGACATAAAAACAGACATATGGGTCAATGGAACAGAATAGAGAGCCCAGAAATAAACCCACACACCAACAGAAAATTGGACAGCTGTATGTAAATCAATGAAGTTAGAACACACTCTCGCGCCATACACAAAAATAAACTTAAAATGGCATAAGGCTTAAATAGAGGCAAAGCATACTCTGACATAAATTGTATCAATGTTTTCTTAGGTCAGTTTCTCAAGGCACAAGAAATAAAGGCAAAAGTAAACAAATTTGACCTAATCAAACTTGTAAGATTTTGCATAGCAAAGGAAACCATAACAAAAAATGCAAAGACAACCTACATACTGGGAGAAAATATTGCAAAATATACAAACACCTCAAACAACTCAATAACAAAAAACAACTGAATCAAAAATAGGCAGAAGGCCTAAATATATATTTCTCCAAAGAAGACATATAAATGACCAAAAGACACATTAAAAGAAGCTCAACATTGTTAATTATTAGAAAAATCCAAATCAAAACTGCAATGAGGTGCCACCTCACACCAGTCAGAATGGACAACATTAAAAAGTCTACAAATAACAAATTCTAGAGAGAGTTTGTAGAAAAGTGAACCCTCCTACACTGTTGGTGATAATGTAAGTTGACGAGGCCACTAAGGAAAACAGTATGGAGGTATACCAAAAAGCTAAAAATAAAGGTGCCATATGATCCAATGATACCATTCCTGGGCATATATCCAGAGAGAAGTATAATTTGAAAATATACATGCACCTCTATATTCATAGTAAATACATGGAAACATCATAAATTTATATCATGGGATGAGTGGATGAAGAATATATGCACAAACACACACAATGAAATATTAGCCATAAAAAATGAAATAATCCATCTACAGCTCCATTGGTGGACCTAGAGATTATTACACTAAATGAAGTAAATTAAGTATAAAGACAAATATCATATGGTATCACTTTATATGTGGAAACTAAAATATGACACAAATTATCTTATCTACAAAACAGAAACAGGAGTTCCCTTTGTGGATCAGCAGAAATGAATCTGACTAGCAACCATAAGGATGCAGGTTCAATCCCTGGCTTTGCTCAGTGGGTTAAGGATCTGGCGTTGCCATAAGCTGTGGTGTAGGTTACAGACATGGCTCAGGTCCGGCATTGCTGTGGCTGTGATGTAGGCTGGCAGCTGCATCTCCAGTTTGACCCCTGGCCTGGGAACCTTCATATGCCGTGGGTGTGGTCCTAAAAAGCAAAACAAACAAACAAACAAAAACAAAACCAGAAACAGACTTAGAGACATGAAGAATGGACTTTGGATGCCAAGGAGTAGAGGAAGGGTATGGTGGGGAAAGGTTGGATTAGGAATTTTAGACTATCAGATGCAAAACATTACATATAGAATGGACAAACAAGGTCCTACTGTAGAGCAGAGGGAACCATATTCAATGTCCTATAATAAACCATAATGGAAAAGAATACAAAAATATTATATATACACATATGTATGCACAGAACATATATATGTATAGCTAAATCACTTTGCTGTACACCAGAAACTAATACAACCTTGTAATTCAACTATACTTCAATTAAAATAAAATAAAATGAACCATTTCCTTAGTTACTTGTTATTACTGTGAGCAGAAACACAAATGTGAAAAGGGTTCAACCAACTGTATCCCATGTTTACATATAAAGGGTTTAGTTGGATAATCCAGAATCAGTAATACTTAAATTTGTTATTTTCATAAGAATTATCTTTGTAAAAAAAACAATCATAAATACATGCATGCATAGTTCTCTGGAACAACTTATGGGCTGTCTAGACTGTCCATTATACTCTGTGAAGCCTCAGACTTCAGAGGGAAAAATTTTCATACAGAAGATAAGCATATTTATCACTTTCTCAAAACAATGCTCTGTTAGGATCTCTCCAGGGACCAAAAATTATTTTTTTAATTTAAAAGCTTTAGCACCCTATTAAAATCTTTAACTTCCTTTACTTTCAAATATCATTAGTAATTAATTTTTAAAAATATTGTCTTGTGTATTGAAATGGTGAATTATCAACATGAAACATAATTAACATTTACCCTTGGGGAGTTCCCATCATGGCTCAGTGGTTAATGAATCCAAATAGGATCCATGAGGACAGATCCCTGGCCTTGCTCAGTGGGTTAAGGATCTGGCATTGCCATGAGCTGTGGTGTAGGTCGCAGAGGTCACAGACGCAGCTAGGATCCTGCGTTGCTGTGGCTGTGGTGTAGGCCGGAAGCTGTAGCTCTGATTCAACCCCTAGCCTGGGAACTTCCATATGCTGTGGGTATGGCCCTAAAAATACAAAAGATTTAAAAAAAAAAGAAAAAGAAAAAAAGAAAAAAGAAAAGAAAAATTTACCCTTTGAATTCTGTAACATCTAGCAAAAAGAAATATCTAAAAAGTTACTGTACAATGGCCAATTATGCTTAGTTGGTACCCAAACAATATCTTTAGAATGTTAGCGGCCAAATGCTAATTGACGGCCAGGAAATATACACATTTTAGTTCTATTCACTTTATCACTGTTTATAATGTCATCATCTATGCCAGCTTGGTGTTCATTTGATTTTATGTCCTGTTCAATCTATGTGCATTTCTCCTTAGTGAAAATCAAATTCCCATTGATTTCTTTGATGGATTTTTCTAAAGAATATCTAGTTCTTGAGTTGTTCAAGCATTTTCTCTACATGATACTACACAGAAAAAATATGTTGTTCCACTGACCTCACAATCAGTGGTGTTTGTGAAGCAATGGGGGAGGGAGACAATAAAAGAAGGAGAGGTTTTTCTCTTCAAAGGAGTGGTTTGATATAATTTGTGATTTCAGGATGGCAACATGTATGAACTTTTTTTTTTTTTTTTTGCTTTTTAGGACCACACCTGCATCATACGGAGGATCCCAGGCTAGGAGTCGAAACGGAGGTATATCTGCAGGCCTATGCCAGTGAGACACTGGATCTAAGCTGTGACTGTGACCTACACCACAGCTCATGGCAATACTGGATCCCTAAGCCAGGCCAGGGATTAAACCTTCAACTTTATAGTTCCCAGTTGGATTTGTTTCTGCTGCACCACAATGGGAACTCCTATAAAAACATTCTATACTGAAGATGTATTTAGGATGTGTGTGTGTGTGAGTGTGTGTGTGTACATTAGGAATAATTCTGGGTTCCAATTCAGAATTTCCTTTTTATTTATTAATTTTTAAATTTTTTAACATTGATCAAAGTATAGTTGATTTATGTTTCAGGTATATAGCAAAATGTTTTAGTTACATATCTATATTCCTTTCCAGATTATTTTTTATTTTAATTTTTATCTTCTTTTTATGGCTGTCCCTGTGGCATATGGAAGTTTCCAGGCTAGGGGCTGAATTGGAGCTGCAGCTGCTGGCCTATACCACAGCCATAGCAATGCCAGATCCTTTACCCACTGAATGAGGTCAGGGAATGAACCCACATCCTTATGGATACTAGTGGGGTTCTTAACCCACTGAACCACAATGGAAACTTCATCCTTTTCAGATTCATTTCCATTATAAGTTATTATAAGATACTGAGTATAGTTTTCTGTGCTATACAGTAGGTCCTTGTTGTTTATCTACTTTATATATAGTAGTATGTATCTATTAATCCCAATTTACCAATTTATTTCTCCCCTTCCCTTTCCCCTTTGGTAACCATAAATTTGTTTTCTATGTCTGTGAGTCTATTTCTGTTTTATAAATAAGTTCCTTTGTATCATTTTTTAGATTCCACATATAAATGATATCATAAGATGTTTGGTATAACTGATACACAATAAAAGCTGTATACATTTGATATACATAATTTGTTAAGTTTGTTATGTGAACATTATGAGCTTCCCATGTACATATCGACCATGATAATATAAGCACAAAGTAATAATATATACATTATCTCCAAAAGTCTCCTTGTGCCCTTTTATTTATCTAAGAACCTTTAAGATGAGTTCTACCCTCCTAAAAAATTCTTAAGTGCACAACACTGTATTATAAACTATACATAGGCTCTATGTCAGTATTTCCTATTTTTAACCATTCAAATCATGATTAATGTGCATCATATCATCTACAGAGTAACTCCATACTGATTTTAAAAGCTACAGTAAATTTTTTCAAATATACATTTTAATTCAACAAACAAAATTCTTAAAATAACAACAAAAAAGCAAGTTACAGTCATCAAGCCTAAATTGGTAAACACTAAAGAAATAAAACCTAATTATCTCTGCTCTATTTGTTATGGGATTGGGTGGGTTAACATTTTCTTGAGAAGAGGAGATATAGGAGGACGAACAACTGGTTACCATGCTTTTCCACTTGTTAGCATTATAATAATACCTATTGTAAATTATGAGTAGGTCCAATCTGAAACAATCATATCCCCAAATCTACTTCTACATCAATGTTTTGAAACCCAAAGTGCTTTCCTCATAGAAATTAATGTATGTATGCATATGTAAACATATATGTGAGAATATCTCACCTAGTTGTTATTATATATTTCATTACATCCTTTAAGTATAGGAAGTTACTTCTGCTTTTATTATAAAAATTAGTATCAGTTGAAATATTTTATCCTTTTAGTTTGACCAACCACAGTGCATCTTGTATTAAGCATTGTCCTATGCTTCAGATCTAAATATCCTACTTAATATACAGTAGTGTACATATATTAATCCCAAACTCCTAATTTATCCCTCCTCCTATGTTTCCCTTTTGGTAACCATAAATTTGAATTTGAAATTTATACGAAATAGATACTTAACAAGAATCTATTGTATAGCACAGGGAAATCCACTCAGTATTCTCTAATAGCAAATATAGAAAAAGAATCTGAGAAAAAATAGATATAGGAGTTCCCATTGTGCTGCAGCGGAAACGAATCTGACTAGTATCCATGAGGATGTGGGTTTGATCTCTGGCCTCACTCAATGGGTTGGGGATCTGGCATTGCCATGAGCTGTGGTGTAGGTCACAGACATGGCTTAGCTCCAATTTGACCCCTAGCCTGGGAACCTCCATGTGCTGTGGGTATGGCTTTAAAAAGCAAAAAAAAAAAAAAGAATAGATATATGTATATGGATAACAGATTCCCTTTGCTGTACACTTGAAACTAACAATACTATAAGTCAACTATACTCCAATAAAATTTAAAAATGAATAAATACCCACCTACTGATTAGAAATCTGCACCTAACTACCTGCAGAAACCTCAAACTAAGCATCCTTGGAAGTAATTGCATCATGTCTATCCATTAATAGTGTTAGCATCTTGTCAGCTATTCAAGCTTAGAAGATGATTCTTTCTTGGCCCTCTCTGCCCCAAGGTTCAAGCCATCAACATGTCCTATAAATTCTATCTCTGAAATGACTCCATGGGCTATAACCAGTTACACTTGATAACTCACTGTTCCCTGACTACACCATGGTCTGTGGCCCTTGTGTTTCCTCATGCCCAGAAGGTGTTTCTTCTGTTTTCTATTTGTTAAAATCCTCCTAGAGACTCAGCTCAGCTGTTTCTTTCTCTATGGAGCCTTTCCTAACATCATTAACTAGAATGAATTGTTCCTCCCTTGCTGCTTCTGGAAATCCATCTATAAATACATAAAAATACATACCCAATAACTAAAACTCAATGAGGCAGGTGCCATGGATCAGTACCTTCAGGGCAGGGGTTAGATCATATTCGCTCCTGAGTATATTGCTCCTGGCACAGTGCCCAGTATGTGCAGTGATCATTAAAGGTTTCACCTGGGAAAAGGGGTGTCTGCTTTCTCATACACTGGGCCATTAGAGCCGGGCATTAGCTAGGACTCTGGAGACAAACTCTCCTGGGTTTTAATCCTACAACCATGACTTTCTAGCTAGGCGACTATAGGCAAGTACCTAAACCTCCCTGAAGGTTATTTCCTTCATCTCAAGAAACACCATGATAGTAGTAACTTCCTAATAGGATTAATCCAACACTTAAAACAAATGATGGAGGTAAGGCATTCTGCTTGTTAGTTGGAACTCTTATTCCCTGGAGCAGGAGAGCCACCAAGACACCTGAGGAAATGACTGCTGGTGCAGAAGAGGGTCAAGGGATGAGGAGCAGTGGGTCCCAAGGCATCCTGTTGGGGACACCTCTCAGTTCCAAGTGGGACAAACTATAATCTCGTAGCTTTTACCCATGGCTTCTGTCACTTGATAACTCCCTCATTTAGCTGTTTGCTAGAACAGAACACTATGTGTGTTTACATGTCCAGGTGTCTGAAGTATACTTCTATTTTTCAGGAGAACCTAGGCTGTCTGAGGCAAAAGGATCTACTACAGCTTTATTTTTTTTCCCTCACCCTGTCAGTTCTCCCTCTTGTGGAACAGGTGAGAGACTGGAACACAACCAAGGTGGAAAGGGTGGTTTTGGGAGCATGAGCTGAGGAGAGACAGCCCTAATTGGAGGCTGGTGAGAAGAAATAGCTAGCCTTAGGAGGGTGCTGAGCATTTCATCTGGGAAAGCTAGTTCCAGATGTCCAGTCATAACTGAGGATGCTCTCAGGAACACCCAAGCCAGGATTGCCTATACCAGCATTTCTCAAACTCTGCTCCATGTTATCTCCTATAATTACTCAATGGGAGATTCTAGGATTAAATAAGTTTGGTAAATATATCCTATCCACTCTATCACCTGGAGAGTTACATGGTATCGTAGTATATTGAAAGTTGTAAAAATGCAAAATAAACACATTTAATTTTGTTCAGTCCTGTATTTCTTAACATTTTTGAACATAAGAATTTATAGGAGTTCCCTCATGTAGCCCTGGGTTAAAGATCCAGGATTGTCACTACAGCGGCTTGGGTCACTGTTGCAGCATGGGTTCGATCCCTGGTCCAGGAACTTCCAGATACTGAGGGTGCAGCCAAAGGAAAAAAAAAATTATACAGCTATCTCTACACTTATTCTTGCTTTCTTGGTGAACATGCAAATGATAGATGAAAAGCTGCCCTGTACTAATAACTAAAGTAGCCAACCATGTTGTATTGAAAAGTGAATCTATGGCTAAGCTCTTATGGAATGCAGTTTCCACTAATCCGAAGGATCCACACCATCTAGTTTTTGCGACATTGCTCCTGAGAGTCCTAATAGGCTCTGCCATTTATTTATATAATCACTGATTTTTAATATTTTCCTTAACTCCAGTTACTCTGAAACACTCTTCATTTATAGGAGACTTGAGGGTTAGTAAACTACAGCCCACAGGCTAAATAGAGTCCACTGCCTGTTTATGTAAAGTTTTTTTGTGGAACTCAGACACATTCACCTGTTTATTTATTGTTCATGGCTGCCTTTGACATAAGTCAGCAGAGCTGAGTAGTCCTGGCAGAGATCACACAGCCTGCGAAGCCTAAAAAATTTACTATCTGGTCCTTTAGAGAAGAAGGTTGCTGACCGCAGTTTCTCTGATAATTTTTTTTTTTTAATTTAGAATTAGATGACATCTTTCCTAACTTTTCAGAACTTGTTATCCACACTGTTTCAACCTGGAAAATGTCTAGTTAATAACCTTATCTAGTGCCATGACAAAACCTTATACCTGTCATGGAAGTAAAACTAAAACATCAGGCATTCCTGCTGTGGTGTAGTTGATTAAGGACCAGACTGCAGCGGCTCAGGTTGCTGTGAAGGCATGGGTTTGATCCCTGGCCCCATGCAGTGGGTTAAAGGACCAAGCATTGTTGCAGCCATGGTGTAGGCTGCAGCTGGGGCTTGGATTCAATCCCTGTCCCTGGAACTTCCATATGCTACAGGTGTAGACATTAAAAACAAACAAACAAACAAACACCTAAAACATCAAAAACTGGTATTTCTATACAAACTGCAAAATGCATGGCATAAAGGACATTTCAGAGTTTTGAGAGGTAACTAACAGGTGAATGCATAGCACTCTGGGAGAATTTTTTTTTTCAAAATTATGACTTGATTTTTAAAACTTTACAAAGTTGTCTTTTTAAAACTCTAGATGCTTCCCACAGTCATTCTCATGGTTAAAATTTTAATCTTATTAATTTATTAATGCACTTAAATTTAGCCTCTTCTGAACACTAATGAAAATCTCTATTTGAGTTATAATTAATTAGAAAGTTCTTGAAACATGCAATTTAGCTTAATCAAAAGTGAGAATTCTCATCCCTTCTCAATAAGGATAGAACTTCAGAGTAATTGCTCAGTATGTAGAACACTCTACATGTGAATTTAATAAAATAATCTAATACTTAGAGCTAGCTTTTTGTTGAATCACAGAATTTGATAACTACATGAGAACTATGATAAATGTCTCGCATTGGTATTTTATGTCTATTAGCATGTGTTTTATGTTTTTGCTCCTCTTATATTAGGTGAATTTGCATTGGTATTTTAAATTAGCATAGTATATTGTAAATAAAAATGACTTTCTAAAAACTCTGTAAGATAGTGTGGGCACAGATTTTTTTGTAACTATTGAGGCAACAGCTATGATTTATTATTATTGTTATTATTATTATTATTATTATTATTATTATTATTATTTGGCTTTTTAGGGCTGCGCCTATAGCATATGGAAGTTCCCAGGCTAGGGGTCAAATGGGAGCTGCAGCTGCCAGCCTATACCACAACAATAGCAACACAGGATCCGAGTTATGTCTGTGACACACACCACAGCTCCTGGTGATGCCAGATCCCAAACCCACTGAGCAAGGCCAGGGATCGAACCTGCATCCACATGAATACTAGCTGGGCTCGTGACTGCTGAGCTGCAATGGGAACTTCCTAGCTATGATTTTAAGTTGCTGATGAAAGAACACCCTGAGCTAATTTCTCTGTAGAATCACTAATGATCATCTAATCCTATGTTCCTATCCCAAATGTTAAAGAATGTTACCAAAGTACTTCAAAAGTGGTTAAATCCAAAGACCTTAAAACTGAATGAATATCTAAATACATATGAGCAAAGACTCCAATATGGTGGCTAGAAATACATAAGGAGAATTAATGATATCACTCAAGCACATTGCAGAAAGTTGTCCTATAATGTATTTATTATGACTAAATGAAAAATCTCAGAGGAAAATGCAGTTTTCTCTTCCCTCCATCAGAACGTTCTACACTCATTCATCTACTTCTGAGGTAGTTCTTTTCAATATGTGGTTTGTGGATACCTAGGGAGTCCTGGAGACACTTTCAGAGGGTCCAGACATCAAAATTATTTTCATAATAATAATAATAATGCAGATGTTATTCTTTTAACTCTTAAGACATTTATTAATGATGATTCAAAAGCAATGGTGGGTAAAAACACTGGTCCCTAAAATAAACCAAGGAGTGGCACAAAACTGTACTAGTTGTCATTGCGTTCCTCACCTAACACATCTGGTTACACATCTTTATAATATTCTGCCTAATTTTAAAGTATACATTAAGCATTTCTGCATACTGAAGTCTGGTGGCTTGGCTGAGACAAGATACTTGTACTAATTGAGGTAAAGGCTGAACTAGCTCCTTTGATCATTAAATGACACGTATATTTTGCAGACAAACTATGATTATATGGAATTAAATACTTAGCAGACAATTTCTAAAAAAAATGAAGTTTCTGTCATTTTAAATAAAACAACTAAGAGTATTTGTGTGATTGCTAAAATTCAAATTGCTGAATGAAAATTAAAATTTTGGAAAACTTGATACTGTCACCACAAACTTGGGAGCTCCCCAATATTTAAAGTCTTTCCTGGTAAGATCAGTGATGATATTAATGAATATGAATTCTTTTTATTTTATTTTTAGGGCCACACCTGTGAAATATGGAGGATCCCAGGCTAGGGGTCAATTTGGGGCTACAGCTGCTGGTCTACACCATAGACATAGCAACACGGTATCTGAGCCTTGTCAGTGACCTACACCACAGCTCATGGCAACGCTAGATCCTTAACCCAATGAGCAAAGCCAGGGATCAAACCAGTCAGGTTAGTTACTGCCAAGCCACAACAGGAATTCCTGAAGTTTTGATACTATGTGATGAAATAGGTCAACACTTCAGCATAACATGATCAACAAATGTATTCCAAATGACCAATGTATGATGTCAGAAAATTATGCATGGATTAAAGATTTATTCAAAGTGCCAGATAGTCCAATGGATTTTAATGTACTAGATTAGAATAAGTTAATTGTCATGATTTCAGATTTCACATCACAACTAAACTTAGAAAAAATGACCATCTGTCAAGTTTGTGTATATTATTGACACCATTCAAAGTTACCTATAAAAGGTCTACTAAAACACCTTTCTTTTTTCTATCTACATATCTGTGTAATTCTGGATTTTCTTCATATACTTCACTAAAGCAACCTGTTGCAGGAGGCTGAATGAGAAGAAAATATGAGAAGTCAGCTGTCTTCTATGATACCAGATATCAAAGATATTTGCAAAATGTAAAACTCTCTTAAAGCTGGTTTGAAATATATAATTACTCTCAATAAAACTATTCATGTTAGCATTAAGGGATTTTAATTACTTCTAAATAAATTAACACTTTCCAATATCTTACTTTAAATTTAAAGTACAGTAAACATAGGTAGATGTGACCCATATAAATAAAAGCTATTTGAGATCCTTATTTGTTTTTGATAGTGTAAAGTTTTCTGAAACCAGAAAATTTGAGAATCACTGGTTTGAGGGCTCTTTCCTAAAAGGCTTGAAGATGAAACGCTCCTAATTTCTTTCTCATTTTGACCAAAATAATTTAATAAGTATTACACAAATCTCACACTCTGGCATTGTGACAAGCAATTAATACTTATTGGCAGCCACTAGGTACCACAAACAAGATGCTACAGTCTGGGCAGGAGGAAAAGGATTGAACTGAACTAGGACTTCAAACACCTGTAAGCAAATACTAAGCAGGTGGTACACATGAGTAATGTAATCTATTTGAAAACTAAGCCCTTTCTGTTTTCTTGAAACCCTCTACATTATTTTTATATCATTTATGTTGCTTTTGATAGAGACTTGAATTCCAAAAATAATATTTTCATCTTCAAAGTATCCTAAGAAAGCAATAGTGCAAGTCTCAGTATAAAGTGTCACCTGATAGTACTGCCTTCTGGTCCCCTCCCAGCACAGGAAAACCTTCTCTGCCCTCCTCCAGCTATACCTCTTTCCTGTGGGTAAAAACCATGCAGAGTCAAGGGGACACGCCCAGTGGCAGCCTTCCTTCTAGAGTTTATTTGACCACCTTCCATGAACCCTGGAGCCCAGAATTCTCCACCAAATGAGTTTGAGCCGTTTCCATGCCAAGATCTGCCCTCCTGAGGAGTGTAGCCACAGCCCTCTCCCCACTTGGGTATTCCTAGGTCTAAACACTGGGTACGCGGTGTCTGCCTTCAGTGTCCTCCTTCATTGTTTGCCGGTAGCTTGTACAAGTAGGCTGGGGAGTCTGGGGTAGAGCAGAGGCTGCCAGAGCAGAAGCACAAACCATGGGCTGAAAACTAGATCTTCTGATGGCACTGCACTCACTCCAGAATTCTGAGAATCTCAAATTTGAACATAAACTTCTGTGCAGTTATGAAGGTATATTTGTTAAGGCAGAACAATAAACATTTTATAGAATAGTTTGTGGCCTTGGTTTGTAACTTAATTACTGAACACAGGAAATGTGGGTATCTATTTGTGTCCTCTCCTCAGCTCACAAATATTTAGGGATGAACTTGGCTACTGATGCTTGGCCTAGACATAGGAGAACATTATGGGGAGAGACAAGGTAGGTGGTCATTATATTGACATAATCTGTCTGAAGAGGAAGGCATTCTCAGATTCACCTGAAATTGGCTAGATATTCTCATTTTAAAAAGGATTTTATAAATACAAAAATTTTAACACAAAATTTTCTGTTTTTAAAATCCTGACAACTAATCAAAAATATTAACACCTACTGAACAGTCTAAATAACACTCTGATGGCCTGAACTTTCTGATGGACCACCAGATTATAATGCGTGGGCCTGAGGAAAGTTGGTAACATGATGGAGTTTCCAAGGACCCTCTCCTATAATCTTCATGAGACTCATGATAAATAACTATGCCAATAATAATAGCTACTACTTATAGAATGCCAAGTGCAAAGCCAGGCATTGTACTAGAACCACTGAATATATTATTTCAACAGCATTCATACTTTCAAATGTGTTTTCACCAGTGGGAAAACTTTAGAGTTAAACCATCATTTTTTACCTAGCCAGTCCCCTTTATAATAAATCTTACCAAGAAATCTGTTTATGCTTTTGCATGATGACTTGACTGCAGCAAGTATAAATAATGTGCCATTTAGGTAAGAACAATTTATCTGGTCTGTAGAGAGAGTAAGCTTTGGCACAAATTGTAATTAAGTGAATTAATCTGCTTCCCATATTGATTCCAAGCCTGTTAGTCAGTAACAGATCCTGGGCAAGTGAAACTTGAACCCTTCTGATCAGTGTGGGTATTGGGCATGAAACTCTTCTGTTTCTATGCCAATAAAGTGTCATCTCTTGATTACAACTTCGTTTATAGCCTTTCCATAACTACTTCAAATGGTATTCTAGATGGGCTATAAACCAGTTAATCGGAATAAATTAAAATTTGTACTTAGCACTAAAATGTAAATTAATTGTATGTTTTCTCCCAAATCTAACCATTTTAAACATCTGGTATATACATTTTAGTTCTTCATTCAGGCTAATGGTGATAATTTTAGCAAGTTGTTAAAAAAAAACACCCTTCACTCCCCAATCATAGCAGTCCAAGGGATGCAGCTAATGTGTCTGCATCGAAGCATCTCTTACAAACTCATTAGAGAAAGAGCCGGTCCTCTTTGGTTCATCATAAAGCAAAATAGAGCAGAACGTTATCATCTGCCCACCGCCAACTGGACAATGAAACCACTGGCCTTATTGCGAAGAAAGTTTAAGGTTTTCAATAAGCAAGGGCATTTAGTACAGAAAATTAATCTTTTCACTGCCATATTTTATACTCGTGAATATCAATTTTCACCAGCTGTGATAGCTTCTTTTGTAGCATCTGCTAGAAAGTTGAAAAAATGCATAGTAATTGTCCTTAAGCATAGCACTGCTTTTTTTATTTTTATTTTTTTTGATGATTAAGGCCAATGGAACTATGGGAAATGCAAATGGTATAAATTATATAAAGATTGAAAATGCTCATAACTTACTTTTAATTAAGTAATAAGACAGAATAGATTTTTCTATAGTTTTGAATAACGTGCTTTTTCAAATGACAGGCAATAATTCATGCAGACTATCAAACATTGAGTTTGAGATGTCCATATTTCACTTTTACATTCCAAAGCTGTTTCAGTTCCTCTCTCTTAGTTCTTTGCTACCCTTAATTAGCATTAAAGAGCTAACTCAACCAGTCATTTCCCAAGAATTATTCAGCATTTTACTCAATTATCTTTCTGCTTCGGCTTCCTGGATGTAGATAACTTTAATTCTAATGCTTACCGTTCTAAGGAGAAAAAAAAAAAAAAAGAATGCAGATAGGTCTATATTCAGGTCACCAAATGTTCCATTTTTATGGATTCTTTTCCCTGTACTTTACTGTATTTGTTGTTTCGGCTTCATATAGGCATGGCTTCAGTCACTACATGTAGAAAAATCACCATATTTTAAAAAAAGTTGATACAGCAATTCAATTTTTAACAAAAAGATGCAATCTCTTTTTTAACAAACAACAAAAAAAAGAATGAACCATACTGATACAGCAAAATGGCTGAATTGATCTTTTCTTCTTACTCTAGATCCTAGGGCTTGATTGTGCTTGTCTTGTTGCTAGCTCTGAATGATAAATTCAAACACTATAAAGAAGCCATTAGGGCAGAAAATGTAAGGCTAAAAATGGAATCTGAACATAAAGTATCTTAAATACACATGCATCACTCTCTTAGTTCCAGCTGCTATATCAGAAATACCATAGACTGGGTGGCTAATAAACAACAGATACTTTTTCTCACAATTCTGGGGACTGGGAAGTCCAAGCTTAAGGTGGTAGCAAGTTCAGTGTCTTGTGAGAGCCTGCTTCCTGGTCCACAGAGAGCCATCTTTTGTTTCCTCACTTGGAAAATGAATCTAGGGAGCTCTGTGTCTTTTATAAGGGCACCAGTCACCTTCCAAAGCCCTACCCTCAAATGCTATCACATTGGAAATTAGGTTTCAAAATATGTATTCTGGGTGGACACAGATATTAAGTCTATATTCAGCCTATTCTCCAATGACTTATAATTTACTCAAGAGCAAAGAATGTTATGCTTTAGCTTGGAAATTCTACACACGCGAAAAATCCATTTGCCTCTAAAATTTTTCTTTTTTTCTTCTTTTGTAATTGTTAGGAAAGCATGTGGACTTTAGTGACATGGTTATGATAGCTCATTCCTTAGAAAAAAATGATAGTGGCAACAGAAAACAAGATATGTACCATCTAGCAGTTTCGAGTCTCAGGATCAATTGGGACAGACACACACAAAATAACACTACAAATAACTACATGGGTATGTACATATTAATCGATGTGCTAAGTGTCTAATGTCTCATTGTTTTGCCTTTTCTAAGATTCCACTTGCACCTGTTCTGGAGTAATCATCCCTCAGGGGCTTTTAACATGTTTTTAAAGCAGCTATATATCTAAATCTAAATATATAAATCTTTTTAAATGAACAATTTCCCTGAGATTTATCTTCCATAAATATGGGCTTTTATTTCACCTTCATACAAAATGATATTCAGCTCTACGTATGCTTGCCATCTGCTATTGTTACTCACATTACCAAATGGTGTTGCAACATTAGTCCACAGAAGGTTTTACTTGGATTGAAACATTCGGGAGGGATCCAAAGAAGATACTAGACTCGCTTTCCTTCATTAGCACCATTACAAGCTGTCTCTGGTATGTATAACATTCCAATAGGCCTTTTAATTACTGATAAATAACCCGAGAAAGATTTGTATGGGCTGCATAGAGCAGGGAAAACAGAAGACAGGTGATGTATGAATGCATTACGTATTTTACATTTAAGCTTGTTTATTTCTCATATAGAGTGAGGAACTGGCAAGTTGGTTATGCCGAATAACTTGTAAAACGGAAGGATATCCTTGTCAAAAAAAAAGCATCACGGAAGAGCCCTAGTCAAGGCAACTCATATCTGCATGTGGAAAGTATTAGGTCACATTTCTTAACACAGCAGAATTTCAGATATTTGATCTAAAGCATTAATTTTTGCCATCTTGATATAAGGCGCAAAATGTTACCTAAAACTAATACTCATCAAATTAATTGTCAAAAAGAGAGTAAAATTAAGAGTATACAGTGGTCATTTTTGTTCACGCTTCAACACACATTCCATCCCAAATGATTAGTCTAGCTGAGAGCTCCTGGCTAATATACATTAGTATCTGTACATCTTAGTATACATTAAGGTGTAATCTGCACAGCAGCACCTTGGCCATCCTCTGGAAGCTAATCTAAATTGCAGTATCTTCCCCCTTTCCCTCAGAGCTATAGAACCAGAGTCTGCATTTTAGCAAACCCTGTTACATGATTCATATGCACATTAAAGTTTTAGGGAGTTCTCACTGTGACACAGTGAGCTAAAGACCCAGCATTGTCCCTGTGGCAGTGCAGGTTCCATCCCCAGCCCAGTGCAGGATCCAACAGCTGTGGTGTAGGTTGCAGCTGCAGCTTGGATTAGATCCCTGGTCCAGGAACTTCCATATGCATGGGTACAGATAGAAAAACAAAGTTTGGGGGAGTTCCCGTCATGGAGCAGTGGTTAATGAATCCGACTAGGAACCATGAGGTTGCGAGTTCGGTCCCTGCCCTTGCTCAGTGGGTTAATGATCCGGCGTTGCCGTGAGCTGTGGTATAGGTTGCAGATGCGGCTCGGATACTGCGTTGCTGTGGCTCTGACGTAGGCCGGTGGCTACTGCTCGGATTCAACCCCCATATGCCGCGGGAGCGGCCCAAGAAATAACAACAACAACAACAAAAAAGACAAAAAAAAAAGAAAGAAAAGAAAAGCAAAGTTTGGGAAGCACCGTTCTACCAAACCACTGTCTCATAAGTGGATTTCAGGTGTTTCTGAAACACTGATGGCACCATCCATAGAGACTAGGGTCAGAGACCAGCCACTAAAGTAGTTTTGAATATATATAGTCCAGTTTGCCAGAGTTTTATGTGTATCATGAAGTTTAAAAGAGCTTTGGTTAGGAGTTCCTGCTGTGGCTCAGTAGATTAAGAACCCAACATAGTGTCAGTGAGGATGCAGGTTCAATCCTTGACCTGACTCAGTGGGTTAAGGATTGGTGTTGCCTCAAACTGTGGCATAGGTTGCAGATGCAACTTGGATCCCACATTGCTCTGGCGGTGGTGTAGGTTGGCAGCTGCAGCTCTGATTCAACCCCTAGTCCAGGAACTTCCATATGCTGAATGTATGGCCCTAAAAAGAAAAAAAAAAAAAGTTTTCATTAGAAAATATTTGTTTGAGCTAATCAAATTCATCCTATCACTCCTTCCAGAGATGAGTTTAGGAATGGACACAAAATCCAGCATCAGCCATTGAGGTGTGACATCCTTCGTGGGAGGGGGGAAGGCTCTGGGAAAATTTTCTTATTCCTAAGATTCTCAAAAGTGAGAAACTCTCTTACTCTTCTGATCACTGCCGCATAAGGAGATTATGCCCACTGACGCTGCAGACTGTATGAACCTCCAGAGGAGGAAGCCAAAGCCGAGAGATGGAAAGAAACCATGTCCTTGATGATAACTTTGCTGAGCCACAGAACCAATCAGCCTCTGAGCCTGCATGACCACTGGGTTTCTTGCTGCATGATGTCATGTAATTCCTTGTTTCAGCCAGTTTCAGTCTAGGTTTCTATTAGTCACAAATCATTCTTATATAGAGGAGAAGTGAGTCCAAACTGGTTTCATTTACTTTTATTTTTTTTACTTTTATTATTATTATTATTATTTTTTGTCTTTTTGCCTTTTCTAGGGCCTGTCCTGCGGCATATGGACCGTTTCCAGGCTAGGGGTCCAAACGGAGCTGTAGCTGCCTGGCCTACGCCAGAGCCACAGCAATGAAGGATCCTAGCCGCGTCTGCAACCTACACCACAGCTCAAGGCAACGCCGGATTCTTAATCCACAGAGCAAGGCCAGGGATCGAATCTGCAACCAGTCGGATTCATTCACCACTGCGCCATGATGGGAACTCCTGGTTTCATTTATTTTTAAAGAAGGTAAAGCAGGTCTAATGGTATGGACATCTAGAGCCTGACCATCTATACTTTAAACCCTTCACTTGAGTTTCCACAGATGCAGGTTCCCAGTGGAAACTCCTGAAGCAATGAAGTTCAAATGAACTTAAATAACTCTTCCTGGCATATTATTCATTCTCAAGAAGTGTTTGCCAAATGAATGAAGAATGACACAGGTACAGAGAATGAAAGTTGTTTTCCAAAACACTGATGATGACCCTAAATTCAATTTTATTTTTGACATCTTCTCTTTTTGGAAGCTACCTGGGCTAATTAATAAATTGCTGTTACTCAGAAGTCTCGGTCCACATCATACACTTACACAGTTGTACCTGTCATTTATTTTTTTCCTTAGGGCGACACCTGTGGCATATGGAAGTTCCTAGGCTAGGGGTCAAATCAGAGCTGCAGTTGCCAGCCTATGCCACAGCCACAGCAGCACCAGATCCAAGCCTTATCTGTGACCTACACCATAGCTCATGGAAACACCAGATCCTTAACCCACTGACCGAGGCCAGGGATCAAACCCACATCCTCAGGGATACTAGTTGGGTTCTTAACCCACTGAGCCACAACAGGAACTCATTACATTTTTATATGTCTCTTCCCATGTCCCTAATCATATAACATGATGATATACATGTGGGATTTGTTGAATAATGCAAAGTAAAATACATCTACTAACCTATTGTTACTACTCCCATGTAATGCAATTTTCTACCTACTTATGAGTATTTGCATAACCACCAGGTAAGTTTCCTCATACAGGAAAAGACAGTTGTTGGGGGTTGCATGTTCAGTTAAATCATCTCCCAATAGAGGTCACTTGCTCATAGTAAAGGCAATTTGCCTTTAGTGGGCAGGGAGAGTCATCCTCAGGGGGAAACTCTGCAGGATGAGGCCTGAGCATCCCTTCCTTGTTCTCGTAAGAGAATAATGCACATCTAGTCCGCATGCATGTTGCTGACATTTCCTATTGCATTTGTGTTCACTTGTATGGAAAAGATATTCAAAAAGGAAAGGAAAAACAATACAGAGGCAGGGCTCCTGTTCTAGTTGATAATAGGTGTCAGGTCATCTCTCTGAGCCCTAGTTACATCATTTACAAGATGATGGGATTGCCTTTGCCAGCAGCCCCCAGCCCTAGTTACACATTAGAAGCAGTTGAGGATTTTTTATTTATTATTTATTATTTATTTATTTTTTAGGGCTGCAGGTGTGGCATATGGAAGTTCCAAGCTAGGGGCCAAATTGGAGCTTCAGCTGTTGGTTTATACCACAGCCACAGCCACAGCCACAGATCTGTGACCTACACCACAGCTCAGGACAATGCTGGATCCTTAGCCTACCAAGTAGGGCCAGGGATTGAACCCACATCTTCATGGATACTAGTTGGATTTGTTACCTCTGAGCAACAATGGAGACTCCCAGAATCACCCGAGTATTTTTAAATACAGGGAGGTGGATCCCATCAGCAAAAATTCTGATTTATTTAGTCTAGGTAGGATGGAATGCTTCCCCAGTAAGTCAATGTGCAGCCATGACTGGGAACTAGTAGGTTAGATACTTTTAGGTTTCTTCCTAACAAGCTAGTATTCTAGTATATGACTGTTCTAGAACTTCTTAGTTGTGATCAGTCAGTTACTCTCTTTTCATGCATAGAGAACACCATCTAAGAGTCTGACATGCTAGTCCCATCCTACTCTGCCTCCTCTTACATTTTCTTTCAGGTCAATAAAATTATATTTGGTAGCAGCCACAGAGAAAGGGACATAGTGTGAGGTTCATCACCTAAAGGAAAAACAAAGGCTATATGTAGGGTCATTCTGAAGCCCTCTGAATTACCTTATTTCTAGCTCCTGAATTGGGGCATGTTTTGGTCTCTACACCCAGATTTGATCTTTCCCATCACCAGTATCCACAAAAGGCATGGGATCAGTTTCAGGGGAGACCAGATGAGATGGCACAGCCAGATAATTATAAATCTGTTTTTAACCCAAATGCAAACAACTCAAAATACACATACAGCTGTCCACTGGTCTGTAGTAAAGTGTAGTTTTATCGGGAAAAAGAAGGTGGACTTCTGGTTATGATATGGATTACACAGACCACATACAACCCCCAGTAAAGAATATACTAACTGAGCAATTTCAATGCATCTCAGTACTTTAAATCACAGAAGGATAATACCATCAGCAACCTTTCACTGTGATCTGGCCAAATTCCAATTGCCAGTGTCTAAATCTTTGTGCCCATGAGCTTCTACCAAAACAGTAGAAGGATCACTTATGCTTGGCCCAAAGTGCACAGAGTGGACATTCTCCTCAATGAGGGACTCTCTGAAATTTCAATACAGCTATCCCAGTTTCCTGGCCCCTCATGTCTGATCATGAATTTTGTATAGTCTCCTGGAGTTCTCCACAAGCTTAATCTTCTGTGGCTACTATGGCACATAGCTTCATAACAGAGGTACTGTATTGTTTCTTCCCTTCTCTGAAGCACTTTTTATTCTCTTCCCAGTGGTATGCTCTGCACTTGATATACAAATTCTTGATCTCAAATCCTATCTCAGGTTCTGCTTCTGGGAGAATCCAGCCTAAAACAACACTGCTATCAGCTTTCAAGGTGCTCATTAAGAACTAAGCAGTATCTCTCTTGTGGGGGTGGTGTGGAGAGGCAACCAAATATCAAAACTAAGAATAAATGAGAAAACCATACAGTAAGGAAAGGAGACCCAAGTAAGGGTGAATGAGGAGTGTGAGGGGCTGGTGGAGGCAGAATCCAATGCAGACAGTCCCCAGCTTATGATTTTTTGACTTTATGATGGTACAAAAGAAATACACATTCAATAGAAACAATAGTCCAAATTTTGAATTTTGATCCTTCGCTGGTCCAATGATAATCTCTCATGATTCTGCACAGGGGCAGGGAGCAGCAGCTGCCAGTCAGCCATGGGATCAGGAGGGTAAAGGACCAATACATTTACAACTGTTTTGTAACCCAGGCAACATTTCAGTTTTTTTCCCTTTCACTACAGAATTAAGTAAATTACATAAAATATTCAACAATTTTGTTATTAAACGAGCTTTGCATTAGGTGATTTTGCTCTACTATAGGCTAATGGAAGTATTCTGAGCATATTTAAGGTAGCTAGGCTAAGCTATGGTGTTTGATAAGGTAAATGAATTCAATGCATTTTTGACTTAAGATATTTTCAACTTACGATGGCTTTATCTGGACATAACGCCACCGTAAATCAAGATCTATATTAAATAGTTACTAGGGTAGGACACTTTTAGTAGTTGAATTTGAGCAAAGACTTAGAAGTATAAAAATACACTTATGCTAGTATCGAATGTCCTTTCAAATAAACAAAATACAAAAATTTGGACCAACAATGACTTCAACTCTTCTGTGTTCCCTTGCTTCAAAAACAGAGAAAAGAAACAGCAATTTTCACTCTGTGTTGCTGCCATTCTAGTTTATGACAAATGGTTCCCATTGGCCCCTGTTTGACATACAGTACATTGGAAAGCCAACTCAACTCACATTTCTTTCCCAATATTGTTATTCAAACTAATTTACCTTGGATTCTAAGGGCGACAAGATTGGTGTCTATTAGGATGGAAGATGGCTTTGGACAACACTTTCGTTACTTAGGAATATCCTTTGGAGGCACACTTTACAATTGGTTCCATCCATGCTTTCAGCACAGGTGATAAGCACAGTTCCTTACCTTGTCATCTAAGAGAAAGATTTATCTTCAGGGAGGAAAGCAACAACTCCAATCTGCCTTGGGCAGTCTATATTTAAATGGTAGCAGAGCTTAATTTTAATCCAATGTAGAGGGAATTTGATGAGGCGCTTTTAGATAAGAAGTGATAAAGTCAATCCACATATTTAATTTCATTCAAGAATGCTTGATGATTCATAATTAAAAGGCAATTTCTATTAAAAGAGACATTAGACATTAACCAATTGATTTATAGGATCATCCTGAGACTGTAAAATTCTCACTTTATAAGAGAGCCTGTCTAAAGGCTAATAAAGACATCTAAAGATAGAAGTAGCTCCTTCCTCCTGATTTAGGCAGTTTCCCTGGCCTGAGGGCCTTGCTGATTTGACCATGAGGTCACAGAATGAGGCCAGATCAGGAAATGTCTTATAAACTATATTATATAGTTTTTTCTTTATCCCAAAGGTAATAAGAAAGAGGGAGAGGAAGCATGATTGATAGATATGGTGGTTGTTTAGGAGAGATGTGAGCAGAGTCTAGCAAGAAGGCAGCACTCAGACACTTGTTCTCTTTGGGAAAAGAGCTATGACTTGGGAGGAGCCAGCAGTCATTGATGTGCTATGATGTGGGAAATGCTAAGACAGACATTTAATGTACCCATGTGGCATTCACACTTTTTTTCCATGATGTCAGACAGGTTATATTACAAGTCATTATCTAGAATTATATACTATCTGCATTTAGGAAGATCTATAATAATATACAAGTTAAAATGAAATGTCAATTATTTACTGAAGTTGAATATACACATAGGCTATGACCTAGGAATTCTACTCTTACGTCTGTACCCAATAGAAATGCATACATGTGCACACCACAAGATGCGCACAGGAATCGTTGCAGCAGTGTTATTTATAATAACCCCAAATCAGAAACAACCCAAAAGTCCATCCACTAACAATGAAAAATGGATAAAGTGTGAGATATGTATATATATTATATATAAAATCTAATAATGGGATATATACAAGAATACAACATAAAGCAATGACAATGAACAAAATTTTCTATACATTATAACATGGATAAATATTACAAACGTCGTGCAGAGGAGAAAAAGGCAGACACAAGAGTACATAGTGCAGAACCCATCTGTATAAAGGTTTTTAAAATGATAAAATTAATTTGTCCTGTTAGAAGTTCTATTTGGTGAAAGGAAGGTGGTTGTAAAGGAGGTGGAGCTCAAACGAGGGCATATGAGAGGTTGATAAGGTATTATTTCTTGATGCGGGTGGTAAATGAATGGGAAGATTTCCTTTGTAAAAAGTCACAGAGTGCTACCTGTAATGACTTGTTTATTTTTCTGTTACACTCATTCATAAAAACATTTATATAAAGATCAAAGAGTCCCAAGCTCATAGGAAATTAGTTATGAATATCTAAAAATTTACGCCCATTTTTGCCACTAGGGAAACGGTGCAATGCCATATAAGATGTTTAGAAATAAAATAAAGCAGACTTCCCATAGAGGAAGTGGTGACAGCAGGTTTACTTTTGTATATAAGCTGAGTGATTACAATGAAAATATTGGATTTTGTATATCTCAGTAGCTAAATGTAAAAAGAAAAGCAATCTGCATAATTTAGATGTAAAGGGCAACATGGTATAAGTGAAAACAAACTGAATTAGAAACAGGAATTATGTGTTAGAGACCACGGAAAATTAAACATCTATCAAGTTTTTAACCATATGCCAGACAATAAGACAGGAAGTTTATTTTGATTTTATATTAATTAATATAATAATCTTATAAGGTAGTTGTTATTAAACCCATTTTACAGATTATGAGACTGAGACACAGAAAGGTTAAATAATAATAAATAATCTCCTGTACCCACAGCTAGAAGATGCAGGGTAGCCTTTGACCTCAGACTTGAATGACTCTTAACCCCTTATATACATCAATGGGTAAAGCTGGGCAAGTAATTACCCCCTTCTAAGCCTTAGTCTCTTCTTCTGTAAAGTGGGAAGGTACTCCCAGATTTGCTTCGAGTTGCAAAGAACTAGTGGTTGTATTCCTTGCTGATATTAGAAATGGCAGGTCAAGTCAACCACCGAGAAAATCTTTTCCAGAGATGACCTCAGCAGAAATTGGAGCTTCTGGGGCAAGACTCTCAATTAGGCAGTGTTCACCAATTTGCCTGATCAAAAGAAGCAGCAAAGACAAAGCTTTGCTAATAAATACACATTCTCATATCTACTCTAACCCTGCTGACCACAGTTTTCAGAGCAAGGGCCTGGGAAAGTATTTTTATACCAACCTTTCTCCTACCCATGGTGATGGTTCCATTCTTACAATCAGTAAAGGTTATGAAACAATACTCTATATTTCAAAAGGTTTAAATAAGCTTCTCAAAGAGACTATTTTTACCATGACTCAAGTCATACAGAAAAAATTAAATCACAATTCAACAAGTTCTTTTCCACTGGGTTCATTCAGGGGATTTAGTCAGGGCCTAGGTAACTTGCTTTCTGCTAACTTAATATTGGGATAAAGCTTAAAAAATCTAAAGAGTACAAACCTGCAACTAGTAGATAAATAAGTCCTGGAGATCTAATGTTCAGCATGGTGATTATAGTCAACAATTCTGTATGATAAATTTCAGTGTGGCTGAGAGTAGATCTTAATTGTTCTTACCACAAAAAGGAAATGATGGTTATATATGAGTGATGTGTTAACTAATGCTATGGTGGTAATCATATTGCAATACATAAATTTATCAAATCCAGTTATTATACATCTTAAACTAATGAGAGAGGAAGGAAAGGGGTAGGGCACAACCATTACAAGAATGATACAACCATTAAGAACAGCATACCCACAAAAATCAGTTAGAACCAAGTATGCTCAAGATGGTGGAAGAATCAACTTCCAGTAGACAATGCACCTCATTATATGCTCATCGTAATACATTAGTGAAGTGATACACCACAGGTGCCATAAAAGGCCAAAAGTGAGCTATGGCCCACTTCTGGGAATCCCTGCCTGCCCCGCTCCAAGACAGAGTATTCTTCCCACTCATTAGCCAATAAAATCACCTAGCCCATAAATCTAATCACAGCCACACCTCAGGGTGCTGTTCCCTCTTGAGAAGGACCTCATTCTGTATATGGAATGTGTATCCCCCTGGGCCACTCTCTCTGTCTTTTTTGTTGTTGTTGTTGTTGTTGTTGTTTGAGGCTTATGGAAGTTCCCAGGCTAAAGGTCTAATTGGAGCTATTGCTGCCAGCCTACGCCAGAGCCACGGAAATGCCAGATCTAAGCTGCATCTTCAAACTACACCATAGCTCACGGCAATGCCGGATCCTTAACCCACTTGGCGAGGCCAGGGATTGAACCTGCAACCTCATGGTTCCTAGTTGGATTCATTTCCGCTGCACTGAGACAGGAACTCCTCCCTTGGCCACTCTCAATTTTACAAATGACTGCATGCCCTGGGGCCACTCTCACCTTCTGAGGGGCCCATACTCTGTCTTTGGAGTATGTATCTCCCTGAATAAACCTGCTTTCACTATACTATTGCTGCTCTTAAATTCTTTCCTGCTCAAGCCAAGGACCCTCAACTGGGTCCTGATCATCCTCTCATGCCCCTTTACCCTGTATGGTGTTATGTGTCAATCATATCTCAAGAAGAAGAAGAACTAGAGAATCAGCATGCTGTTTAGAATCTTTCTTTTAAACAAATCTTTAGCAGGTTATTCGAAGGAAGTGCTACACTGCTCTTTAGGACTGCACCTAAAGCATATGAAAGTTCCCAGGCTAGGAATCCCTGCGGCTGTAGGCCTACGCCACAGCCACAGAAACACTGGATCTGAGCTGCGACTCACACTACAGCTTGGGGCAACACTGGATCCCAATCCCACTGAGTGAGGCCAGGGATTGAACCCACATCCTCATCAGTATTAGTTGGCTTCTTAACCCACTGAGACACCGCAGGAGCTCCAAGATCCGTATATTTTTTTAATGCATGAGAGGAAAAGGGAAGTTTCCATGCCATATTTATAGCTTAAAAGATAGGATGCTTTAGGAAAGAACTGAAATGTAGGTCCTGCCAATATTTTTTTTCTAGAGAAGTACCAAGCAGGTCTACTTGAAATATTTGGTTAAGACAACAGTTTTGCAAAATTTCAAATACAGATGATGCAATTTTCTGCTGATGTTACCTAATATAATATTCCAGAACTTCAGGAGTTAGGGGTTAGGGATAATACAAGGTACGAAAGCACACTGAAAGTGTTCCAGAGACAAAATTTTATACAATTTGCATGCTTCACAATTTTATAGCTGCCTCCTGCCAATCCGGGGAACCCTGTCTAGGGACAGCATTAGGTATATTTGCCAAGCTAGCTTAGTAGAGAACACTCCAGAGGTACATGGGAACATCATGCATAACAACTAGAAGTGAGTTTGAATATACACAGAGAAGAAAAACCCAGTTACTAAAAAAAAACAGTAAAATGCAAGAAAGTGGGCAACAGTTAGAGGAAAATTGCTTCTCATGAGTGATTCTGTCAGTTTTCAAGAAAAATGATCAAATTTGCAAAAAGATTTTAACAAGCCTGAAGGGTAGTCCTTTTGGAATGATCTAGAAGATGGTATGTTAGATGCAAATGCAGGAGGAGAGGAATCTCTTGAGAAGAAAAATACATTTTTTTTTCTTGGAGAGCAAGAACAAAAAGGAAAAGTTGCCTCTCCTCCAAGCTCTACTCAGCTCAGTTAGTGCAATGTCATAACTTGAGAATGGAGTTCGGATTGACAGACAAGCATAAAGAATACAAATGGACAAACACCAGCCCTTAGAAGCCATTTCACTCTGCCTATGAGACGGACTTTATAGTGATGATAATTACTGTGTTGGGAAGTGGTGAAATGTTTAGCAGTATCTGCCTTTATTAAATCTTCCTCCATGGGAGGAGGTTATTTATTAAACAACCCTGGGGAATAAATCATTCTGCTTCTCTTAATTCTATCACATATAGAATTTCATAGTTAGAACAAGTTCTCATTAAAGGTGTAGTCACCAACCCCCACCACCCCATGCAAGAAGGATGAACCTGAATGTGCTTAATCATGGTAAGAGTGGGATTCCCATATTAATGCTCAAGAAAACGACTTCTTGCTCCATTAAAGTCTGGGGCTCCTGCCAAAGCACCAATTCCAAAGTGAGCAGGACTCTGCCAGGAATGATTTGGACTAGGCTAAGATGAGTAGGAGTCCAGCTGGTGGAAAAGAAGCAAGAGGCCAAAACTGGTTAAGTCCAATTAAACTTTAAGTGTAGCCATATTTTTCTGTATAAACAAACATTCTGGTTGAATGACATCCTATTTCCACATCCTAACATGCTAGTAATAATTAATGAAGCTGGATCAAAATGAACATGAGCTATTTCTCTTTGGAAAATGTTTCTCATACAAAGCCACATTCTAGTCCATGCTAAAATATACCTGTATATCTTCAGAAAAAAAGTATTCTTTAAAATATGATTACCTTGCTATAAGAAATAAAATGCATTATACTTATCACCTCCAAATTTAGACTATTCTTTGGAGAGAAAACACCCTTTGAAATATCAGTTGTTTCTAGAGAACTCATGTATTTAATTTATATACTTTCATTCAGTTGAAAACATAATCAAAACTCTTCCAAAAATGTATTTAAATAGATAGATAGCATGCATTTAAAAATATAGATAATGAATTTCAATGTAAGATTTTTTTACTCAAACAGTGGATACATGGATTTGCAATATGTAAGCAACATAGAATTTTCTGAACTCCCTTGTCTTCAATTGTGTAAAGAACTCATAGAAAAATGTTAAGTCCAATGGAGCTTTAATGTCCTCATATTTGATCTTTTATTAAGCAGAATACCAAAAGAAAAAATACAGCAAAAATAAACAGTACAAATGCACTTAAATCCGCTCACCACAGTATAGACTGAAAAAATTTGTTATAATATGTATTTGATTATGCACAACAGAGTCAAGGGCATCAGCCAACTGACCTGATAATCCAAGAAACTATTTAGAAGTTCTCCCCTTAAAGAAATCCTTTGGGTAAACTGCATGCCTAATCTATTTAGCATCACAAATATACTTAGCAGACAGCCACAAAGGTATGGCTGTCACTTTGGCACTGCTGGAGAAAGAGCTATCCTGTTAACAGGTTTTAGTTTAAAAAGGAGGCTTTTTCTTGAGAGATTATAAATACTGATTTCACTAACAGATTTAGAGCCATTTATGAGCTTGGATACATAATACCAACCTTTTTATTTATACCCCTGAGTTAGATTTCAAAGGGGAGTCCAAACACCCAGGATTTTTCAGGCAACTCATGAAAGACTCTTTGGGCAGTAATAATTTGCAGGTTCTTATTTCTTCCTTCTAGAAGAGCTTGTGTGTTTTGAGAATTCGAATGACAAATCACAGCTTAAGAGACCAGAGTTCTAATAGACATTTTTCTGTCTATCCAGACAGAAGGCTTCTTTTCAACTAAAGCATCCAGAAAATATAATTTGACAATCCACAGGATGATGTACCAGTAGCTAAAATGAGTCTCAGAGGTAGAAAGACAGCCCTTGGCCTCAGAAAGATCTCATGTTCTAAAGACAAATGAAGGAGGAGGATGATAAAGCATATGCAGGTAATACTAACATTTACATCAGCATGTGCATAATATATATGAATACACATACGAAAGTTCAATTTCTTAACAAACAGCATGCTAGGCTTCATCTGATATACACTGAATTTTCCTCATGCATGGGTACTAGAGATATGCACCTCCCTTACTGCTATGATTTGGTTACAATTTTTAAAGGTCTTATGAGTGAATGGATGAGAGAATATTAATCTGGTTCCAAAAAATAGAAAAATAAATCTAAGCCTAAAAATCAATTGAAAAGGAGACAGATAACCTAAGGCCAGCAGTAAAATTGAACTTTATAGAAGAACCAGCCTCAGTGGGTGTACTTCTAACTAGATCATATTTCCAGCTTGGAGAAACAAATAGCGATCTCTTCTGAAGAAGGATTGCCATGAATAATAGAAGCTGGGAAATATTTCCTGAATAGTGAAAATTCCTGACAACCCAATTTATTTTTGGATGAATTAAAAAAATATGGATAACTTCAACAGATTTTTATATTAACACACACACACATATACAAAGGGGATTCTCTCATATATAGAAGATATATAAAGAAATCCACAGACAGCTTTCCACAAATACACTTAAGTACAGGTAAAAGTTTGCTTTCTTTAGAAATTTGAAAGGGGAGGATTATTACTTACTGTCTTGATCGATCAATTAACTTCTGTTAAAATATTAAGTTGAGATTTATTGAGATGAAGTTTTTCGATTCAAGTTTAACTAAGCCACATAACTTCTAGACACCTAAAACCTCTTGATATCAGAATACATGCCACACTAAATTTGATTTCTGATAATTAAATTCCAGGATTCACTTCTGAGCACCACATCAGCATCTTTGGAGGGCTACAAGCCCCTCCCTGAATGCGCAAACGCTAGAAACAGCTCCTATAGGCAAAGCCACCCTCGTTTAGTTTTCACATGTGGAATTTACCTAAATTATTCTTGAACCTGGGCTTAATTTTTAGCATGTATGACTTCTTAAGGTTACAAGTTTTATACATCAATTAACTGTTTAGAATGAGTTTCCTTTAAGTTGTAACAGGCATACCAGTACCTTTATCTTATACTCCCAAATTTGATACAGATGTTTCTGTACATTTGCCTATACATATGGAAAATGTAGTTTTATAATCTGTGCTCAAATGAAGTCCTTTTACTCCCTTGATAATTTCTTAGCTCATAAAACTAGCATATTAATATTAGTATTTAACATGTGTTATAAAGGCTTAAGTTTTTTTGATGGTTTTGAGGGGAGAGAATTATCATACATAATTCATAATTATAAATGCTTGGTAGATTTTTCCCTTTTTAAATGCCTGCATAATCCCCTAGGGAGAGTTAGTCTTCATGCAAAGTACTCATTTGAAAGTCCTCCTTTGACCATCAGCCTCAGACTTTCACTGCTCTGATTATTTCTTTCCTGTGTTCATTAATCATACCCCATTCTTCCTTCCCCTAAACCACTGTACTTGTGTTTTGTTTTGTTTTGTTTTTGCAACCTTTATGTTGATTTTGCAATCCTCTTCATCATCTTTATCCAATATGTTTTATATCTACTTTAAGAAAATGGGATCATTATGTTACCCTACATATCTATACTTTTTTTTCCTTTTTGGCCACACCCTGGCCAGGGACTGAATCTGAGCTGCAGCTGCCACCTACACTATAGCTGTGGCAACACCGGATCCTTAACCCTGTGTGCCAGGCTGGGGATCAAACCCGTGCTGCCACAGAACAACTCTTGATCCTTAACCTGCTGCACTATAGTGGGAACTCCTATCCTACATAATCTTAAACAACAAGACAAGCCTAATACTCTGTCCTACGTTAGAACACAAAATATTTTTGCCATAATAATAATTTTTCATTTTCAGTGAGTTATGCATCTTTTACCAAAACTAGGGGAAAAAAATAGCTAGAGATTGTCAGTCTTGAATTGACAAATGATATCTAAATACAAATAGTATTAGATATGCTATTCAAATTAATTAAAAACAGGTGTGTGGATTTCCCTTCCATTAAACAACGTTTATAGAAAATCGAATCAAGATGGAGTTAAGAGGGCATAAATGAATATAACAGAATGAGTAATAGAAGCCTGCATAGCCATTTGTTAAAGGAGTTTCAAAGTCATAAAGGATCTACTTCCTCATATAAGATACTCTTCACCTTTCTAAGAATAAAGAGCTTTTAACAATCACCATCTTGTACTCCACCTATTCAACTGATTAAAATTTATATATTAGTCCTAATACAATAAGAGAACATAATCATGGGAGAAATTTGCATTATTATAATTCTTAACTAAATCTTAAGACTCTGCTACATGGGCAGAGACAACTGAAATACTCTAATCAACTCTGATTACTTAAGATGGTAATTTTCCTAGATGTCTATATGGAAGGGTATCCTTCAGGATTATATTTATAAAAAACAGCTTTCATTTGGGATCCAAGGTAGAGAAATAACTCAGAAGAGATATGAAGAGGTGTGGAAGCATTGATGAGATTAGGAACAAAGAAAACTTGGATGAAGGGTTAAGTGAAGGAAAAAATTGAACATCATTTTTGGAGTATATGGATGAGACCACTAATTACATCTATTGCCGTAAAATAATTGACATTCTTTCAACAATATCTCTCTCTCAGACACACACACACACAGCCCTACCTTTCATAATATCATGATTGATCAAATTACATTTCAAGATAATTTAAAATACAATTTTATTTCATTTTTGTAAACATTCTTATTGCTGTTACCAAGTTGTTCTCAGTATTACCTAAGAGTGAGCAAAGCTTCAATGACTAATTCTATTATATTAATTTCTACCTTCTTACCACTATTCCAAACTTGAATAGCTTTTTATGAGCTACTTATAACAAGATGATTTCCATTTCAACAGGAAATAATAAAGGGGACACTTTTTCAGCTTTTTACTTGTTGCTTCATGCACTTTACCTGATTCTTGAGATCCAGCTTGGGACACGGTCGACCTCCATTGTATGGTTTTTCTTTCAGCCATTTGGATCGAATTCTTACTCCAATCCCACAAGATGAACTGCAAGACCCCCAACTGGACCAATCACTTAACTTGCAATCAAATGGGCAAGGGATGATGCATTCTTCTTGCATATAACCTGAAAGAAAAAAGATTGAAAAGAAGGGAGGAAAGTCTAATCAAAACGTACTGATCAAATTTACTTCTGTTTCCATGATCACAGCTTAGATTGCCTAACAATATTGCCTCAGGGGTTTCAATAAACAGACAAAAATGTTAAGACTGTCTCTACATTCCAAATGTGTGCCAGCTGTTTACTTCCTAGGCAATTCTGAGATTGAGGAAGCATGGAAAAGTACATAGTAAGTCCTGCTTTATGATAAGAAGAAATGAAGCAGCTCAGGGTTAATGATGGTACTATCTCTCCTGGCTGGACCTTGTGTCCTACAATTCTCAATCTGGGAACAGGGAGCATAATAGAGTCAATCTTAGTACCTGTCCTCTGCGAGGCTTTCACAAAGAAAGATTTTTGTTCTCCTGTTGCGACATATGTTTTTATAACATTTTCTTAGCCTCTTTGCTGAAAACTCCATCTTGTCCTTCCTTACTTTGTCCCATCTTCCTGCTTGAGAAACAGTCACGGTGATGGTGAATGACTTAAGCTTAAGAACAAAGACCTAAGGGCATGGGTTATTCACGGGGTCAGCGGAATGAGGACATAATACATTGGTCTAGGCATGCCAGACCTGTGCAGATTGGCACGCCATTTGCACAAGCATGATATGTCTTCTAAAGAATAAGAGAAAGAGAAACCTCATGGCCACGTGGTTTATGAGTGGTCGTTAGCAGAATATGCATTAGCAAAGAGAACCAAGGTGCAAACCTAGGCACATAGGGTTGCCAAAGCACAGCGAGGATTCTCTGAAATGCTATGCATAGATAGCTAACTCACATGCTAATAATTCTTAAATGCCTAAAGTTTAAAGTTTAACCATCTACCAGCTAAGTGACTTTTAAAATAATTAAAAAAAAACCCATATCCTGCACCTACAACCCCTTTTTCACTTGACATAATCCTCAATAGCACAATAAAAGCAGTGTGGTTTCTTGAGGCAGGGCTCTTGGTCCCTGAGACCTTGAGTCCCCCGGTTCCCACCTTTACTTAAGATAAATGTCTCTGTGTCTTGTTTTATGTTAACTTTTTTTTTTCCTTAAGTTCCATAGTACCCGTTCTTCAGCCCCATTCTGCTGAGCTGGTCTTGGCATTCTCCCTTCTGTGTAGTGTGATGTGAACTTCAGAGGGAGACAAAGGATGGACTATACATTAGAAAGAGCAGGATATTATCAAAAGAAATAAGGAGGAATGGTGAAAGATTACATATGAGATATTGGACTGGAATTAAGAGGAGTGGGTTGAAGTTGAAATATAGATGCAGAGGTTCTAACTTTACTAACTTACTCCTGTCCTTACCCCACCTCTTGCTACAGTCTTTCTCTGGATGTCCTCTCTTCTATCTATCTCTACTGACCACTACCAAATATGTATTTCCAACTCTGATCTCTCTACTAACTTCTATGCCATCAAGAGATTCACACTAATTGGCTGCCCAACAACTCACAAATTCAACATGCCTACAACTGAGGCCATCACTTTCCTCCTAAAACATTCTAATTCTCTTGTTTACCTCACTTTAATTAACTGCAGTATATCTGATTTCTGCACACTGGTATATGTGCCTATATAATCTCTTCCCTTTGAGTTTGGGCAAGGCCAGTGAATACAATAAAAGTCAGTCCCCTGATTAGGTTATGGTATGTGCCAAAAGGGAAAAGACTACAAAGATATTATTAACATGCCAAATTACTGATTTTGAGTTAATCCAAATGGAGATCATGGTGGGTGGGCCTGAGTTAATCAGGTGAAAATCATTTGGACCTTTCTGAGAGAAAGATATTTTTCCTACTGGCCTTGAAGAAGCAAACATGCTGTAATATGCCTATGGTGTGGCCACAGGGCAGGGGCCTACAAGCAGCCTCTAGGACCGGAGGGCAGCCCCTGGCTGTCAGCCAGCAAGAAAACAGCCCTATAGGTGCATGAAAATAAATTCTGTCAGTGATTCCAAGGAAGCTTGGAAGAAGAGGTTTCCCAGGTCACACTTCTGGTAAGACTTAAATCGTGGCTCGCCTCTTGATTGTAGGCTGGTGAGACTCTTAAGCAAAGAATATAGGGATACTATGGCTGTACTCCTAACCTATGGAAACAGTGAGATAATAAATGTTTTGAACTGCCTTATCTATGATAACTTGTATGCAGCAACTGAATAAATAAAAGATAATCCAAAATAGAAAAAATTCAGTTATCTTAGACTCTTCTCCATCATTCTACACATTATTTTATTTTATTTTATTTTATCTTATTTTATTTATATTTTTTAGGACTGTACCCACAGCATATGGAAGATCCCAGGCTAGGGCTCATATTGGAGCTGCAACTGCCAGCCTACACCACAGCCACAGCAATGCCAGATGTGAGCTGTGTCTGCAACCTACACCACAGCTCATAGCAATCCTGGATCCTTAACCCACTGAGTGGGGCCAGGGATCTAACCCATTGTCATTATGGATACTAGTCAGGTTTGTTACCATTGAGCCACAATGGGAACTCCCTCTACACATATATTAATTGGTGTGATAAGTTCTGGTGTTGAAGCATCATAAATATGTCCCCTACTTTATAATTCTTTTGCTACTCCTTGTTTCAAGATCATACTGCTTCTGGCCCAGAATCCTGAAATACACTCTCCACTAGTCTCCCTTTCTCCTAATCACTATCTTTTGGCACTAGTCAGTCTGAGGAAAGAGTTACTTTTCTAAAATACATAATAACTTGTTCTATTCCTTTTAAAGCCTTTACTGGTTCTACATTGACTTGAAAATAAAGGTTACAACCACTTTGCAGAAAATCTAAGTTTTTTTTAATAAGAGATTCTAAACAAAGGTTTTCAACTTTGGTGGTAAAATACGTTCCCTTTGCCCAGGATATACTGTGGACCAATTCAACTAAAATCTCAGAGAATGGGACTTAGGCATTCTAGTAGTTTTCAATGATCCTCAGGAATTTCTAATGTGTAATCAAGTCTGAGAACCACCTCCCAAACTTGCTTTCCTTTCTGCCCTTCCCTCTCCTATACCTTGAAATCTTTCCCCATAGACTATCTCACCTTCTCCAAAAATACTTATGCCTTTCCTCATGAACACACACTGCTCCTTCTCTAACCAGTTTAGTCTTTCTGGTTCATTATTTCAACTACTCTTTTGCTGGTAGAGTTGGCCCTCTGGGCCCACCATTCCTTCTGCCATGCCAGTCTGGCAAGTCTTCAGACCTAGATTAGCCCAGTCATTTTCCTAGTCTGTGCTTAATTCTGGACACCCAGCAGAGATTAAAAGAGTGCTAATGCCACACACTGCCTGCTGATTCTTCTGAGCTGTCTTCTCAATTCCACTCAACATTACGGCTTTTCCAAGACTTTGCCACCTATTTCAAAACTTTCAAAATCAAGTTCCCTTTCTAATTCTGACCAGTTTATAAAGTGAAATTTTGGCCTTGATAACTTTGAATAGCTCATTATCTAAAATTTGACCAGTAAATTCTATTTTACTTAAGAAAACTGGTTGATACAAAGATGACTTTTTTTCTGGTAGGTGTAATAAAATTTAGTATATAAGTATGCTATTATTTGAGTTTTAGGAATGTAGGAAAACTGTTAATGTAGATTATTTCAATACTGTATACTTTCTAATACAGCTGTATTTAGGTATCTGATTAGGTTGTGGGTCCAAATAAGATACTTGCAGTATCATAAGCATCATTTTATAATGGTGAACATTAGAGTGTGGGCTGATAGTTTTACATACGCAGTAAAGATATTCCTCTACCAGTATGGAGAATTTTCAAAACATTCTTTCAATGACCCAAAAGTTTAAGAAGAGATAATAATAATTTAAGTGCTTTCCAACTCTCTTCTTTCCCCCAAATAAAGAAATGAATAAGAACTATCACTTTCCTATGAATATAATTATATATATATTCCCATTTTTTTCCTTCTCTCTTCCTTTTACAATGGAAAAAGGAACCATTTCTTATATAAGGCACAATTTCACCACTTGTTATCTCTTCAAGCCTCCCTCTAACTGTACAGTTATATTTCTCTTACATTAATATTGGAATGATGTCACCTTCCCCAAATAACACTCACTGATGAAAGAATAAAAAAAGCCATCAGGAAGGATCTTTCTGTGTTTCAAAAAAGATTTCTCCATTTGAGATTGTTAAAGGACCAGTTCTCTATTGTTTAATATAGTTAAAATTCTACAATCCTTTCCAAGGAGCCTTGATGGTTAGTTCAGTATCAGGTACATAATAAATACTAATTATAGGATTAAATAGAGGCCAAAGGCATTACCTAGTTTTACAGAGAAACTGAGTCACAAAATGATTTCATTTGATATTGAATAAAAAAAGAACTCATGTAGAATTAACTTCCATGGTATAACAGCTTCAAATATGAAATTTTGGGAGGTTTCCATGACTTGCAAATATTTGAGTACCTACTTATATCCTATTTTAAAGCAAATTTTTAGTTAGATGGCCTCATATTGCTTTTTTATTTTCATTTTTTTTATTTTTATGGCCACGCCTGCAGCATATGGAAGTTCCCAGGTCAGGGATCAAATTGGAGCTGCAGCTGCTGGCCTATTCCACAGCCACAGTAATACCAGATCCAAGCCGTGCATGTGCAACCTACACTGCAGCTCGTGGCAACACCAGATCCTTAACTCACTGAGCGAGGCCAAGGATTAGACCCGCATTCTCAAAGAGACAATGTTGGGTCCTTAACCTGCTGAACCACAACAGGAACTCTAGAAAACCTTTTAATTCAATGAGATTTTAAATCATTTTCATCTATTCTTGCATATTGAATGATTTTAGAGAGCCTCTTAGCAATACTATTTTGCTTTTCTTTCCCCATGATAAGCCATAAATCCAGAGGATCTCTATGAAAGTCCAGATCATAAATTCAGTGAGTATAAAATAATTTTGAAATTCAGCAGGTCTATTGAAACAGTGACTTTTATCTTTCAGAAAAGTTATTTTCATGCTAGAGTATACCACAAAGGAAAGACCATAGTGAGAACTATTAATAATTGCATATCCTAATAGCTATCTCATAATTGAAAGAATTAGTTTTACCCACATACTTAATACTCACAGTTTTTGGCAGCTGAATGTGATCAAATGTTACTGCCTACAAGGTTAACCTGCCATAAGAGAATTCCAATTCCTGATGATGGAAACTTCACCAATGTTTGCAAAACTCATTTACATAAAATATATCATAGACTAGCTTCACTAACATTCATAAATCTAAATCCAATGGCTATGAAAGGAGGAGTTTTTCTACTGAAAATATTTCACACTATAATTTATATGCAGAATATGGTGTTTGGACCATCATATGACTTGGCCTGGGGATGCTTTCAGTTCTACTTCAGTTATCTGTATGCATATGAAATTAGGTATGAAGCAGTCATTATAGAATTATCAACAGAGAATACATCCAACACAGTGATTCTGTAAATCATATACATTGTACATAGTAGGGGTTTAAAAACTATCTTTTGATTTCCAAGGGGGGAAGTTTTGGGTTAATAGATGCAAACTATTACATTTAAAATGGATAGACAATAAGGGCCTACTATATAGCATAGGGAGCTATATCCAGTTTCCTGGGATAGACCATGACGGAAAAGTATATATATAAAAGAAAGTACATGTATATAATGTGTGTGTACGTGTGTATGCATATGAGTCCCTTTGTTGTATCACAGAAATGAACACATTGTAAATCAATTATAATTTTTAAAAAAAAATCCATTGATATTATAGAGAAAGATGAACTAAATAGAATCCACTAATAGAATCTCTATGTTATAACTGGAAGAATTTATTTAACGACTTACATTCAATAAGACTGAAGCCCAGGAACATGGGATGGCTTAAATCTATATTACTAGTCCCCAAATACTGCTCTTTAGGTTGGTGAAATAGATGTAGGTGAAAACAGATCTCTGAATAGAGTGATAAAACCACTTCCCAGGATATCACTTGCTGTGCATTTTTTTCCCTTGGGCATTCAAGTACAAACACCTCCCTTGCCCTCCCTATCCCCAACACCCCATAGGATCTTGATTTGGAGGATGTGAAAGAAGGAAATATGGATATTAAGCCTGAGAATAACCTAGATTAATTTACTCATATTTTCCAACTGTGTAAAGTGATGACAAACATCCTGCTAGACAGTGAACATTCTATTTATTAACACTGCTGAAATGATGAAAACAAAGTACCAAAAAATAAAAGAGGGAAAAGAAGGAGAAAACAAGGATTACCTCTTCTCTACTTCAAAATGAAGATCTGAAAAGACTTCATCTTCCCATTTTATGTTCTTGCCTCCTTTGTCAAAGGTTAATTGACCATAGGTGTCAGGGTTTATTTCTGGGTTCTCTATTCTGTTCCATTGGTCTGTCTGTCTGTTTTGGTACCAGTACCACACTGTTTTGATGACTGTGGCTTTGTTATATTGTTTGAAGTCTGGGAGAGTTATGCATCCTGCTTGGTTTTTGTTCTTCAGAATTTCTTGGGGAATTCTGGGTCTTTTGTGGTTCCATATAAATTTTTGGATTGTTTGTTCTAGTTCTGTGAAAAATGTCATGGGTAATTTGATAGGGATTGCATTGAATCTGTAGATTGCTTTGGGTAGTATAGCCATTCTTAAAATATGAATTTTTCCAACCCAGGAGCATGGAATATCTTCCCATTTCTTTACATCTTCTTTAATTTCCTTGATTAATGTTTATAGTTCTCAGGATATAAGTCCTTTACCTCCTTGGTCAGGTGTATTCCCAGGCATTTGATTTTTGGGGGTGCAATTTTAAAAGGTATTGTATTTTTGTATTTCTTTTCTAATATTTCATTGTTAGTATACAGAAATGTGACTGGTTTTTGAATGCTAAGCTTATATCCTGCTACTTTGCTGAATTTGATGATCAGTTCAGGTAGTTTTTGACTTGAGTCGTTAGGATGTTCTATGTATAGTATCATGTCATCTGCATACAATGACAGTTCTACCTCTTGTTTTCCTATTTGGATGCCTTTTATTTCTTTTGTTTGTCTGATTGCTGTGGCTAGGACTTTCAAAACTGTGCTGAATAATAGTGGTGAGAGTGGGCATCCTTGTCTGGTTCCAGATTTTAGTGGGAAGGCTTTCAGCTTTTCTTCATTGAGTATTATATTTGCTGTGGGTTTGTCATAAATGGTTTTATCATGAATGGATGTTGGACAGAGATTGGATTAGGAAGATGTGGTGTATACACACAATGGAATACTACGCAGCCATAAAAAACAACGAAATTATGCCATTTGCAGCAACATGGATGGAACTAGAGACTCTCATCCTGAGTGAAGTCAGTCAGAAAGAGAAAGACAAATACCATATGATATCACTTATATCTGGAATCTCATATATGGCACAAATGAACCTTTCCATATAAAAGAAAATCATGGACTTGTAGAATAGACTTATGGCTGCTAAAGGGGAGGGGAAAGGAGTGGGATGGATTGGGAGCTTGGGATTAATAGATGCAGATTACTGCTGTTGCAAGACATGTTTTTATAACATTTTCTTAGCCTCTTTGCTGAAAACTCCATCTTGTCCTTCCTTACTTTGTCCCATCTTCCTGCTTGAGAAACAGTCACGGTGATGGTAAATGACTTAAGCTTAAGAACAAAGACCTAAGGGCGTGGGTTAATTCATGGGGTCAGCTGAATGAGGACATAATACATTGGTCTAGGCATGCCAGACCTGTGCAGATTGGCACGCCATTTGCACAAGCATGATATGTCTTCTAAAGAATAAGAGAAAGAGAAACCTCATGGCCACGTGGTTTATAAGTGGTCGTTAGCAGAATATGCATTAGCAAAGAGAACCAAGGTGCAAACCTAGGCACATAGGGTTGCCAAAGCACAGTGAGGATTCTCTGAAATGCTGTGCATAGATAGCTAACTCAAATGCTAATAATTCTTAAATGCCTAAAGTTCAGAGTAAAAGTTTAACCATCTACAAGCTAAGTTCTTTTAAAATAATAAAAGAACTTATAAAATAATAATAAAAAAAAACATATCCTGTACCTACAACCCCCTTTTCACTTGACATAATCCTCAAGAGCACAATAAAAGCAGTATGGTTTCTTGAGGCAGGGCTCTTGGTCCCTGAGACCTTGAGTCCCCTGGTTCCCACCTTTACTTAAGATAAATATCTCTGTGTCTTGTTTTATGTTAACTTTTTTTCCTTAAGTTCCATAGCACCTGTTCTTCAGCCCCATCCTACTGAGCTTGTATCGGCATATTGCCTTTGGAATGGATTAGCAATGAGATCCTGCCGTGCAGCACTGAGAACTATGTCTAGTCACTTATGATGGAGAATGATAATGTGAGAAAAAATAATGTATACATGTATGTGTAACTGGGTCACCATGCTGTACAGTAGGAAAAAAAATAATGTATTGGGGAAATAAAAAAAAGAAAAAATGAAGATACGGGAGAACTTTGCGAATTAAAATTATATCATATCTTCATTTTTCAATATTTATAAAAATCCATTATTTTAATTGTATACATTTTAGTTCTACTATTTAACTAGTAAAATATACCATACTAAGATGTACCCCATTACTTAAGTCAGGGTGGTTTGAAGTAGGTATTTGTCCAGGAGAGGAGGGGAAAATATGGAGGCAGATGTTTTGACATGATTACAAGAAAGACTTTGAGAAATAAGATTAATACTTAGCCATTGTTCTCAAGGGAAATACTGATTGTTAAACATTTATTTAAAATCTCAACCATTAGCATGTGTATATGTTGTGCAAACTCAGTAAGGTTGCCAGCTTGCTTTAGTGAATTTACATTTTGGCCTGGGAATACTGCTCATGAACAGAAGTTATATTTTTTCAAAGAAAGAGTCTTTCAAAGATGGGCCCAACTTTGTTTAAGCTTCTAGGGGCCTGAGAGGGGAGAGTTGGAAAATACTTATCATTATCTCTTTTTAAAATTTCAAGTTATTAAAATAATATTTTTGAAAAGATTCCCTACTGATAGAAAAATAACTTTATTGCACATAAGAAAACTCATCACCACACTCTAATATTAACCATAATAAAATGATGGTTATGGTATTGAAAATAACAAAGTATCTTATTTGAACCCACAACCTAATCAGATACCTGAATACAGCTGAATTAGAAGTTACACAGTGTTCAAAGAATGACATTAATGAGAAAGTTTTCTAGCATCCATTAAAACTCAAGTATTTCATAGCATAATTTTGTAATAAATTTTATTACATTTACCAGGAAAAAAAAGTCATCTAAGTGTCAGCCAGTTTTCTTAATCAAAAAGTATAATTTACTGGTCAACGTTTAGATGATGAGCTATTCAAAGTTATTAAGGCCAAAATCGTCATTTTATATACTGGTCAGAATTAGAAAGGGAACTCGGGTCTAGACTTGACTGAGATACACAGCTCACTATTAAGTAGAAAAAAAGAATCATTATGATAATTCCAGAATGTTCTCATTAATGTTGGAGTGACAAAGTAGAAAAATCAACGTCGACCTTTGTGAACTAAAGTGTGGCTCTTGCCATCAGCCTCTACATGGATTAAATCATGAGCCACTGCAACTGCCAATGCATGGCAACCTGGAGCAGAGCTCAGGGTTAAAATCAGGAGAGAGGCCTTCTGTGCTCTGGGAAAATTGGAATAACAGGTCTTCAGCTAGTCAGATATTTTTAGGGGAAGATTTTATGTTCCCAATTCTTGCATCTCCTCATATCTAGAAAAACACTAAAAGCTTCCATGGTGACATCTGTTCCTTATGACCTTCAAGAGATCAGCAACAAACTTTTGTAACAGGTATGTATGGCTGCATGCACCTTCCTCTCACCTTTATCATATCCTGATATTCCCCCTTTCCTCTTTGGGTGGTATTTCAAGTGCCTGAAATACCACAGCCTGGGCTATAGTTAAGGATAAAACAAAGAATGTCGAGGTCATCTGTGAATGTAGTCACCTCCAAGGTTGAGAGCCCCTGAATCCAGCATGCTGTGAAAATTCAGGATGCTAGCCCTGATAGCTGAGGTGCATATCAAAGGAATGATTTCAGTGAGGCCAGGTCTCTTTTGTTACTTCAACCTGTCCCTTACTGCCGAAACTCCTATATAGCCTACCTCAGAGTGGTTTCTCAGGTCTACCTGAGATGCTGTCTCCTAGGCTAATTTTACCCCAAATAAAATTTGACTCTCAACTTTCAGGTTGTGCATTTTTTTATGTTGATACCTTAAAGAAATTCATATTTTGATAGAGAATAGTCCTTATAAATAAGAAAAAAAGAAATGTGGTATATAATCAACCACTTAAATTATATGATGTGAAAAATATATATAAGTTATTTAACAATTGTAAAAAATGAATTCTGGCTTTAATTTTATAATCATTTCATGTGAAAATATTTCTCATCAAAATTCTGTTTTTTTTTACTAGTTGCTCAGGTTTTTTTTACTAATTGCTCAGTCTGGCTCACTTACTATAACTAAATGTATCAATGTCAATTTAATCAAATTGTCAGAACACATAAAGAATTGGTCTTTTAAATTGAAGTGTCCCGATTTCACCTAGATGGTCTGCAAGTGTTCATACAGACAGAATTTGAGTATTAATAAACTCATGCCAGGTTTCTCTAGGCAGACAGGAGATGTTTTTCCCACAGAAGATGTTGAGGACATTAGAGAGTAATGGAACACTAGACACAGAACAATTTGAACTGTTCAATTAGGACTGGATGTACCAAAGCAATTTTTTATCATTACTACAAATAAATGCTGCTAAAATTAAAGTGACCGAATGCTTTAACCACATAATAAACTTGTCATTTAAAATACTTCAAAGACACAGATTGTTAACAAGCCAGTTACTACTGGGTAATTCTTAGAGCTATGGTTACAAGAGCTTGTATGAAGTCCACATCATCTTGCCCTGAGAAAATCTTGACTTAAATTACACCAGACATTCTCTACTTTACATTTCCTTTTGAAGAGCTGAAAGCTGATCTCGAGCATGTCTGAGTCAGTGCTGTTCTTTTCATGTTGTGAGTGCACCTATCCAGGTATTTTAGGTTTTGCTTCTGGACATATGGCATGATTACACTTCCCTGCCCCTGGAAGTTAGGTGTAATCTTGTTCCTTGCTTTAGCCAATGAAATGTGGGCAGAAGTGAAGTGTGACACTTCTAGGTGGAAGCGTCAAGATGTTCCCCATAGTGGCTGGTCCATCCTGGAGTGAAGAGCCCCAGCCAGTGCCAGATGGACATGGATACTGAACGATCTTAGTGGCTTTCAACCACTGAGATTTTGAAGTTGTCTGTTTCATTTGTTACCATATCATAACCCCTCTCACCCTACTGGATCAACCTTGGTATAAGAAAGCATATCTTTGGAGGATGAAATAAAAAGCCCCTCTGGAGCAAATATTTGGAGTACTTTGAGAATCTATATATAATGTCTGGAGAAAATAAGATTAAGTTTTATCGGCAGTTAGCACAGTCTGAATGACAGCACCTTTAATTGAGACTATGACTCTGCAAAAGTTGAGCCTTTAGAAATATATTTCAGGAAAATTTGTAATTTGTTATTTTAAAAAAGGACCAGCAATATGGATAATAAATCAAGGTCTGACCTTATGTGATCTGGAATAAAATATTAAATTTCAGTAGTTCAATTTCCTCATGGCAAAAATAAAAATGTAAAAATACTTGTCATTTTTATCTCCCTTTAATAATGTGAGGTCAAAAAATATAAGTGGGAATTTGTGGAAAAATTAACATTCAATAGAAGTGGCATACTAATATTTTACCACTACTAAAAGCTATATAGCAAAGTAAAAATGTTTTCCCCTTATCCTGTTTTCAATGCTAGTGACTGATAGAGAATATGATTCTGTGAAGTTGTTTCAGCAGAAAAATTATAGGGTAATAATTTTCAAATTTGGGTGTCATTTCTCACTCCAGACCATTTCCATGTAAATTAAAGGCTAGAATAACATTGACAAAATGAGTGATTCTGTACTGGATCAATAAATCAATAATTGCTTGAGTCCATTGCTGGCTTTCCAAGTCTGCTGCCATCAGCCAAGGGCAACCACTCATTATCTCTCATCTGGACAATTATAGTCACGCCTTCACTGGATTCCAGGCCTCCAATATCTTCTAACCCATGCCATGTCTGACCAGCTGCCATATTAATGGTCCAAAAGCATAATTTTAAATAGATCATGGCCTAACTTAAAAGAAATATTCTCTCAAGCATGGCAGAATTTTGATAAAGGATAGACATGAAGAAGGCAATCTAGGCAGGAGAGAGGCCGCAAATTAAATTAAGAAGATGAGCATGAATCCCAAAGGTTCTCAAGTCAACAGAGGAATCTTCTGTATAGCAATCTGAGATTGGGGAGAAGTATAAAATTGGCTGCAGGTGGAGCCACATTCGGGGGTCATGCTGGAGGGCTTAGAAAGTTAAGAATTCAGATAATTAATTCAGGCGTGCTATTGTGGAGAAAAGACAGCATAAGAATAGGGCACTTTCTCAAGAGATGATTAGAAAATTCCTAAGTTAAGTAACAAATAGCTATGTCTTAGTCTAAAGAAACACTAACTGTAATAGATAGAATTACTGTGATATATATTACTAAATATATGTTATTATATATTGGCAAAGAATAATATAATAAAACATGAAAGAGTATTACTTATAATTAACTACATCTGACATGAACAAAGGTTAATCCACTGGGTACATAAAACCTACTACTCAAAAGACCAATGAACCAGCTCTTTAAATAGCAGTTTCATTTCCCAACTGTTAAGATGAGTTTAACATAACTAATTCTAACAATCAGCCATGGCCAGTTCACAAGTAGATAGATGCTTCTAAGTATTCCATGCAATTCAGAAATATACGAGCCTGGAAAGAAAGTGTTTGTCCTTTTGCTTCATTTCAGAGGTCCCCAAAGGAAACTCTGACCTGAATCCAGGCATTATATTGTGCCAGGATATTGGATTTATTTATTATCTACCTGCTTATTTATTTTCTTGTTTATATGTTTATTTTGAGGCCAAAAGTTCAACACTGGAGGATTTCATATGAAAATAAAAATTTCTGGCTTCTCTTGAAAACGTGGAGGATATGAGAACACCAGAGTCCTCATGTCAGCCTGGTAAATTACCTGGAACCAAGCAGCCAGGCCTCTTCAGATTAAACATGTATTTTCCATCTTCTGAAGTCTCTTGGATTATGATCTACATTTCTAAGGATTTCACCCCCAACTAAATAAAGCAAAGGGAAAACTCAACTCATAATTCCAGTATGAAAAGAGATGAAGTGGAGGCTGCTTGTACTGTAGGAAAAAGTGGAGGATACTGATCCTGGCCAGTCAGGGATCACCCTTATTTATCACATGAAGGGATCCATGAGGCATCCATCCAGAAGGCTTCACTTTGGAAGAGGCACATATAAGAGAGAGTCCCTGAAGTTTAAGCATCATTGGGTAGGTTGAGTTCTATTGCCATCAGTAACCTGCCTATTACTAACACCTGCATTTAAACATAATTGCTAACGGTGCACATAAGAAACATCACAAAATACCTCCAACAGCATGAATACTGAGACTGAGGTAGATGAGGGCATTCAGAACCAACATCCTCCAAGCCCTGTAGCACAGGACAAAGCTCATCAAGTAATAATTTGCACTTGGAACAAACTTTAGGATGAAATTCCACTTATTTTTCATTTGCTGGAAGGTCGGGTCATCCAGACAATGATTTGTATTCATGAACAATGAAACAAGTTGTTACTATAAATTCTAAATCATGGATTGCAAGATGAAGAAAATTTACCTACCCAAGTTTGCTTTTCCAAAGAACTATATCTTTCTCTGAGCTATTGCAGGAATCAATGTATTGGAATGAATTCACAGTACATTAACTCCTTGTGAGCTACTGTGAAAAAAAGCCTTTGAAACATCGCTAAGGTATAAAATTAAATATGACTCCCAGCCTTGATTTATACCACATCTGATAATGGTGAATTTGTTTCACTTACTAATAAATTTGTTTCCTAATAGATTGTGCATCAGCCAATCCAGAGATTCACATTTATGCTTCTCTTGGCTTCTATAGACAGATAGCTTATGATTTTATTTAATTAGATTTAATGAAATAAGTACTAAATGAAAAAAAAAGAAGATGCAGGAGGAAGGTGAGGTATTTCATTTTATTTTTCTCTAAGAAAACTTAAACAGTCAACAGTTACATTACTAGCATCAAGGAACTATGGATAATTCCAATTCATAAAAAGAGGGGGTCTTTTAAATCAGGAAAAAGTCACAAGAGTGATCAGAAAGATGTCTCAGAAGAAAAAAAGCAACAGAAAAAGAGAGTCCACTCATTTCCTGGGATCACTGTAACAAACTGCCACAAACTCAGTGGCTTCAAATAGCAACAAGTATTCTCTCATAGTTTCAGAGGCTGCAAGTCTGAAATGAAGGCATTGGTAAGGCTGTGCTCCCTCCAAAGTCTATGGAAGATAATCCTTCCTTCCCCTTCCACTGGCTCCTGACATTCCTTGGCTTGTAGGAACACACCTCCAAATGCTGCCTTCACCACACAAGGATGTCTTCCTGGTGTATCTGGGCCTTATATCTCCCTCTCCTTTCTCTTAAGGGGACACCAGTTGTTGAATTTAGAGCCCACCCTAACTTAATTCTATCTGCAAATACCTTATTTGCAAATAAGGTCACATTCACAGGTACCAGAGACACAAATCCAATCTACTAAAAAGAGAAATGAAGACTCCGATAAGGAAGACAACATAACATATGGATGAGAATTTGGCCTTTGATAACCACACTAACTAGGCCTATACCCAATTTTATCAAGAGCTACCTAAATCCTCTAAACTTCAATATTTTCATCCTTAACAAAAGTTGGCTGACTATGGCTTTCTACTCAGATCCAGCCTTTGCCTCTTTTTGTAAATACGGTTTTGTTGGAATAGTGTTGCACCATTAAAGTGTTGTAAATGACCTCTTTTCCACTGCAAGAGCAACCTCTGATTTACAAAATGGGAATAGCAATAGCACCCACTGCATAAATTATTTTGAGGATCAAATGAGCGTACCAAACAGTGCTGAGGAGACAATGAGCACTCAGGTCAGTCAGCTGTTTCTATTAGGTAGGCACAGTGCCATGGTGTATAATGGCATGGGCTTAAAAATAAGAAAGAGCTAATTTCAAAGTCAACCAGGGCACTTATTAATAGTGGTATTAATTTGTGGCTGTCATGAAACCCCTTCAAGCTTCAACTTCTTCATCTGCAAAATGGAGGTAATTATTATGGCTCTTTCAAAGAACTGCTCTGTGCATTAGAGGGTCTGGAACAAGGGACTGGCCATTGTGGCAACCATTTGTGGTTTTGCTTTTTTTTCTCTCTTTAGGGTCACACCTGAGGCATAGAGAAGTTCCCAGGCTAGGAGATCTGAGCTGCATCTGTGACCTACACCACAGCTATGGCAACACCAGATCCTTAACTCACTGAGCAAGGGCAGGGATTGAACTAGCATTCTCATAGACAACAGTGAGATTTGTTTCTGCTGTGCCACAATGGTAATTCCCTGCTACCATTCTTATCTGCCAGTAAAGTAGGTATAACATCATCTCAGTGCATGAAATGTGGATGGAGGTAGAAAGATAGTCCAGTTTGAGAAATCCTATATAGGAAAAGATCTAACATTGTGAGTCTTCAAAGGAATGCTGCTATCACATCAAGGCTCATACATCTATGGCACAGATGGATTGAGAGAGTGTTCATGTGAATGTTTGTCCTATTGACCACATAAATAGGACTGGTAATGATTAGCTTGTGGTACATGACAGCTAATAGTTTCATGCTAATTAAAACGGGCATATTTAAACTATTGAACAAACAAAGCTTGAAGACCACTAAAGACTGAGATGATGATTTAAGACCTTAAAGAAAAACACATTGCACTCATGATCAGCCCTAGTCCTAACCTATCATGTTCCTCTTCCTGAGTTTCCCAAGCTCTCTGAAATGGCTTAGAGGGACTTCCATAATCTCCTGTGCTTCCAGGTCTCTCTGTTATAAAACTCGGTACCTTTATAAGGCTCAACATGTAGTAGTATTTTTTAAAGTGGAGATAGAATTCAGGAAGCACTGAAGACAGCTTCTTTTGTTTTATCTCATGCTCTGTGCAACCATCTCAGCTTTATAGGGGTGTCTTTATAATCAACATCATCATAGAACCTGAGGCTATAGTTATTTATATTTAGAGTGTAGCTCTGGTCCAGGAAAGTGCTAAAGTATTCCATGTGGAGTTAAAACATACTACTCATTCTTCCAGTGTCCCAGAAGATGACTCAGAAAATGAGATGGGATAAAATCTTTAACTCTCGTCATTTAAGAGAACTGAGATAGTACCAACTAAGGTATTTTAAGGTATGAATTTTTGTTTTGGAACAGCTGGAAGCAGTCAGGTGGAACTTATCCACACCTAGATCATGCAAAAATGTAGGGGCACAATATATAGACCACAGAGCTAAAAGTTTGGCTCTAACTTTTGTGCCATATATGAGACCCAAAATCTGAAGGCTGTCAACAGTTCAGTTCTAAATGTACAGGTACAGAATTGAAAGCAAAGAAAGAGTTGGAGGAAGAAAACATTCTCAGCATTTAAAGGCTTTCAACTACTATCATTTTGGTATACTCCTTATTTTGTTAATGCTCTTATTTTTAGTGGGTTTTTTTTTGTAAATTATATTTAATACTATCTTATTAGCTACATGACGATCATACTATATAGCACAAGGTACCATAACAGGGATATTCATATCATTACTTGACTGGCCAAGACTGGAATGAAGCCCAGATAATTTATCACTGCTGGAAAATAAATAGAAAATTATAAACATGTGTAAAATATATAACGCTGTTCAGTGCCCCCAAAGGAGTAAAAACCTATATACCAAAGAATAAACAGAGGCAGTTAGTATATTCATTAAATGACATTTTTGGGAGTTCACACCATGGCACAGTGGATTAAGAATCTGACTGCAGTGGCTTGGGCCACTGTGGAGGCACAGGTTAAGTCCCTGGCCCAGAAACTTCCATATGCCATGGGTGTACCCATAATATTAAAAAAAAAAAAAGAGAGAGACACACACATATGCACACACTCATACACACACACTCTGGAACCAGACTGCATGGATGAGAAAACTATCTCTGACATTCCCAGTGGAGCAAGCTTATGTAGATTTCTTAAACTCGCTATTCCTTGAATTCCTTATTTGTAATATGGTAACAAAACTAATACCTAGTTTAAACTGTTGATATAAGAATAAAATGAGTTAATAGAGAGATAACACTTAGAGACAGGTATAGCCCATTGTAAATGTTCAATAAATGTTAACTATCATTATTTATCAAGAAAGAACTAACAAATAGCACTTCCATATGATTCAGCAATCCCACTACTGGGTGTATATATATTTAAAGGAAACTAAATCAATATATCAAAAAGATATCTACACTCCCATGTTCATTGCAGTATTTTTCGCAATAGCCGATATATGAGAACAATATACTGTCTGTTGATGGATGAATGGACAAAGAAAATGGAATAGAATGGAATATCACTCATCTTTTGTGATATTCACCATTTGTGACAAGATAGATGAACTTGGAAGACAAGCTAAGTGAAATAAGCTAGACACAGAAAGAAAATTACTGCATGACTTACCTGTATGTGGAATTTAAAATAGTTGAACTCATAAAAACATAAAGTAGATTGATGGTTGCCAGAGGTTGGAGGGTATGGGCAATGGGGAGATGCTGGTCAAAGGGTACAAAGTTTATCTTGTATAAGATGAATAAGATTTGAAGATCTAATCAACAGCATGGTGACTATAGTTAACAATACTGTATTAGATACTTGAAATTTGCTAAGAGGGCAGACTTCAACTGTTCTTACCATGCAGACAAGAAATGGCAACTAAATGGTGACATATACATTAACTAGCTTGATTGTGGGGAGTATTTCACAAGTTACATGTATATAAAAACATCAGGTTAGAACCCTAAATATATACAACTCTTATTTGTCAATTATACTCCAATGAATATGAAAAATTAAATTGGATATTTACCACAAATGTAAGTTAAAGCACAAGCTAAATAATTCTATTTATACTTCAGGAATACACAGACTTTAATATAAACAGATGCAGAGAGGATTGGAAGGTTATAAATAAGATATGAGGGAAGCTAATAGGGTTGGAGATACAAAGTGATGGGGAAATTATGAAACTAAATTAAAAATAAAAGAAGGATGTGCATGGACTGAAGATGAGAGCAAGCAGCAACTCATCACATCCTCTCTCCAGGAATTTTAAGTGAGAGTCATAGAGAAGTTGGTAGAGACGGAGGAGGGAGGGGAAGGCTAGGCTATGAAGGAAGACTCAGGAGACCAAGGACACAGTGGTAGGAATTGGAGTCATTCCGCGGCGAGCAGGAGCAAAGGGCAGGACCAGGGACCACTGTGTGCTTCCTTCTGAGATGAAGAAAGTTCTCTTTGCTCCCTTAGCTCCCCATGTATGCAGCAGCCAGCCCGAATACCTGAGGTTACTTCAGTTTGTCCTTACTCTTTGAAATTAAAAATAGCCTAATAATATGTCTGTTTGATTGGGCACTCTACAGAGAAAGTTTCCCTAGGACATACATGATAAAGTGCTTTAGTTCAACTTGTGACATAAGGAACTATTATAATGACCTTCAAGATAACTGCTGTTATCTTGGTCCTGCTCAAAGCCCTGCAGTGAACATTTGGCAAAAGCAATGGGAAAAACAGTGTGTTTAAGATCCCTGTGCATGGTGACCCATCCTTCCACTGCTTTATATCATATCAAGAGTTTGAAAAGATTTTAAATATTTTAATTTCTTCCATGTGATATTATACTAAGGGTGAGCTGTGTGGGCTCTGAGATTATATTCCTGTTAAACAGATATTATAAATAACAAAGGCAAACCCCTTGGCAGAGTGACTGACAATCAACATACACTCAAAAAGCTAATATCTGGCCCCTCACATTCCATAAGTATGGTTCATAGTATTCAAAAAAAAACTTGTCAAAACTTGTAACATTAATTGTTGCTACTTACATAGATAATATAAATGGAAAGGAGTGTAACTGAAGAGAAATCTGGAACAAAGCTCCTGGGATTTAACAGCCTGAGATATGACAATAAGGAATGTGGGGGGATATGGACAGTATTAATAGTTTTTTGTTTTTTCCCCTAGAAGAACCCTTTGGGAAAAAGAAAAAAGGACATAGAAAGTAAAGTGCAGATAGTATTGAAAATTACAGTATTTTAGGCTATGAAATACAGTAGACCTCTTGGCAAACAATTTCTAAGAAGAGAATCAAAAAATTGTGTCTTGCAACTGACAGAAACCATAGAGATTTAAGCCAGATTTGAAGAAGAGGAAAGACAAATGGAAAGAAAAATGTATTAAACTGAGAATAAGACTAGTATCAAGAGTAGAGGAGACCAAGTTCTTGCAAAGAAAATAGTAGAGTAGGAACTGAAGAACAATAATCATAGCCACCATTGTCTCTAGATCAACATAGGGAATATGGAAAATAAACACAGTCAAATTAAGACTCGGGTTAAATCAGGGTAGGAAATAAATTCTACAGTTACATCTTCACATTGTCATGCCTCCTTCCAAATAGTGTCACTACTGAAAGGAACAATGAGCTGTTAGGAGACCAAATCTCATTGGATGCTGTACAACTTGGCCTGGGCTTCAAGCCATTGAGACATCATCTTGGCCCAGGAGGTGTAGGGCTAGTAAGAGGGAAAAGAGCCATAAGATGTTGACACACATCTATGGCAGTGCTCAATTCTCACAAAAATCCATATACATACCACTAAAGAATATGTGGATACTGATGATACTGGGCATCAAAATGAACTCAATGAGATCCATTTGGGGAAAGTGATCTAATTTATTTTTTTTTTGATGGATTTGCTACACTGGTAGAGGAAAAAGAAGAGGATGCTAGAGGTTGAAGGAAATGTTAATAAAAAAATCTCTTCTTATTCCCTCATAAACAATTATAAGGAGCTAGAGGAATTTTTGTGGTTACTCAAACAATGTTGATTAGTGGATCAGAGAGATCCTGAGGTATGTCTCCCTGAAGCTGAAGGGAGAGGGGGGAATTCTTGGTTCTGCTTTGCTTGACATTTTGATTAACAACTTAGATAAAGACAGATGGTATGCTTATCAAATTGGGGGATGGTAGAGAGTTATAGCTAATATGTTGGATGTCAGACTCAAAATTTAGAGAGCTTAACAAGCTGGAATAATGAGCTCCAGCTAAGAATATGAAAGGCAGCACAGGGAGAAGCACCATGTGGCATTATGGTATCCAACAGGAAACTGAACATATACATTCACAATGGGGGTTCAAAAAACTTTACAGCCATTTCTAAAAAAGCAGACTTCAGGATTTTTTTAAAATGCAAGTTGAAAATGCACCAGCAGTTACTATACACATTAAATTATGCACAATGTAAACTTCATCTGCCAAGAAGTATTTGAGATGGCTTACAAAACAAAACCTGCACAAAGGTGCTATTAAAATGGTCCAGAAAAAAGTAAAAAAAAATATGATGCAAGAATGGGAATACTATAAACCTATTTATTCAGAAGACTTTATTTGAGCATCTCCTCTGGCTGAAAGAATGTTTTTTGCCCACTACACATTTATCCATCGCCTTTTAAATCCTATTTTCTCCTTAGAGCAGCCTTCTCTGGCTCCCCAGTTAAAATGATGTTCCCTTTTACTCTTCTTTCCTAGTACCCCAATCAAGTCTGTCATAGCACTTAGGATAAAATGAATGTATATAATCCATGTATACATTTTCTTAACATATCTCTCCATGACTGGACTGCAAGCCCCATGAAGGCAATGACCATGTGTTTTGTCTAACACTATAGCCAAGGTTTGGCATGGACTTTACACATAGTAGAGTTCAATAAACATGTCCAGAATGAATTAATAGGTAAGAATTAGGAGCTAAGAATTTGAAGGAGAAAAAGGCATGTAAAGCGGTTATATTTAATATAAACCATGTTCTCCATGAATGTATGATCACATTTCTGTGAAAATACAGAGCTGGTCTAGTGAAGTTGGGGGAAAAGGCTTTTTGAAGAAAATAACTTGACTTCCAGCTCAAAAGATGAGGAGGAGTTCACTTTAAAAAGACAAAGACACAAAACAAAGAAGATGGGCAAAGGAATAAAGTCATACAAGGACAGAAGGTGCGTGGGGAATGGTGGGAGGAAGTCCAACATGGACACAGCATATGATACATGACACGTGGGGTTGGAAGTGACACTGGGACGTCTTGTTCCCTAACTATCATTGAAGCGCCTATTGCCAAATGGAAACATATTGGAGAAAAATGAGCATGACGGTGAAGGAACTAGTAATTTCATATGAGTCAGAGTACAAAATACTCTGGATATTTAACCTGGAAAATAAAATACATATATATTTATCAATATAATGACCATTGCATATATTTTCAGATTTCTGAAATGCTCTTAGATAGACAATACTTTAGATCTATTTTTTTAATCAAATAAATTAATTTGGAACCAATGAGTGAAAGGAGTTAGATTTAGATTAAAAAAATAAAGATCTTTCACATTTTAACGCTATTCAGCCGACTGTCGTAAAACTTGTAGTCACTGGGAGGTTTAAGCAGCAGGTGGATCACTCTTCCACTACCATCTAAATTAAAAATATCAATTAGAGTTCTGAAGTCATCTCTTCTAATTGTCAACATCATTCATACCCCCTAACTTGCCACCTCCAAGTTATTCTGGAGTTTATATTCCAAATCTGTAATTACAGAAATTTCTCTCTTAATTTCAAATATTTTCAATTGTGTGTGTTTAACATATCTAATAATTGCTTTGTTCAGCTCTCAAACTACCCAAAACTGAGGTCTCCATTTTCTACATTCAAGCTTGTACCTTATTCTTGTTAATGTCATCATCCATCATTGACCCCGTTTTCAAAACTAGTCCCAGTTCTGTCCTGTTTCTCCATCTTTTATTAGTGTTATCCCTCCATCTTTTATTAGTATTATCCCTCCTGACTTACAAATACTGTCTCATCCCCATGGACTCTGCCTTTTTTCATCCTCACAGGGGCCCTTGAAACTCTCTTCTGATGATTTCTCTTCCTTTAATGTTGTTCTTACTGAATCCAATCTCAAGCCTGAAGCCAGAAATGTCTTGCTAAAATAAACACAGCCCTCATTACAACTCTACTTTCTAAAAGCAGCAATGTCTTCACAGTCTGAGATTTGAAGAGTCGGGGGAGAGAGAAAGACAGAGTTAGGACAAGGACTTCTGGGTACCTCATACCCTCTGCCAGTCTTATCGATGAGATAGCCTGTAGGGAACATCTACTTTTTGAAAACAGTTATATCTTTAAATTTCTATTTTCTCTATTTTATATATATTTACATATATACACACACACATATATATTATATACGTGTGTAGTTGATTTGCATGCTGTGTTAGTTTCAGGTATGCAGAACAGTGATTCAGTTACATCTGTATCTACGTGTGTGTGTGTGTGTATATATATATATATATATATATATATATATATATGCTTTTTCATATTCTTTTCCCTTATAGGTTATACAAAATATTGAGTATAGATCCCTGTGCTATACAATAGGTGCTTGTTGGTTATTTATTTTATATACAGTAGGGTATATATATATATATGTAGGTATGTGTGTGTGTGTATATAAATGTGTATGTGTGTAAATATATATACACATATCTCCTAGTTTATCCCTTCCACCACCCACCCCTGGCTTTCCCTTTTGGTCACCATAAGTTTGTTTTCTATGTCTATGAGTCTCTTTCTCTTTTGTAAATAAGTTCATTTGTATAAAATAAAAAATAAACAAATGGGACTTAATTAAACTTAAAAGCATTTGTACAGCAAAATAAACTACAAAGAAAAAAAAGACAACTTATAGAATGGGACAAAATATTTGCGGGTGGTGCAACTCACAAGGGACTAACTTCCAAAATACATAAATACTTCATAGACCTCAATATCAAAAAACCAAACAACCCAATCAAAAATAGGAAGAGTTAAATAGACATTTCTCCAATGACAGACAGATGACAAACAGGCACATGAAAAAAATGCTCAACACTGCTAATTATTAGAGAAATGAGAAATCGAAACACCTCACATAGGTCAGAAAGACCATCATCAAAGAGTCTACAAATAATAAAAACTGGAGAGTGTGTGGAGAAAAAGGAACCCTACTACACTGTTAGTAGAAATGTAAATTGGTACAGCCAATGGAGAACAGTATGGAAGTTCCTTAAAAAATTAAAAATAGAGGGGAGTTCCCATAGTGGCTCAGTGGTAATGAACCTGACAAGTATCCATGAGGATATGGGTTCAATTCTTGGCCTTGCTCAGTGGATTAGGGATCCAGCATTGCCATGAGCTATGGTGTAGGTCACAGACGTGGCTTGGATCTGGCATTGCTGTGGCTGTGGCATAGGCCAGCAGCTGCAGCTCTGATTTGACCCCTAGCATGGGAGCTTCCAATCCTGCAGGTGCAGAACGAAAAAAAAAGTTAAAAATAGAGTTACCATATGATCCTGCAATCCCACTCATGGGTATATATATAGACAAAAGCATAATTTAAAAAGATACATGTTCCTCAATGTTCACTGCAGCCCTGTTTACAATAACCAAGACATGGACGCAACCAAAATGTCCATCAACAGAGGAATGAATAAAGAAGAGTGGTACAGATATTCAACGGAATATTACTTAGCCATAAAAAGAATGAAATAATGTCATTTGCAGCAACATGGATGGACCTGGAGATTATCATAATAAATGAAGTAAGAAGTCAGGCATAGAAAGAAAAATATTGTATGGTATCACTTATATGTGGAAGGAAAGAAGGAAGGAAAGGTGGGGAGGGAGGAAGGGGGAAGTATGAAGGAAAGAAGGAAGGGAGGGAGGAACTTCTACTTCTGATGAGTATGTCTTAGGCAAAGATAATTGAGTAAATATGTCACCAGAGTGAAAGTTTAAGAACTACCATCCTAAGACAGGTGTGGTTCTATGACACCTAAATATCAGCAGTTACTTCTCAGAGGACAGTAAATCTTAAAATCTAACATTTCACCTTTTGTTCCTCTTTCAGCATTATATACTTTTTGTCCTGTAAGTATTAGGAGGCTCTGTTCAGTTTTACGTTGATATATACATAGTTATATAATAAAATAATTTTAGCACAGGGGCTCTGTAGCATGAGTCACTTAAAAAACAAGTTCAAATATTACTCAAGGTTTTTTTAAGTGCCTTGAATAGCACAGACACTTTAGCACATGAACTCCTACAGAAGTTAACTCCAGTCATGTCCAACCTCATCTGCCATCACTTGCACATGTCCTAGTCAAACAGCACTAGTCACTTTCACCAAACTACAATGCGTCCCTTCCTCTCCTCCTTCAATACCCAGATCAATCATTCCCTCTTCTCTGAGACACTGTGGCTTAAATCATCCCAGAACTAGCTCATCACTGTCTTCCCTGAACATTTTGTTTATATTTCTCTTCTGGTATGTTCAACATTTAATTAGGTTTACTTATTTACAAGTATTTCTATCATAAGAAATTCTCAAAAAAATCCTATTAATTAGTCAAAATCCTTATGCTCATATTTTAGAAACATGTTTGTATATGTGTATGTGTATATGCATATATACACATGCATATATATGTATACATAGGCATGTTACACATATATTTTGCCACCTATTCTTTTGAATTATAAAACCATCAGTTAGATCTTAAAATTTCACATTTTTTTTCAGAGTTCTCATTGTGGCTCGGTAGGTTAAGAACTTGACATAGTGGCTTTAATTCCTTGCTTAGTGGGTTAAGGATCCAGATCCAGCACTGCTGCAAGCTACAGTGTATGTTGCAGGTGTGGCTCGGATCTGGTACTACTGTGGCTGTGGCGTGGGCCTGCAGCGGCAACTCCACTTCTACCCCTAGCCTGGGAACTTCCCGGGGAGGTCATAAAAAGAAAAAAAATTAAAAATTAAAAAAAATTTCATGACTTGGGATATAATTCATATAATTTATGCATTTAAACTGCACAATTCAAAGTTATTTATTATATTCGTAGAGTTATAGAAGCACTACTATAATCAATTTTAGAGCAGTTTTATCACCTCAGAAAGAAACTGCGTATTCAATAGCAGTCTACTATGGACTGTATTGTGTTCTCCCCAAATTCATATATTGAAGCCCTAAAATCTCCACTGTGGTAGTTATTTGAAGATGGGGCCTTTTGGAGGTAACTAGATTTAGATGAGGTCAGGTGAGTGGGGCCCTCAGGATGGGATTAGTGCCCTTCTAAGAAAGATCATCAGAGAGCTTTGTCTCTCTTAAGTATACTCTTGTTCTGTCATATAAGGACACAGCATGAATGCAGCCATCAGTAAGCCAGGAAGAGAACTCACCACAACCAGACCATACTGGCACCTTGATCTTGGACTTTCAGCATCCAAAACTGTGAGAAAATAGACATACCTTGTTTAAGTCACCCAGCCTACAGTATTTTGTCTGGTAGCCTGACCTGAACTGACTAATACACACTCTACCATTACTCTCCTACCTATATCTCTCCCCACTACCAGGCTCGGCAAGAAGTACTCTACTTTCTGTTTCTATAAATTTGTCTGTTTCAGACGTTATATGTAAACAGAATCATACACCATATGGTCTTTTGTGTCTGACTTCTTTCACTTAGTATAATGATGTCAATAAACATTTCATTTGTGTTATATCATGTATCAATACTTCATTCTTTTAATTGTCAAGATAATCTGCATTATAAATGCTACATTTTATTTATCCATTTATCAGATAATGAAACTATGGGGTGTTCCCATGTTTTGGCTTTCATGAGTAAAGCTGTGAAATATTTGAGTTTTACATGAATATACGTATTCATTCCTTTTGGGTGTATATTTCATTTCTGTTGGATCATATGGCAACTCTATGTTTATCTTTTTAAGGAACTGCCAAACAGTTTTTCAAATCAGTTTACATTCCAATCAGCAATATATGAGACTCCAATTTTTCTCACAGCTTCACCAACACATTTGTTGTTTTGTAGCCATCTTAGTGGGTATGAAGTAATAGCATAATGATTTTGATTTCCATTTTACTAAAGACAGCAATACTGAGCATCTTTTTCATGTACTTATTATCCATTTGTATGTCTTCTTTGGAGAAATGTTTATTTAAATCCATTGATCAATTTTCCAAAGATCAGGAACAAGACAAGGATGTCCACATTCACCAATATTACTCAACATAGTTTTGGAAGTCCTAGCCATGGCAATCAGAGAAGAAAAAGAAATAAAAGGAATACAAATTGGAAAAGAAGTAAAACTATTACTGTTTGCAGATAATATGATATGATACCTAGAAAATCCTAAAGACACCACCAGAAAACTGTTAGAGCTCATCCATGAACTTGGTAAAGTTGCAGCATACAAAATCAATACACAGAAATCAACTGCATTTCTATATACTAACAATGAAAGATCAGAAAGAGAAATTAGGGAAACCATCCCATTTGCCATCACATCAAAAAGAATAAAATACCTAGGAATAAACTTAAAGAGAAAAAAAGACCTGTACTCTGAAAACTATAAGATGCTGTTAAGAAAAATCAAAGATGACAGAAATAGATGGAAAGATATACCATGTTCCTGAAAGAATCAATATAGTCAAAATGACAATACCTAAGGCAATCTACAGATTCAATGCAGTCCCTATCATATTACAAATGATGTTCTTAGCAGAACTAGAAAAAAAAAATTAAATTTGTATGGAAATACAAAAGACCTCAAATAGCCAAGATAATACTGAGATGAAAAAAAAAAAAATGAAAATGGAGGAATCAGTCTCACTGACCTCAAACAATACTACAAAGCTACAATCATCAAAACAGTATGGTACCGGCACAAAACCTGAAATATAGATCAATAGAACAGGATAGAAAGCCCAGAAATAAACCCAAGCCCCTATGGTCAACTAATCTATGACAGAGGAGGCAAGACTATTCAGTGGATGTCACTGCAATAAATGGTGCTGGGAAAACTGGACAGCAGCATGTAAGAGAATGAAATTAGAACATTTTAAAAATCATACACAAAAATAAACTCAAAATGGATTAAAGACCTAAATGTGAGGCCAGACACTATAAAAATCCTAGGGGAAAACATGGGCAGAACACTCTTTGACAAAAGTCACAGTAACATCTTGTTTGATCTACCTTCTAGAAAAATGACAATAAAGACAAAAATAAACAAATGGGACTTAATTAAACCCAAAAGCTTCTGAAGAGCAAAGAAACCATTAAAAAATGAAAAGACAGCTCACAGAATGGGAGAAAATCTTTGCAAATAATTCAAATGACAAAGGTTTTATCTCCAAAATATACAAACAATTCCTACAACTCAACAACAACAAAAAACAAATAACCCAATCAAAAAATGGGAGAAAAATCTAAAAAGACATTTCTCCAAAGGGAAACCCTCTTCCACTATTGCTGGGAATGTAAATTGGTACAACCACTATGTAAAACAGTACAGAAAACTAAATATAGAACTACCATTTAATTCAGCAATCACACTCCTAGGTATATATCCAGACAAAATTTTCATTTGAAAAATATGCATGCACCCATATGTTCATCATAGCAGCATTCACAATAACCAAGACATGGAAATAATATCAATGTCTATCAACATATGAATGGACTAGAACGATATGGTACATATATTCAATGGACTACTGTTCAATTAAAAAGGATAAAATAATGCCATTTGAAGAAACATGGGTGGACTAGAGACTCTCATGCTAAGTGAAATAAGTCAGAAAGAAAAAGAAAGACACCATACGATACTACTTATATGTGGTGTCTAAAATATGGCATAAATGATCTGTCTATAATACAGAAACAGATCATGGACATGCAGGACAGCCTTGTGGTTGCCAGAGGGCAGGGGGGAGAGAGGGGGTTGACAAGGTGTTTGGGGTTGGCAGGTGCAGACTGCTGCATTTAGAATGGATTGGTGATGGGGTCCTGCTGTACAGCACAGGGAAATGTGCCCAGTATCTTGGGTGAGAACCTGATAGAAAATGAAAAAAAGGAGTTCCCGTTGTGGAGCAGTGGTTAAACAGTCCGACTAGGAACCATGAGGTTGTGGGTTTGATCCCTGCCCTTGCTCAGTGGATTGATGATCCGGCATTGCCGTGAGCTGTGGTATAGGTCGCAGATGCGGCTCGGATCCTGCGTTGCTGTGGCTCTGGCATAGGCTGGCAGCTACAGCTCCGATTGGACCCCTAGCCTGGGAACCTCTATATGCCACAGGAGCGGCCCAAGAAATGGCAAAAGACAAAAAAAAAAAAAAAAAAAATGGCTGTGTCACTTTGCTGTACAGCATAAATTGAAGGAACATTGTAAATCTACTGATGTTCATAAAAACTAAAAAATAAATCATTTGATAATTTTTCAACTAGGTTATCTTTTTTTGTTGTTTTTGACTTAGAAGACTATATATTCTGGCTTCAAGTCCCTTCTTATCAGATACACTAAAAATATTTTCTCCCATTCTGTGAGTCTTTATAAATTCCTGATGGTGTCTTTTGCAGCACATAAATTCTAAATTTTGATGGAATCCAACTTATCTATATTTTCTTTTGTTACTAGTGCTTCTGGTATATATCAGATGACTTTGCCTAGCTGAAATCATGAACACTTAGTGTTTTTTTTTTTTTCTTCTAAGAGTTTTACAGTTTTAGCTCTCAACGTTTAGGTCTGTTATCCATTTGGTGTTATTTTTTGTGTGTGTATGCCATAAAAGAGAATGGCCAAACTTTTTTCATTTGCATATGGATACCTAGTTTTCAAGTATCATTTGTTGAAGAGATTATTCTTTCCCCATTGAACAGTGTCAACAGCGAATTTCTTAAAAGTCAGTTGATGGAGTTCCCGTCATGGCACAGTGGTTAACGAATCCGACTAGGAACCATGAGGTTGCGGGTTCGATCCCTGGCCTTGCTCAACGGATTAAGGATCTGGTGTTGCCGTAAGCTGTGGTGTGGGTTGCAGATGCGGCTTGGATCCTGCGTTGCTGTGGCTCTGGCATAGGCTGGTGACTACAGCTCCGATTAAGTCAGTTGATCATAAGTGTAAGGAGTTTATTTGTGGACTTACTGTTCTGTTCCAATGATCTATATTTCTATCCCTATGTCACTGTCTTGATATCCACAGCTTTGAAGCAAGTTTTAAAAATGGAAAGCGAGTCCTCTATCTTTGTTCTTTTCTTTCAAGACCTCTATTAATTCTTGGTCTCTTGTAATTTTATATGAATTTAGAGCCATTTTGTCAATTTCTACAAAAAAAGCCAGCTGGGATTATGATGGGAAATGTGCTGAATCTGTAGTGAATTTGAGAAGTGGTGACTTTTTAGCAATAGTAAGTCTTCTGACCCATGAAAGTAGTATATCTTTCCATTTCTTCAATTTCTTTCAACAATGTTTTAATTTTCAGAGTTCATACTTTTTACTTTGTTGAAATTATTCTTAATTATTTTTCTCTTTTTATGCCATTATGCATGAAATTGTTTTAATTCTGATTTCTGATTTATTACTGGTATCCAGGACTATGTCTGATTTGAAATACTTATCTTTTACTTTTTCTAGCTTTGAATATCATTGATGGTATATTGATCTTATATCCTGAAGATCTGATGAATTTCTTTATTAGCTATAATAGTTTTATAGGAAAATTCTTCAGGATTTTCTATTTACAAGATTATGATATCTACCAATAGTTAGTTTCACTTATCCATTTTTCACCTAGATAATTTGAAACTTATCTTTATTGCCTAACTGGGTTGGCTAGAACCTCCATTATAGTGCTGATTACATGTCCAAAGTGGACATCCCTGTTTTATTACTGAAGTTAGGGAGATTTATTTTTTTAAGACAATGTAGGCAGAGAATTATTTTGCACTTCATAAGCTATCTACCTGTTTGCCTCAAAGGAAAAAAAGATTGATATACATTGATTCATAGAGAAAAATAGTTTAGAAGTCCTAGTTATTTCTGAATTAGAATAAGATAATGATGCTTCTTATTTCAATTAAGTAAAAGAAATCTATACATGGATTTTTATCACAAGCCCACAGATCTCAGGAGAAAGGTGACAGCACATATGGCCTTTTCTAGAAATGTATTCCAATAAAATTCACAGATACTAAGATATAAGGCCCTAATCTAACTTTCTTTTATTGTCTACCTCTAATCACTGAGAGAGAAACATTTATTCTATTTTTGGAAATAATTCTGGATAAGAAATACAGGGTACATGAAACTGTGTAGCTGGTTTTTCCCTGAAATTTTTGTTTCATTGTAATTCCAAAAACTAAAGTATGATATGACTCAGAGAGGGAAGACAATACCCAATTCAGAAGTTCCTAAGAGTTCTGCATTATGAAACTGTGACTACCTCCAGTGAGTATTACTTATGTATCTTTATATACCATTATATATGAAAGAGCCTGATGAAAACCAGGTGTTCCTTCAATGTTTGTTAAAAAGAATAAATCAGTACATCAACAAATGAACCACTGTTTCTATATATCCCTTAATTGGATGACTTCTTGGACTGTGAGTTCCTGAAACATTTTCAGTAGCAGAACTCTCTCTTCAAAGATCTTATCAGCAAGTGTTTGTTTCTAATAATTGGTTTTTCTTTTTTTCTTTTTTTTTTTTTTTTGTCTTTTCAGAGCCACACCTGCAGCATATGGAGGTTCCCAGGCTAGGAGTCGAATCGGAGCTGTAGCCACTGGCCTGCACCACAGCCACAGCAATGAAGGATCTGAGCAGTGTCTGCGACCTATACCACAGTTCATGGCGATGCCAGATTCTTAAACCACTGAGCGAAGGTAGGAATTGAACCCACATCCTCATGGTTGCTAGTTGGGTTTGTTAACCATTTAGCCATGATAGGAACTCCTGTTTCTAATAATTTTTTTTCTTTTTTTTTTTTTTTGGTCATTTTGCCTTTTTGCCTTTTCTAGGGCCACACTCGTGGCATATGGAGGTTCCCAGGTTAGGGGTGTAATCGGAGCTGTAGCTGCCAGCCTATTCCAGAGCCACAGCAACGTGGGATCTGAGCCACATCTGCAACCTACAGCACAGCTCATGGCAACACCGGATCCTTAACTCACTGAGCAAGCCCAGGGATAGAACCCTTAACCTCATCGTTGTTAGTCGGATTTATTAACCACTGATTCATGACAGGAACTCCTCTAATAATTGTTAATGAGATAAAACTAGAATACAAAATGCGATAAATAAATAAGATAAAGCTGAGGTTTGACTAGATACAAGGGCATACCCCCAAATCCCATTAAAAAAAGTGAAAAAAAAATACTGATTACATCTTACTTAAAGAAAAAACTAAAAGTTCTAACTGCATTCTTCATTACAATATTTTAGCCATTGTGATATTTTGCTTAATTATTTTTCAGATTACTATATCAATTGTTTGCATAAATCCCCTTGGTAGATACTACATACATGAAAGAATGAAGAAAATAACACTATACCACTGCTTCTAACACTTAAGGGAGTTTCCAGTTCTTTTTCATTTGCACAACTTTTAAAAAAGTTTAGCTTCAAAACACAATAGCCTTAACATATTGCAGCATGAAAAATAATGATCCCCAAAGATATCCAGGTTCTAATCTCTGGAACCTCTGAATGTTACCTTATATGTAAAAGAGATTTTGTGGTTACGGTTAAATTAAGGATATGGAGATGAGAAATTTATCCTGGATTATCAGCACAAACTGAGAAATCCTACACATCCTTACAAGAGGGAAACAGAGGGAGACAGGGCATATAATTGACACAGAGGGTAATGAGACTCTGAAGCAAGATTCTATGCCACTGGCTTGAAGACACAGGAAGAGGCCTAGAGTCAAGGAAACTAGAATCTGGGAAAAGGCCAGGAAACAGATTTCCCTCTAGAGCCTCTGAAGGGAGTATGGCTCTGACCTCGCCTTGATTTCGACCCAGTAAATTTTGGACTTCTGATCTAGAGAACTGTGAAAGAGTTAATGAACATGTATTATTTTCAGGCACCTAGTTTATGGTTTTGCTATAGTAGTCATAAAAAATGAATACATTTATGTACATTAAAATTCCTTATACATAAGCACATATTTATATTCTGTGTTTTGCTAACAATTATTAAGTATGTGTAATGTGCTGACTCTCTGCCAGGTGTTTGTGATGATACAGTGATGAGTTAGACAGTCCCTTCCTCAAGGACCCAGCACCCCTCCATGGCAGACTAGCAATAAAGTAGATAAAAATATGGGAAGCACCAATATTGGGGACCTGCATCTCATTATGGGATATAAGGTAGGAGTTCCTGCTGTGGCCCAGTGGGTTAAAGATTCAGTGTTGTCTCTTCAGTGACTTGGGTCACTGCTGAGGTACAGGTTTGATCCCAGTCCAGTGTAATGGATTAAGGATTTGGTGTTGCTGCTGCTGTGGCATAGGTTGCAACTGCGGCATGGATTCAGTCCCTGATCCAGAACTTTCACATGCCATGGATGTGGCCAAAAAAAAATAATAATAAGGGATATAAGGCAGATATACTCAGCTCTTAGTGGGTTTGGGTTGGGGAAGAGCTGACTGTAACGATTCCCTGAGGTTTCCCAGAAAAGTTGATATTTCTAACCTGAAACCTGAAAGGTTATTAAAAGTCAACTAGAGAGGTTCATTGTAAGGAAGAAAATTAAAGTCCTAGCAGAATTACAGCATACAGGTAGAGAAGGCAAAAACCTCGTAAGAATGAATGATATGTTTTGAGATATCCAAAATCCCAAGATGGGTGGAATTCAACATGGAAAGGAAGAAGGATAAGGCTTCAGGGGTATACAAAGGGTAAATCAAGAAGGGCCTTGCATGCCACACCAAGGGGACTGGGCCATCAGTTGACCATATGTTCCAGCAATCCCACTCCTGAGCATATATCTAGAGAAAACCATAATTCAAAAAGATCCATGCATCCATATACTCATAGCAGCATTATTCAAAATAGCCAGGACATGGGAGCAACCAAAATGTCCATCAATGGAGAATGGATAAAGAAGATGTGGTACAGGAGTCCCCATCATGGCTCAGTGGTTAACAAATCCAACTAGGAACCATGAGGTTGCGGGTTCGATCCCTGGCCTTGCTCAGTGGGTTAAAGATCTGGTATTGCCATGAGCTACGGTGTAGATTGCAGGTGTGGCTTGGATCCCATGTTGCTGTGGCTCTGGCGTAGGCCGGTGGCTACAGCTCCGAATAGATCCCTAGCCTGGGAACCTCCATATGCCATGGGAGCAGCCCTAGAAAAGGCAAAAAGACAAAAAAAAAAAAAGATGTGGTACATATATGCAATGGAGTATTATACAGCCATAAAAGAGAATAAGTAATGCCATTGGCAACAATATGAATGGACCTACAGATGATCATACTGAGTAAAGTCAGACAGAGCAAGACAAATATCATATTATATCACTTATATCTGGAATCAAATAAAAAATGATACAAATGAACTTATTCACAAAACAGAAACAGACCCACAGATATAACAAAAAAAAAAAAAATTATGGTTACCAAAGGGGAGAGGGGAAGGGAGAAAGATAAATTAGGAGGTTTGGATTAACATAGACAAATTACTATATATAAAATAGATTACCAACAAGGACCCACTATATAGCACAGGGAACTCTACTCAGTATTTCATAATAACCTATATGGGAAAAGAACCTCAAAAAGAATGAATATATGTAGAACTAAATCACCTTGCTGTCCACCTGAAATGAACACAACATTATAAAACAACTATGTTCCAATAAAATAAAAGTACAACTTACCTGACAAATGAAGAAATAAAAATAAAACCTATGAGAGTGACAGTCATATTGTGAAAGAGTCTTCTCATTGAAATGAGACAAAATGTTGGTGTAAGGAAGAAATGAGTATGAACCAGTGGATGGACCTTCCACTGCAGTGGATCTGAGGTAACAGTGAGAAAAGTCAGAGCAAATATGGGAAAGCCACTGGGATAGAGGAACATGGGAGTGAGAGAGAAACATCTCTAAAGCAGTGATGTCATGTGAATTTTTAACAGCAACATTCACATCAAAAACAAAAACAAAAAAAAGCAAAGCAAGCAAAATCTCAACATGAAAAACACACACATTCATCTTGTCAAACTTCAATTTCTTTGCCTCACATTAGGAACTGTTATTCCTCCTCAAATGGTGATTTGAAGAGCTTTTCAACATCTCCAGAAACATAAAGGTACAGAGGTTTAGGAAACAGGTCATTTAGCAAAAATTTCAGATGACTAAGGAGTTTCCATTTATTTCTATAAGAGATATAATTATTTAGTACCTCCGTGTTATAGACTCATTAGCAGAGTTCACAATAGTTTTAAAAATTTGTGAAATCTTTGATCTACACAAGTCTTCGCCAGGACACTTTATAAAATGCTCTCCTAACTAACTGAGTTAATAAAGATGTAAATTTCAGTCCTCTAGCTTTGTCAAAATAAATGTGTCTCTGTGTAGTTGTGATAAAGCTTTCAATAATAATCAATACCACACAGAACATTTACTTTCTGAAGGTTTTAAGATTAAATTAACATTTTCCAGTAATTTCTAACATATAAAATATTATTCATTAAATTACAAAGGTTTTTTAGTTTGTTTTGCTTTGTATACTATTCATACCTCCTTTTTGTTTTATTTTGTTTTTTTTTTAGGGCCACACCTGTGGCATATGTAAGTTCCCAGGCTACAGGTTGAATTGGAGCTGCAGCTGCTGGACTATACCACAGCCACAGCAACGTGAGATCTGAGGCCTGCCTGTGACCTAGGCCACAACTTGGGGCAAGGCCGGATCCTTAATCCAATGAGCAAGGCCAGATCCTTAATCCAATGAGCAAGGCCAGGGATCGAACCCACATCCTCATGGATACTCTCTCTGCATTCTTAACCTGCTAAGCCACAACTGGACCTCCCATACCTTCTTATATATGACAGGAAATTAATAAAATTGCTGTTCTAGAGCTCAGCTGCAAATGCCAAGTTATTTCTAGATAAAATACTAATGAATATAATTAATTGCCTTTCAAATCAATCATAATTTATATGGAATCAGATATGAAGCAGATTACATTTTCACTTTATATTCAGATGAATTAAAGTTTTATTCACATAATCATCACTGGATCACTAGGAAAATTATTTTTCTTTTTTTATTGCAGTTTTATTATTTTTTTTTTAGTTGTAATCAACTGTTATTTCCCCATACACTTTTTTTTTCTACTGTACAGCATGGTGACCCAGTTACACATACATGTGCACATTCTATCTTCACACATTATTATGCTCCATCATAAGTGACTAGACATAGTTCCAAGTGCTACACAGCAGGGTCTCATTGCTATTTCATTCCAAAGGCAATAGTCTGTATCTATTAAACCCAGGCTCCCAAACCACCTCACTCCCTGCCCCTCCCCCTTGGCAACCACAAGTCTATTCTCCAAGTCCATGATTTTCTTTCTTTGGAAAGGTTCATTTGTGCCATATATTAGATTTCAGATATAAGTGATATCATATGGTATTTGTCTTTTTCTTTCTTTTCTGCATTTTTCCATTCTCTCAAAAAACATTCCCTTCCACTAGTAGCAGTGTATATCCCTGTATATCAAGGGAAAAATAGAATTGGGTATTCTATAGTGTTTGTTTGACTATATATTGCAGAGGCCAATTTTCAATGGCTCTGCATCCATTATACCCAAACCTATTCTACCCCAACAGCTTTTAACACACACACACACACACACACACACACTCAGAGCTTTTATCTAGGCATGCATGTTGTCTCTTGCCATATCTAACCTTGTTTTTTCATTCATTCAGCCAACATATACTGAAAGCCTGTTACAAGCCAGACCCTGTGTTAGGTATTGAGGATGGAGAAGTGGACCTTGATTGAGTTCTGAATTTCAATGAGCAATCATATTACAAGAAAAATCAAAATATACACAGAATTTTTTTAAAAAGATAAATATATTCATAAAGGAATCATAAGGATGATAAGGTAGACTGATTTATTAGAGGAGTTAGGCAAAGACTTGCTATGATCAGAGAGCTGAATGAAGTCAGGGAAGAAGGCAGAGAAAGGGAGAGAGAATGGAGTATGATGGGGCATGGGGGTGATTTTGTGTCTTATTCTTTTGACAAAAGCTGGAATAAGAGACAAAGTTGGAAGATAGCTGAAAGTAACTCACCTCAAATATCTTTATTTTTTACATGCTATTCCATTGCCTGAACTAGGTAATTAGAGTCAACATCTGGCTTATTGTCACATACAGTTGGGAAATATATCAAATGTTTGGACATTAAGCACTGATGGAATTCAAAATAAGCAGACAGTTGCTGACAGGCTATATATGTAAATTCCATTCTTAAACTTTTTTTTCTTTTAATTAAGTGTGATTTTAATATTAGTCCCCTCAGTGACATTTCTAACAACAAAGAGACCTGGCTAATGTTAATCTGTGGTTTAAATCTTCCATGAACTCCATTAGGAGAGAGAATCCAGAATTTAGTGAATTGTGTTGCCCACAGCTATAGTTACAAGCAGGGACCACGTAGAATCTCCTCAGCTTGAGGAATAACTGTTTCTGCTATCATCTTAGGAAATCCCATTTGTGTCTACCAAGTACAAATGGAAGACAAGACCTATGTTAGACCTTAGAAAGGCAAAGTATTTACTGCTCTTGCTAGGAGAGCCAGATTGAGATCACTGCTCTCTGCTTCAGTTTGTCCATGAAGAAAAGAGAATTCTTAATAGTGAGTTAACTAATAGATATTAAAAAATGTCTATATTAGTGACTACATAAAAGTATTCTATTCCCTTGATAGATGGATCTGTCTCTTAACCTTAGAAGTGACCCAATGGGGTAATTCCGTTTACTATTTTTAAAAATATTTTTTGAAGTACTACAAAATATATTGAAAATACATCATAATAGTTATGAGCCTCTGGTAAATATTGATCAATGCACTGTTTTCACTTGGTAAAAATCTTTTAGAATCTCTAATAGCTTTTGCTATTGCTCTGTAAATTGGTTCTGTTTTCAATGCCTCCTCTTCCTTGAGGATATTTTCTTTTCTAACCTGAAATGATTATTTCTAAATTATACACACACAGACAAACCCATGACAAATTAGAGGTGAAAGATAGTTAATATATTACAAAAAAGACAACTAGCATTGGAATAATCTTGTCAATTCTATCTCCAAATGTTATCTTAATTCTCCTGTTTCTTTATTGATGCCATCCTAAGTCTAACCTAAAATCATGTCTTACCTTGACTATTGCAACAGTCTCCCAATAGCATCTTTGCTCCTTTGAAGCCAATCTTTACACATTAGCCAAAAGTAATTTTTTTTTATTTAAAATTTTTTTTATTTATTTACTTTTGGCTGTGCTCACAACTTGTGGAACTTCCCAGGCGAGGGATCGAACCTGTGCCACAGTATCAACCCAAGCCCATGCAGTGACAGTGCTGGATTTTTAACCTACTGTGCAATAAAGGTACTCTTAGAGTGACTTTTTAAACACCTAATTTGGATCACATTATGTACACCTCTTCCCATCTGATGGTTGCACTAGATTTAGATCCAAACCCCTTGCTTTGTCCCACCAGATTCAAATGACAGGGCTTCTTTTTTTTCCAGAACTTCTTTTCTGCCTTACATCCTCTGGACATGCTTTTTCCATTAAGTGGAAATTACCTGGCACATATTTATCAGATGATTGTTACCTTCTCACCCTTCAAATTTACGTCACTTCAGTGAAGATTTTCCTAAAGTCTAAAGAATTTCTATTCAGGATCCTAAGGGCTAATCCAGACTTGAAATTCCTTTTATTAATTTGTTTTGTTTCTATCCTCCACTAACAATAAACCGCACAATATCTGATTTTCCCATAATTATAAACCCAAATTATAGAAGAGGACTAAGTACACAGCAGGTACTCAATATACAAGATTTGGTCAATTGAATGAATGAACCAAAATGTAGGTAACATCAGAATCATGGGTGGTCTTAAGTCATTCCTCTCTTCTCTTTTTAGAATAATAATTAGATATCCATTAACTAAAATTGCTTCTGTGTATTACATCAAAGGACTTGGAGGTTTCCAGTCCACCTGTTCATCTATAAGTAAATAAAAGTGGTCTTGGTGGGGGATGTAGATACAAGGGGGTTGTCAAAAACCAGCCCCACTCCACTCACTGAGATGAGAAAAGAAAGAACCTTGAGAATGCAAAACTGTGTGAATACCCATGGAAAAAAGAATGTTTGGAAGTCCAGCCTACCTAAGGGGAGATTCCAGAATGTCCTTGGAGTAGGCTAGAGAAGAGTTTGATTGCAGAGGAGTGGGAGAAACTTCCTAAGGTAGCCAGCCCCCTTCTCAGGATGATACTGCAAGGGGGTTTTGAAAGAAGTGGTAGTTACTTCTATAGCAGAAGAGGTAGAGTAGAAGAGGTGGTAACCATAAAGTAAAGCAAGCTATTAAAAAAACGTAAAAAAATGGGAGTTCCCGTCTGGCTCAGCAGAAGTGAATGCGACTAGCATCCATGACGACACAGATTCTATCCCTGGCCTCTCAGTGGATTAAGGATCCGGCGTTGCTGTGAGCTATAGTATAGGTCACAGACGTTGCTCGGATCTGGTGTTGCTGTGGCTGTGGTGTAGGCTGGCAGCCACAGCTCTGATTCAACCCCTAGCCTGGGAACCTCCACACGCTATGGGTGCGGCACTAAAAAGACAAAAAAACAAAAACAACAACAACAACAACAACAACAAAAACTTCAAAAAATGGGCAGAGAGAGAACACAACAACATACCACCAAGGAGAACCACCAACTTACAAAAGGCAGATAAAAACAGGGTAAAAGGAACAATCTTTTCCTTTCACCCTCCTTTTGTTTGTATATTTTACTGCTTCTGTCCTCATTTGGATGCCTTTTACTGTTCCTGCCTAATTTCTCTAGCTAGGATTTTTTTGTGGCAATATGGATGGACCCTGAGGATATTATATTGAGATGTTAGACAAAGAATGACAAATGCTGTATTATACCACTTATATGTGGAATCTAAAAAAGCCACACTCAAAAAGCAGAGTGAAATGGCGATTTCCAGGGGAGAGGGTGGAGGGATAGGGCAGGGATAGTATAGTTTAATGGCACAAATTTGCAATGAGTAGTAAATAAGTCCTAGAGATCTTAATGCAAAGTATAGTAAAAATGGACAAAAATATTGTGTTAGAATCAAACGGCTAATAGATTACAATCCTTCCAATCACTAAGAAGGAATAATAATTATGTAATATGATAGGTGTTAATTATCACTATAATTGCAATCATATTACAACATATACATATATTGAATTAACATGTACACCTTAAATGTATGCAATGCTATATGTCAAATATATTTCACGAAGTTAAAAAAAAATAAACCAATATGTGCATAAAAGCTGAAAATCAAAGATTAGAGTCAACCAATGTTGGCCTCTATAAAATGGGCCCATTATTTGACTGTGATGTATTTCATGTTTTTGAAAGTAAAATCACAGAATGCAATTCTGTAGACTTATCCAGGAAGCAGAGCGATGATAGCACCAATTAAAAAGTCATTAAACCTTAATTTGCATTCCTATAATGATCCGAGTATATACTAAATAAAATGAGCCAATACACTGGCAATAAAGACTAAAGATGAATTTTCAATTACTTGACTTGAATGTTAAAATGGAATTCAATTTGCCATTTCTGGCTTTATTGAGGAAGCTTATTAGAACATAAGACCTTAATGACAGAGACCAAAATCTACCACTTTTTTTTAGAGTTTCCCACTCAAACATGAATTCTGTTCATACCTTCCATAAAACCTCTATGTATTTTAGTGCTTACTGAAAAAAAAATGTGGTAAAAACTGAAAAATAGAGCAGGAAATTCATAAGCTCCACTGTCATCATTAGTCTCAAAATCTTCCATCAATATTTATCCCACCTGTATTTAATTATCCTTCTTTTGTCTGTTCATCCATAGCTTTTAAATTATCCGAGGTTCAACAAAATAAAAAGATAGTCTTCTCTCTGATTAACATCTCAAAAATTCTTCCAGATTGCCTAATTTCTTTTCTACAGCTTTAGTCTATTAATTTGGATGTACTTATACATTGTACTGTAAAACGTTTAAAATTAACTTTTTCATTGGTATTTTATCACCCCACTTACAAGAAATAAAAGGCCTGACACCTTCTATATATTTGATCAGAGCACCAATAAACATCCTAAAATGTATTTTAGCGCTTTGGCTTTCTTGGAAAGAGAAGCAACTATGCTCACCTCCAATGAACAAGCAGCCAGAGGTAAAGTATAGAGGGAAGTAAGTCAAAGATGGCAAACAATCAAATTCCAGCTAATCAGTGAGATATGGATATGTGCCTTGCATGTGTCCATATTTTATGAAAGACAGTGTGCTCTTGACAAAGGAGAATAGAAATAATTACTAACAAACAAGGCTACCAATCTTAGAACTGGCGCCAACCTCCTGGGCTGTTACTCCTCACCCATCTCCTTACCAGAGCTGTTGCAATGGGCAGGGTCAACAGGTCTTCCATTTTTATCAGAACAGGCTATTGCTCGAAAGCGTGTGCCTTCTCCACATTCTTTGTTGTCTCCTTGTACCCGCAATCCTCGAGGAGACTCCCTTCTGCCTTCAGGAAGAATACAATCTGACCAATTTCCATAAGGGTGAGATATAAACACATCACAAGGACATGGTTCTGTTTCCACTAGAGGGTACAAGTCAGCATCCTGGCATTTCTCCTTCTTCCTGCTTTTCCCTGTTCCAACAAGAGACAATGATGTATTAATTACATATCTGCTCTTTGTTAAAAGTCACTCACATTGTATTTAAAAGCTCTTAGACATTAATTATTAGAGAAAAGCAAATCAAAACTACAATGTGGTACCACCTCACACTGGTAAGAATGGCCATCATTAATAAATTTACAAACAACAAATGCTGGAGAGGGTATCAAGAAAAAGGAACCCTCCTACACTATTGGTGGTAATACTGATACAACAACTGTGGAGAACAGGATGGAGGTTCTTCAGAAAATGGAATATAGAAGTGCCATATGACCCAGCAATACCAGTCCTGGGCATATATCCAGGCAAAACTACAATTCAAAAAGATACAGGTAACCCTACGTTCATATAAGCACTATTCACAATAGACATGGAAACAACCTAAATGTCCATCGACAGATGAATGGATTAAGAAACTGTGGTACATATATATAATGCAATACTACTCAGACATAAAAAAGAACAAAATAATGACATTTGCAGCAACATGGATACAACTAGAGATTATCATACTAACTGAAGTATGTCAGAAAGAGAAAGACAAATACCATACAATATCATTTACATGTGGAATCTAAACTATGGCACAAATGAACTTATATACAAAAAAGAAATAGACTCACAGACATACAAAACAGACTTGTGGTTGCCAAGGGGGAGGGAGGAGAGAGTGGTAGCGACTGGGATCTTGGCATTAATAAATGCAAACTATTACATTTAGAATAGATAAGCAATGAGGTCCTACTGTATAGCACAGGGAACTATATCCAGTCTCTTGGGATAGACCATAATGGAAAAGAATATTTTAAAAAAACATAGGAGTTATGATCATGGCTCAGTGGAAATGAATCTGACTAGCATCCATGAGGATGCAGGTTCAATTCCTGACCTTGCTCAGTGGGTTAAGGATTTGGCATTGTCATGAGCTATGGTGCAGGTCACAGATGCAGCTTGGATCTTTCATTGCTGTGGCTGTGGGGTAGGCCAGCAGCTAAAACTCCAATTTGACCCCTAGCCTGGGAACCTCCACATGCGGTTAGTGTGGACCTAAAAAGACAAAAAAAAAATAATAATGTATATATACGTATAACTGAATCACTTTGCTGTATAGCAGGAATTGGCACAACATTGTAAACCAACTATACTTTAATAACAAAAAAATTTTTAAATTAACAAAAGTTCTTAGACTATTAAGTTTTAAATGAAATAAAGCCTTTCTCCTTTTCATTCTTGGTTTTACATGGAAGTAAATCCCTAGGATAATGGAAGCAACTACCAGAGCAACTGTGAGATTTAAGTTAATTTAAAAGAAATTAAATTTCAGGTTTGAGAGGGGCAAAAAATACTTAGGTATTTGCTACAGTGGCTCAACAGCTAGAAGAGTCATTATTGATTTATTTAATATTGATTTCCCTATAATTTGTTGATAAAAACAGATTACCTTGTCTTCATTTTCCTTGAAATTAATGGTTTCCAGGGAAACCAACCAAATGGTGTAAATATTGACTCCCTCCCTTTTTTTCAAGTAACTTTTAAAAAACAGTTTATTCAAGGAACAAAACTATATCCTCCCAGACAATGGCTCTGGGAGTGAGAACGATATCCACAAATGAGAATGATGTGGACAAAGTGGAACTTACTTTGGTTCCTACTATCAGGCAGCTCATAAATACTAATAGAAACAAGAGATTAAAATAAATACTGAAATCATGCTGGATAATTTAATCTAAGAAAAAGGGATGACTTGCACTTTGCACTTTGAGAGACCTTTTTAAGTATTTTAGACCATGACCTTACCTTACCAATTGATTTTGATGGACCTTTTAACTGTAATCTTAACTCTGAGTAATGAAAATGCAGAGTCATTTTTCACAGTGATGTATACTTGATAATCTTATTTAATGGATTCCAAGACAGCCTGTAACTTGACTCAACATTTCTACAAACACACTTTCTAAAAACTTTTCCTAGACCTATAATTTCACTTTGTCTCCTCATTAGTGCATCCTTAGCTGGAGTCTTGGCTGTTTATAAAAAACCAACAAACAAACAAACAAAAACCAATGTAGGCAGCTTTACTAGTCTATTTCCAGCCTTTACGGCTGTTTTGCTCGCTACTAGCTGGTGCATTGAATATTTTCTCATTGACAGATAGTTTACATTATACACCACAAGTCTATAGCTGTCACCTGGACGATTGGCTCTATGTCTTCTGTGATTCTTATGGTCACGATAAGTAAAGACTCCTGCAGGACCTGAAGTGATTTTATAGAAGCCTCAGCCAAACCACTGTCCCTCTGGGAGGAAAGTACTCACTTGCTTCTCCCATTAGGGGAACTTACTGAGAATAAGTGTGAGAAGCACAGCCTCTATCACCACTGCAAAAATTTTCTGTATGAGAAAAATAGCAATGGGTGGGAATTGGCTCCTTATCAGTATTTAACATGCCCAAGTCTCTGCTGCTTTCCAACAGTCCATAAAGCACTGTTATCTCCACATCTACATCTTCCACTCTCTTATCAACATACTTAACCCTAGTTCTGAGTATACTTACTCCTTAAAACTACTTACTCTTGCCAAAGTAATAAAACAAAGAACTGAACTATCTTCTATTTCCTTTCAGACTTGATCATTAAATGAAAAGTCTGAGTGTTGACTATACTGTTTCTCTCAAAATATCCTTTCCAAGTTCCAGCATACCTTACCTTTTAGACCCTTGCCCCTACACCATGCCCAAACCATCAATCTGGGGACATCTTCTTTGTTTGTTGAATTATTTTCCCTCTGTACCTCTTGTAACTGATGGGGTTCCTCAGGGCACTGCCCTAGGTTCTCTTCTGATCCTACACCTTCACCCACACAGAATTTAAATAACTATATATATCCCTTAAATTCTTAATTACTGTCATCAGCCCAGCTTTCTTACTCAAGCTTTTGATCTATAGACTGGAAATTTCCACCCAAAGGACAAAACTTATCCTGGCAAAATCCACACACATGCTTTTAACATAACAACATTTCAGTCTCCTTCTGCACTTCCCAGTTCTACCAATATGACCAACACAAACACTGGAGTGTCACACTTGAGGCATTCTGTTGTGCTACTTTTATCTGTTTAATGATAAAGATCTATCATATCAAACACCTAACTATGTCTTGAATCAGTCCACTGTATGCGTTTTGATTGATGTCACCCATATTTAGCTTTCCTCCAAACCCCCAGCTTAAACCACCAAAATGACTTCTTCCAAGATCTTAATCCCTCCATGACTCACTCCCTTCAATCTATTCCCTGCCCTGCAGCCAGGACCAAATCACAAAGTTGGAGATCTGATCACATCATTCATCTATTTAAAGCTCTCCAGTAATTTACCACAGTTCACAGAATAGAGTCTAGATTCTTTACCTTGGTCATTAAAGTTCCAGAGGATCCGGGCCTATTTTCCTTTCCACTGTGTTGTACCACTCTGCCTTTGTTATAAGTAATAACGAGAATCTTTTAGTTCCTAGAAGCTACTCATTTATTTTCTGGAATTTGTGTGTTCTACTCCAGAAATTGTCATCAGTTCTACCCTTCTGCCATAACCAATTAATGACCACTTGTCCTTTTCAGTCAAAAGTAACAGATTGCTCTCTCCAGAAAGACATCCTTAAACATACTCTTCATCTCAGTTCTGGAAGAGGTGTTCTTCTGTACTTGCATAGCATGTGGCAGACAAAATGATGCTCTCTAGGAATGTCTGCATCCTAATCCCTGGAACATGTGACATGCCACTTTACATGGATCTTGGAATAAGGAGACTATTCTAGGTTATCTGGCAGAGCCCAACATAACCACATGATCTTAAATTCAGAGAATCTTTCCTGGACTGAGTCATAAACATGTGGGTGCATGTGTCTTTTTTAAGGAAAGTTTTGTCTGGATACATGCCCAAGAGTGGGATTGCTGGGTCACATGGTAGTTCTATGTATAGATTTCTAAGGTATCTCCATAATGATCTCCATAGTGGCTGTACCAGCTTACATTCCCACCAACAGTGCAGGAGGGTTCCCTTTTCTCCACACCCCTCCAGCATTTGTTATTTGTGGACTTACTAATGATGGCCATTCTGACTGGTGTGAGGTGGTATCTCATGGTAGTTTTGATTTGCTTTTCTCTAATAAGCAGGGATGGTGAGCATTTTTTCATGTACTTATTGGCCATCTGTACATCTTCCTTGGAAAAATGTCTATTCAGGTCTTTTGCCCATTTTTCAATTGGGTTGTTGGCTTTTTTGCTATTGAGTTGTATAAGTTGCTTGCATATTCTAGAGATTAAGCCCTTGTCAGTTGCATCATTTGAAACTATTTTCTCCCATTCTGTAAGTTGTCTTTTTGTTTTCTTTTTGGTTTCCTTTGCTGTGCAAAATCTTGTCAGTTTGATTAGGTCCAATTGTTTATTTTTGCTCTTATTTCTGTTGCTTTGGAATGTGTAGGGAAAAATGTTTTCTTTTCCAGCTTCTAGGGGCTAATTACATTCCTTGTCTCATGCCTCTTTTCCTCCACAGTCTTGAAAAATCACTAACAGTGCATCTGTTTGATTATTCTTTCATAGTTATGTTTCCTGTGACAGTATGGAGGTATCTTAGAAAACTATACATAGAACAACCATGTGACCCAGCAATCCCACTCCTGGGCATATATCCAGACAAAACTTTCCTTAAAAAAGACACATGCACCCACATGTTTATTGCAGCTCTATTCAAAATAGCCAAGACATGGAAACAACTCAAATGTCCACTGACAGATGATTGGATTAGGAAGAAGTGGTATATATACAAAATGGAATACTACTCAGCCATAAAAAAGAATAAAATAATGCCATATGCAGCAACATGGATGGAACTAGAGACTCTCATACTGAGTGAAGGAAGCCAGAAAGATAAAGACAAATACCATATGATATCCCTTATATCTGGACTCTAATATACAGCACAAATGAACCTTTCCACAGAAAAGAAAATCATGGACTTGGAGAATAGACTTGTGCTTGCCAAGGCAGAGGGGCAGGGAGTGGGGTGGTTGGGGATCTTGGGATTAATAGATACAAATTATTGCCTCTGGAATGGATTAGCAATGAGATCTGCTATGTAGCACTTGGAACTATGTCTAGTCACTTATGATGGAGCATGATAATATGTGAAAATAGAATGTGTATATGTATGGGTAACTGGGTCACCATGCTATACAGTAGAAAAAAAATGTATTGGGGAAATAACTATTAAAAATAATAATGAAAATGACAAAAAAGAAAACATTTTTCCCTAGACATTTCAGAAAAAAAAAATGCTATCTTACCTACACCTTGTTTATAGCCCTGTGAAACATGCACCTGACTTCAGAGTTACAGAACTGTAGGATACTAAATTTGTCTTGTTTTAAGCCATGAGATTTGTGGTAATTTGTTACCACCCTAATGCAGCACTCATATAATAGCTATTGTAGTACATACTACACTGTGTTGTAATTGTCTGTAGCAAAATTCTATCTCCCATTCGACTCTAAGCTGTTAAATTAGCATCATGTCTACCTATTTTTTGTAGTGTTCCCAAGGCCTAGCCTACAGAAATGGCAAACAAAAATTGTTCCATGAAAAATTTAGAAGTTTTTTTTTTTCTTTTTTTAAAGGGACATGGGAGGAGGGAGGGAATGGGGAAGGAGGGAGGGTGGCAAGAGAGAAGAAGGAGAGGAACAGAGAGAGAGAAAGAGTGAATAGGAAGAAATAAATTAATGGTTCATGTACAAAGTAATCAAAAGTTACTGGCACAACAAATATTCTGTACAAATATACACTCTATATTGGTGATATCCTTCTTAATTACATGGCATTGCTATTTGAAGGAGGATTTAAACAAGTTACTTAATGTGGAGATGGTTCTCACAAAAAGAAACTTATTATCAGAGTCCTTAACTTTGATTACATTCTAGGCATAATCAGTATTTACCTCTGAATTCAGAACCAGTTATACTTAAAAAATATTTAAAAAATAAATCTCTACTACAACTCTAACGACATATTTCACCTTATGTCAGATGGACACTTGTAACTGATTCTACCAAACAAACAAAAAAACCCAAAACAAAAAAGACCACTGTATTTAAAAAGTTGGGTATTAGTTATCCAGTCATTTTGAAAAAAATATGTGTGTGTATGTATATATAAATATACAGATAGATATAGATATAGATAGATCTAGACAGATCTCCTACTTGATGTATTGATTATTTCAGTATTGTATGAACAACTGCTTTAATTATCACTGAATCTAAATCCTGTGATTTTACATACCATATAGAGAACACCCAGTTATTAAACTAAAGACTCTGGTTAAAAAATATAGAAAAAGGAAAATAAACACCCTAGATGGTCTCCTATACAATGGAGAGGATTGTATTTGTATCTGTATGCTTCTCTATTTATGTCTATGTTAAAGAGAGAACCATATTGCTTTATACTCTAAACCCTTGCCTATACTATCATCCTTGTTACGGATTGCTTATTAAATTTACTACCAAATTACATGGGAAAAACCAAAACACAAGCATTAGTATCACAACAATAAAAATAAAGCTTGAGAAGTCAAATTTTTCACTAACTGTTTTTTTTTTTAACCAATGATTATACAAACAAAAGAAAAGCAAAAAGCATTTTGTTCTCCATCCAAATCTACAAAGATCAACTCATTGCAGTTGCTGACTGTGAACTCAGTGCTTCAGAAAGAGGAAATTAAAGACAATAATAGGATACTCTGTGTTTTGGACAAAAAACCCTTAGATAGTTAGAAGCATTTCACAAAGTGTTTTAATGAACCTCACTTCTTGCAACTTCCCATACATAGAAAAAGCATTATGATTACTAACTTGAGATTTTTGTATTTTGTGACCAGCATTAGGTTTTCACCAAGATGTATGCTGACTGCAGGTATTCCCTAGCAAAAACAAAATCACAGCAACTATCCTTCCTCCTACCAATGAGCTGAGAGGTGGTCTTCAGGGCTAGAGTCCTCAGTGAGACCCTGGATAAAGCTTAACTCACAACTCTCATGTTGCACATTTTTCTTTAAATTGAAAGTTTTGATGACCACAAAGGGACCCAAAGCAGATGTTTTCCTTTGCCTGAACTCTACAAGTATCTGCAGCCTTGGTCCCATCATGGGTCCCTTGAGCTTGCCCACCTCTTCAGGGAGTCCAGGTATATCTCTCCCGGGTCTTGGATCTCCTATCTTGGTTGAAAGTTATGAGTTTTATTTGGTGGTTGTTAAACTCCTTGCCATGAAGAGTAGGTTTACCTTGAACTTAGGTTCAAGAAGAGGCAGCTAGGTTAATCAGTTAAAAGACACTGGGAAGATTTTGCTCAGTTGAAAAAGAACAAGGTCCTACTGTATAGCAGAGGAAACTATATCTGATCTCCTGGGATAGACCATGATGGAAAATAATATTTAATAAAAGGAATGTGTGTGTACACATGAAAAAAGGAGTGTGTGTGTGTGTGTGTGTGTGTGTGTGTGTGTAACTGAGTCACTGTGCTGTACACCAGAAATTGGCACACCATTGTAAATCAATTATGCTTTAATTAAAAAATAAAATAAATAAATAAAAACAAGGAATGGTTTATCTTAGTTGAGAGATACTGGAATGTTGCTCAGTTGAAAGACACTGAAATTTTGGACTAGGTGATTAGGTAGGGGGTTGGACTGATGTCTTTCTTTGAACAGCTTAACAGGATTTGTCTGAATAAAAGTGAGAGCTTCCAGCTCAGAAGATAAGGGACACCTCTCTTCCCAACCAGTTACAGCTTTCTTATTCAACTAGGAAACTTATAGGAGTGGCAAGCCCTCATACATACAGTGGTCTCATAGGGAAATTCATTCATTAATTTAAAGAATTTTGGCCTAGGGACTCACACAGAAGATTGGCCACCCTGTGCTCCAAGCACACATGAACGTTTCAGACCACTGAAGGAGAAACTTAGACATGCAAAAGAACTGAAATAACCCTAGGGTGCCACCTCGAGAGGTTAAGTTCACAAATAGCACACAGCCTAACACACACTTCAACAGTAACTTTATCCTGATAAACAGACACTAAAACGTGAAACAAAGCGTTCAAATGAGAAGTGGTACCACATAGACCTCTGCTCACACTCTGCCAGGTTTGTGTATTTATGGAGCTTACACTTGCAAGTAGTTAATTGAGAAATGAAGGAAATTGTGTCCTGAGAAAGATCAAGATGGGACGATTCTGACCTTTCAAAACTGGTCAAACTCACCTTAACACAATGCTCTAACAGAAAAGAAATGATACCCAAAGGGAAGGAGACGATGACAACATCAGAATCAGAGAGCTATTCCAAAATGCCATACCAAATCTTGATTTCTTGGATTTTAATACATGAAACAAATGTTTTTCTATCATGGGCATATGGAAATTTTTAAAAATCTATCTAATTTTTTGGCTTATGGTCAATTACCTACATCCAGTACTTCTGGTTTTACCCTGGTGGATTTCTCCTCTCCAAGGCTCTGGATGGATGGTCCATCAAAAAGCTTTTTAACATAAATATTTTTAATATCAATATGAATTTTCTTTTAAGATTACTCAACTTCAGTTAGAACGATGAACTTAATTTCATTCAAACACCAAAATCTCCTGCTTATCAGGAAGGACCCTTCCTCAGTTAAGGGATGGATTAGTATGGATAACACCAGGCCATAATCATTTTAGTGTAAAGGTCCCTATTTTGTACTTATAATAGAAGACATTTAGTGACCTACATTAAAAAAAAAAAAAAAGTTGGATTTCTGCCAACAATCTGCTCCCTGGTCTTGGTGATCTCTTAACAACTGATTTGATGCTGGAAGTTCATGGCTTCAATCCTCATTATGACTTTATTAATACTTTTAACCATATACCTTGTATTCTGCTTATTTTATAAGATTGCTGATTCTTGTGTTACCCACTGAATCTCTAACAAAAATAATCATCACTAAGAGACTTGAAATGATTGAAATATAGTTCTATATAGAATTAAAATAATTATAATAGCATAACTTCAGATATGAGAAGCAACAAGGAAGACTCATTTCCTGGACCATAACAGACTAGTAAGACAGGTGGTCATTCACCTTTATGATAATTATTAGGAGGTCCTGGTCCAGTCATAGGTATATCATTGAAATCTTCCCTCAATATAGGAATGAGCCTTCCTAGGGCTGTGGGACAAATTGGTTATGAAATGCCTCCCAAACTTTCATTGAATTTATGACCAAAAGGAGTAAACATCAAACATGGGAAGAGGAAAGATGCTCTTCATCCAACTCTACGAAGATTAACCTATTGTAGTTGCTGACTGACAGTAAACTCAGTGCTTTGGACAGAAGAAATTAAAGATAGTAACAGGATATCCTGTGCTTCAGACAAACAGATACTTAGATAGATGCATTTCAGGAACCATTTTAATAAACCCTATTTCTTACATCTTCATATATATAGAAAAAGCAATATGATCATTAACTTGGGATTTCTGTTCTATGTAACTAGCAGTAAGTTTTCAACAAGATGTGTGCTAACTGCATGTATTCCTAAGGACAAAAAAATCACATAAACTAGGCTTCCCCCTACTTCTTTGGAGCAGTTCCTCAGAGCTATCTGAGAGGCTGTTTCCAGGGCTATGCCCTCAGTAAGACCCTGGATAAACCATAAGTCACAATGTTCACATTGTGATTTTTTTTTCAGTTAACAGTACTAAGTAATTCATTTGACTGATTCTTTTTTAAACAACTCGTATTTCATGAAACTGGCCAGTTGTCATCTGGATACTAAGACATACAGAGATCAATTAGGTAGGCAAAAGCATAGTAGCTAATAATTTAAAAGAGAACTAGTTTTTCAATCTGAGTAATTCTTGGGATAGAGTTTGCATAAAAAGGTGTAAGAGTTCTTCAGTATTTACATTAAAAGCGTATGTTAAGTAAAAGTCAAATTCATTAAGGTTTTGATAATTAATAACACAAACTGCACTGGTTGTAAAATGAATAAATATCTATCCTAGGATTTTCAATATTTTTCATTTTCAGTTTGCAGGTACAAAGTATCATTGCCAAAACTCAAAAAAAAAAAAAAAAAAAGAAAGAAAGAAAAGAAAAAGAAAACAATTGGCCACTAGTTAAAAACTTTCTTTTCCCCTTTAGGGAAAGAAAAATTTCCCTTAGGAAATTCTCTCTCCTCTCACTGCTACAGAGAGTTGCTAGGATAATGACTTCTGAAGCATTACCCAGGAAAACACAAACCAATTTCTATTACATTGCCCCTGAACTTGGAATTATTCCTATCCTATATATTCTATCCTATTATATTGTTGCTCTATAAGAAATTTGTTTCTTAGAAATGTAAGCAATGTTGCATGAAATTATATAAGAACAAATTTTTATAGAAGAGAGATCAAAATATAGTATATCTTATTTGATGTTTCTGCTTATGATTATATGTTTCACCTGTACTTATGAATGGGCTGGCTCATAGTTTGTGTTTCAGAAATTTTGTTAAAGGAATTCAAACAAAAGGATTCTTGAAACCAAGAGAATTAGCACTTGAATTGCTTATGAGCACAATGGTCATCTCTGCTTAATTCTTCAACATTAACACAAATTTTCTTATCCCAATTATTATTTTGGAATTTTCCCTTTAGTTCCTCATTCCCTGAATTTAGTTTTCTGCGTACATGAGAAAAATACAATGAAGAGAAGTTCTGGCATAGTTATGTAGACAAGAAGGTATATTACTACATCAATTACTTGTATATTATTGGCAAAAAACTGCTCTAGGGCCTTGATTAAACTATTCTTTGTTTTAATCTCCATTAAACTTCAAGGATGTAGATAGAACTTATAATTAATATATACAACAAAGCAGAATCTATTATGTAATTTGATTTTTTCTTTCCATGACTAAAATTCTAAAATATCTAGTTATTTATAAGGTAATGGCAAAAGACGATTATATAGGTGAGATCTGCCTTTAATGTTCTGAACAAACGTGGGACTACTTTCAAGCTTGCTGAGATCATGGCATGAAAAACAGCAGAAACCTTGTTACTAGCTACTCCAAGGAAAGTGGTGGATATTGCCATTTATGACTACAAAGATTATAAAGCTATACGAGAGGAACTTCATAGCTATAGAATGGTTCACATCTTTCACTGGTTTCACAAGTATTAACTGAGTACATACTATGTGCCAAGCATAAGCACTGGGGATATATGATGGCAGGGGCTGAGTGGGGAGAGGGAGATACCAGAAACAGTTTCCTATTCTTCTGGAATTTACCTTCTCCTTGATGGGTTCAAGAGAGTATCAGTTGTCTGAAACTAAAGAGTAAAAGGCACACCCTACCTGTGAGCTGTCGCCGTCTACTTCGAGTTGTTTCACAATTTCTGGAGCAGGGCGTAAACTTGGACCACGCAGTGAAGGTGCAGTCATCATGACACGGGACTGTACATTCTTGTGCAAGGGGAGGCATACCATTTGTCTTCTTGAGGCACTCTGTCATTTCTGCCGACTGGTTATTATCAGAGATGCATGAGACAGCTAAAAAACATGGATTCTTTTGTTACTATTTTAATTAAATCAGTCTGCTGCTGGTTCTTGGACAAAATAGCAGAATTCCCCAATGTTAGAAAAAATTTGGTTATCACTGTGATTGCAAAAGGTGTTCAACACAGCTAACCTTATTTCTCTCTGGAAATTAAATGTGTATTGTTGCCAGTGGAGGTATTTGAAAATTTAATTGGTTTCATTATTAATCCAAACCTTGCATTGACAGCAACCAAAATAACATTCAGTCATTTATTGTATTCCTGCTTGTGAGTATTTGACCTCTAGGGATGATATAAAACTAGAAAAGGGAATCTGCAAAAGAGTAATATGAGAACAAAAAAAGGACAAAGCCATCAAAAACCATCTGAATTTTTCCTAGATATGATTTTTGTTTGTTTAAATGGCACTTATAGAAGTGGTCCTACTTTCTCTTGACAATCAGTATTAAAAAAAAAAATTCTGCTCTCTGTAAGTAAATGTTTTTCCCTAACATTTCAGGATCAGTTAAAAATTCAAAGCATTTTTTTTTCAAGTACAGGCACAATCTATCCAGATAATCCTGTTACAGATATTCTACCAATCATAGATAACTCTTCAATATTTCTCAAATACTTTTTCAGCTAGGATGTCTCTAGTCATACCATGAACTAATAATCTCAAAGTAAAACATTTATGAGATTTTGCTTCATTTTTTATTTGATTCTTTGGGCTAATACCATTTATTTTATTCAATTATGAATGAATGATATATTCATGCATATTTTATTCATTCTAATTAAGGACTTGAAGGATATATCCTTATTTTCTAGACCAGCATGTCTCAACCTTGGTACTACTGACATTTTAGATTGGCTTACTACATTTTGTGGGTACAGGAGTGTGTTTTGTGCATTGTAAGATATTTAGCAGCGTTCCTGGCCTTGACCCATTAGATGCCAATAGCACACATGCCCTCCCACATTTGAAAACCCAAAATGACCCCACAAACTGTCAAATGTCACCACCATTGAAAATTACACTTCTAAACTAATTTCTAACCAGGGATGTCTATGATAATATAGAGAAGGCATAATTTCAGACCTACTACATCAGCATCTCTGAAGGAGAATTCCACCTACATTTTTGTTTAAGTATTCAAGGTCATTCTGATCCAGCCTGTCCGCTTACCACCAACATTTGGCATGATGCCTTTGGACATGGTATGTGTAAATGGATATTTTGCTCAATTCATCATCCTAGAGATGATGGATCATTTTTATTACAGTTCTTTAAGATCTACCAATTTTTAAGGAATTAAGAGACCACAGCTTAGGATCATTGTTGTTAAGAACTGTTTATATAAACAAGGAAAGTGTACATAGGGGCTTTCAGTTGTCCATTTCTCTTATATTCTGAATTCCTTCATTCTAAGCACAACACAGAACAAGTCAATCTGAATACCATCCATACACCCATCCCAATCTACTTATTTATTTACATATTTATTATTTATGAACTTGTAAAAGCCAAATATATCCAAAGCTTTAGGACCAAGAATTAGCTACTATGACAATGGATGCCAATACAATATTTCCCATTTTGTACATCTGCTCTGTGGCAGGTGGGACCATTCATTTTTTTGAATACTTTTTGTTTTTATCCACATCCTATGAACAAAATCTATTGCACATCAAGCCAACATCACCTGCATTTTCTTTGTTGGGAATATTACAGCCATTAATGATGAATACAACAAGATACTTTTTTAAGTAGGGTACAAGTAAATGTTATTTGAATTCCATGTGTAGATAACTAATTTCGAGTCAATTTGGGGGACTTTTACTGAGCCAAGTTAGTTTTTTTTCCAAGATTACAATGCACGGAATAACATGAAGAGGAATTTTAAATGTTTTAAAATTTTAAATGTTTCAACAAGCATTGTTATTTGAAAACTAAAACCTCTATGAATATACAAATGAAGAATTTTTTCTGAAGATAATAAATTATTTTAAAATGTTCACTTTCTATAATTTCATTGGAATAAGTTTAAAATTTGAAAGGTATGATAAACATTCAATGATATTTTTAAGCTATACAGACTGTGAAATTTGTAATACACTGGATTTATGAATGTCTAAAATGACCTATTTTGCATAAGAAACTAAGAAAGAATAACTATAGCATATGAGAGAATTCACAGACACTGTTGTCAAGTGGAAGGAAAGCAAATTCCAACTCCAAACATCTGGGAATTATGTGAACTGAGATATTTAAATTCTTAATTCTTTAGTCTCCTCTTTAAAATGAGTATAATAAGAGCACGTATAACAAAGGGTTGTGAGAAAACTCAAAATCGTGTGTCATGCTCACCAATGGCCAAACCAAGGATATTATTATTATTATCCCATATGTGTGTGGTGTGTGTGTGTGTGTGTGTATGTGTATACAATTTTTTTTTAGAAAAAGAGATCAGAATTATGGATACCCAAAGTGGGGATAAGGGGAGAGGAATTGGATGAAAGCAGTCAAAAGGTACAAACTTCCAATATAAGTACTACAGTTTTAATGTAAAACATGGTAAGTATAATTAACACTGATGTATGTTATCTATGAAAGTTATTAAGAGAGTAAGTCCTAAGAGTCCACCTCACAAGAATAAACTTTTTCTATTTCTTTAATTTTGTGTCTTTTAGTGATAGACAGTCAATAAATTCATTGTTATATTATTACAATGTAGGTAAGTCAAAATGTAAGTCAAATGATTATGGTGTACCCCTTGGACTTATATAGCACTGTGTATCAAATACATCTCAGTAAAACTTGAAGGAAAACAAATGAAAAGACTATCTTTACCCCCATGGAATTATCAATCTTTGCTTCTTGTGAAATATCAATTGACTGTATTTGCAGTATCTACTTCTGGGTTCTGTTTTCTGTTGCATTGATTTATGCACCCATTCTTTTGACAATACCCTGCTATCTTAATTAATGCAGCTTTATATATAGTCTTGAAATTGAGTATCATGGGTCCTCCAACTTTGTTCTTCTTAGTCAGTATTATTTTGGTTACTTTAAGTCTTTTGCTTTCCATATAGATTTTAGAATCATAGCTATAAAATAGCTTATTTGAGTTTTGATTGGGATTGTGTTGAATGTATAGATTAATTGACACATATGGCATCTTAACAATATTGCATCTTCCAATCAACTAATTTTAAATTTTGTTTTAAATTAAATAGGCTGATAGCTTTAGCAAGTATCCATGCACACACTCTTGCTTGACATACCTCATTTCTTCCTTGGCTATCCTCAGAATCTGAAGGATAAAGGTGATGAGAAATCTGGGTGAATTTTCACCTGATTCTGTACTACACTTAAAATCACAGTATGTCAGCCAATATATTAGATATGCCCTCAATACATTCACTGCATTAACAGGATTATACAGAACAAATCAGATCCATCACTCTTGGATAAACTGATGCTGCAGTCTAATGGAGACATTGCATGATTCTAAGGGCTAAAGAATACATTAAAAGTTGTCCCATGAAATTTGATCCATATTATTCTCAAGACCACCACTCTAGGTTATTACTAATAATCAATTAACTCAAGAGTGAGTGGCAACTGACACACGACAAAGCCTGCAATGATCAATATAGCACAGGTATCATAGTTTTCAAATTTCGTTGTTTAAGGTTCTAATTTATTTTCAATTATGAAAAAAAGCACTAGAAACAAAAACATAAACCAGATAAATAAAACAATTTCCTTCTTGGGACTGTTGTAGTCAAAAAGGAATCATTCAATAAACATTTATTGAATGGCTGGGTACTGAACTAGCCTAGAGGATAGGCAAAAAATGAAGGAACAGCAAGTGAATAATATGCAGGACTGGAAATTCAACAAAGGAAAAAGAGTAGACACATACACAAAGGAAATGAAAAGAGGAGACATTTAGAGAAAGCGGAGATAACTAGCAGCTAGAGGTAAAACCCAATTCAGAGATCCCTTCCATTGGGCAACTCATGGGCAAAGGATATTTTTAAATGTTATTTTTAACCTAAAACATAGTTCTGTGACCAATGTTAAATGTGTATAGACTCCTTAAGTCAGATAATTTCTTTTGAGGATCAAGTCTGAGGTAGTAGGTAGAGTGAATTTACCAAATTGTGGGTCTTGGTGTCTAAGAGAACTAAGAATGACTTCCAGTCTTTTTAGTTATCTTGGGCAAATTGTGTAAACTCTCCTAAGACATTTAACTCATCTATACAATGGGAATTATAATACCTACATCATAGGATATATTAAGGCAAATGAATTACTTAGTACAGAACTAATAAGCACTTGGTACATCTGCCTGGAGAGTTATCTTTTATTATGAGGAAGGCTTTCAGAAATGAAATGTAACACATGGCTTGAAAGAAGATCCCACCATCACTTGTCTTGGTTCAGGAAGAATTTTCCAAATCCTCTCAAACCTTCTTGACCCCTAAGAAATGTGATCAGAACCTCCCTTAAATTATAATGTTGAAGTCAGTAGCCTCTTCTAAAGACTGCATGGCCCTGCCAAGGATATTGTTACATTTCCAAGTGACACTTGGAGCATTCTACTTAGTGTCTATAAAAATAATATAAGATAGTAACTCCAGGAATAGTAACTGAAATCTAACCTTTACTGGGAATTCTTTCCAGAAGCACGAAAATAAAAATCCTCATCACTTAAAGAGTTTAATGAGAAAAGAGTGAATATTTACACAAAAGAGTGTTGGCCATATTTATACCTCACTTGCTGGGTGTGGTCCTATACAACAGAAACAGCTGTCATGTTCCTCTGTGCCTATGCTGAATTTATAAGAATTTTAACATCTAAGTAATACTCAGAGTCATATAGCAAAGCTTTTAGAGCCATTAGAACTATTTGAGCTTAATTACTAAACATAAGGCAGAAACAATCCCATCTACCATCACATTAAAAAGAATAAAATACCTAGAAATAAACCCACATAAAGAGGAAAAAGACCTGTGCTCTGAAAACTATAAGATGCTGATGAAAGAAACTGAACATGACACAAACAGATGGAAAGATATACCATGTTTTTAGATTGGAAGAATAAATATTCTTAAAATGTTAAAAAGACTATACTAATCAAGGCAATTTATAGATTCAATATAGATTCAATACAATCCCTATCAAATTTCAAATGGAATTTTTCATAGAACTAGAACAAAACTTTTCTTTTTTTGTTCTTTTTCTTTTTTCTTTTTTTTTTTTTTTTAAGGTTTGCACTTACCATATATGGAGGTTCCCAGGCTAGGGGTCCAATTAGAGTTGTAACTGCCAGCCTACACCACAGCCATAGCATCACCAGATCTGAGCCATATCTGTGACCTACACCACAGCTCATGGCAATGCCAGATCCTTAACCCACTGAGTGAGGCCAGGGATCAAACCTGCATCCTCATGGATACTAGTCAGATTCATGACAGGACCTCCCAAAACATTGTTAAATATGTATAGAAACAAAAAAGATCCTGAATGGACAAAGCAATCTTGAAAAAGAAAAACACAACTGGAAGAATGAGGCTTCCTGACTTCAGCCTATACTACAAAGCTACAATTATTGAAACAGTATGGTAATGGTGCACACACACACACACACACACACACACAAACAGAAATGTGTATCAGTGGAACAGGAGAGACAGCCCAGAGATAAATCCACACATCTATTGTCAACTAATCTATGACAAAGGAGCAAGAATATACAATGGAGAAAAGCTGGTCTCTTCAATACATGGTGCTGGGAAAAGTGGATAGCCACATGTAAAAGAATGAAATTAGAATACTCCCTAATACCATACACACAAAATAAACAGACAAACACAATTCAAAATAGATTAAAGGCCTAAACTTAAGGCCAGATATTATAAACTCTTAGAAAATATAGGCAGAACACTTTGACATAAATCTCAGCGTTATCATTTTGGATCCACCTCCTAGAATAGAACAAAAGTAAACAAATGGGACCTAATCAAACTTAAAAGTTTTTGCACAGCAAAGGAAATCATAACCAAAACAAAAAGACAACCCATAGAAGGGGAGAAAATATTTGCAAATGAAGCAACTGACTAGGGATTAATCTCCAAAATATACAAACATTTCAAGCAGCACAATATCAAGAAGACAAACAACCCAATCAAAAAATGGTCATAAGTTCTAAACAGACATTTCTCCAAAGAAGACATACAGATGGCCAAAAAACACATGAAAAGTTGCCCACCATCACTATTAGAGATATGCAAATCAATACTACAAAAGGTATTACCTCACACCAGTCATAATGGCCATCATCAAAATGTCTGCAACAATAAATGCTGGAGACAGTGTAGAAAAAGGGAACCCTCCTACACTGTTGGTGGGAATGTAAATTGGTACAAGCACTATGGAAAACAGTATGGAGGTTCCTGAAAAAACTAAAAATAGAGTTACCATTTGACCCAGCAATCCAACTCCTGGGCATGTATATCTGGAGAAAACCATAATCCTAAAATATTCATTGCAGTGCTATTTATAATAGCAAAGACATGGAAGCAACCTAAATGTCCATTGACAGAAGAATAGACAAAAATGTGGTACATATATACAATGAAATACTATTCAGCCATAAAAAGAACAAAATAATGACATTTTCAGCAATGTGGATGGACCTAGAGATTATTATAATAAATTAAGTCAAACAGAGAAAGACAAATATCATATGATATCACTCATATGAGGAATCTAATAAAAAGGATGCAAAATAATTTATTTACAAAACAGAAACAGACTCATAGATTTCAACATCAAACTTATGGTTACCCAAGGGGAAATGTGGTCGGGAGGGATGAATTAGGAGTTTGGGATTAACATATATATGCTGGTATACATAAAATATACAACTAACAAGAACCTATTGTATAGCACAGGGAACTATACTCCATATTCTGTAATAACCTATATAGGAAAAGAATCTGAAGAAGAATATGTATAACTGATTCACTTTGCTGTCCCCTGAAATTAACACAACATTGTAAGTCAACTATACTTCGATAAAATTTAAAAAATAGCTTATGCTCTGGCATCAAGAATAAACCTTCTTAAGTTAACTTTCTCTACCTTCCTGGTGGTCTAGACACTAGACAGCTAATGCACATGGATATTTACTACATTTCTGCCCTAATAGACCTTATTGAAACTGACCCATTTATTCATCCAACCAACCGTTCGCTTGGTCACAAAATATATATAAGGAACTATAAATAATTATAAAAAGCATTGCATGTGAGTGTAAGCAGATGTACATGTACAGAGAAATAATATAGCTTTCAGGAGACTATAGTAGCAGCAGTGACAGACAGGTAGACAGAAAATAGTAGTACAATATTGCAGTTTTCCTAATGGCAGTAACCAGTGGGGAAATCCTGGTATATAAGAGAAAAGTAAGTACTTCCATCTTGAATAGAAAGGAGTGTAAGGGGCAAGCAGGAGAAAAATAAGGCATTACAGAGAATTTACCTGTCAGATATCTGCTATTTAGTTGAACTCTGGGTCTTTTGGATCAAAGCACATCACTTGCAGGTCACAATCAGGAGAAAAGATTTCCTTTTTGGTGCTTTTCAGTATTTAAAGTACTGTAATATCCTAGCGGGAAAGGTCTTTCCATCAGGCAAGGAAGAGGCATTTACTACAGACCATTCCTGTTATATAGTTAGTTCTACCTAGAATGAATCATTGACGAAGAAGGAAAATTCAATGCTTAATTATATTTTATTTATTAAACTTGAAGTATTGCTGTCTTTACTGGAGGAAAATTGTACTCTCAGGTAAAATTAGCTCAAATAGCTGCAGAACAATCTGGCTGTGTGTTGTTTGAAATTGAGCTCTCTTAAGCTTTGGACAGAAAGCTCTCAGAATAGCTGCCTGGAACAGCTGGGTATTCTCCTTAAGGAATGACAGGAAAGCAGGTGGTTGAAATCCTCCAAAGGTCTCTGTGGTGCCTGAGGTCACATTTTTCTATTCAAAGTGTTTAGCAGTATACAAAACACATAGACTTGAGTTCAGCTTTATCTCTCTCTTAATCATGACACAGCCTGAGCCTTGAGAAGAAGCCACCAAAATGGGGAAAAGAGTTACTAATTGCTTTCCCCTATTATGTGATTCTTTTCAATTCTAGCAGCATGAAAAGGATTGGCCTGGCAGGAAATGTAAAATTATCTAAGAATTTGGAAAAGAAATAAAGCAAGGACCTATATAAATTCTCCATTCATCTCACAGCTAATTTTTTGAAGACAATGGCTATTAATGTGGGCTGGTTAGGCAGCTTTCCTAGACTTTAATGATGACTGAAATCAGCAGATTATTAACTAATACTAAATGGCTAGTCTTTCTGCCCCTTATCACCTCTAGACTCTGAGAGTCAGACATGCCATGATAAGTTGGTCTTCTTTTCAATTATAATATGAAGAGGATAGGGGTTGCTGACCTTATGATGAGAAGTGATAATGTTCTACCTGGAAAGACAAAGTAAGCATTGAAGCTCGCTACTTCAGATCAGTTCACGTTCATCAGTTCACCAAGGCCATCCACATTACTTTCCTGAAGTCGCCCCAACACAAGTTCAACTCTAATAGCTGATAAGAAAGGATACGAAGAATTGCTTTCAAGAGGTCATGATTTCCAGGAAATGAGGGTGACATGCTAGACAAATAGAAGGGCTCTACTAGCTTGCTGTCCTGCAATCGTGAACTGCTTCAGTTCAGGGACAGAGCTCAAGGTGTTAGCACATCAAGGATAGGAGCGGGGAGGGTGGGCAGCCAATGCTCAGCTAGGACCACAGGCAACGTGTTCTACATGGCAGACCCTGCACTAGTGGCCTGGGATGTACAGATAAAAGAAACATGGAAATAAAATTTCACTCCACCCTAGGTTCTACAAGAGCCTGGCTCTGGAGACTTAGGCACTGAGCAGTCAGGAGCTTTCCAGGACAGAGGGGACATACAAAGGGTGAATAGGATGCACCCAGTGCAGACACGAACCTAGCCAGGGGCTTGTCACACTTTATTATGCCTGTATAAAAGGAACACACAATATGACAGGCTGGCTTCCTTCCCTTGCTATGCACCTTCTTTTTTTGTTTTGCTTTGTTTTTGTTTTTCTGGGGCCGCACCCATGGCATATGGAAGTTCACAGGCTAGGGGTCAAATTGGGGGCTGCAGTTGCTGGCCTACACCACAGCAATGTGGGATCTCAGCCACATCTGTGACCTACACCACAGCTCACTGCAATGCCAGATCTCTAATTCACTGAGTGAGTCCTCATGGACACTAACCGGGTTTGCAACCAATGAACACTTTCTAAGACCATTTACCTCTCCCTTGATAATGCTCATTACACTTGTAATGACATGTTCCATGTCTGTGTAGTGAGATCACTGATTTAATGGTGCAATGCCAGGTTGCCCCTAGCACATGGAAAGTCTAGTGTTGTAATACAAGAGGAGGTCACAAACCACAAGTCTAAAGAGGTAGAAGTTATAACCGAAAGTCACAAACTTGTAATAGATGACTTTAATTCTACTTAACATACATGTCTATATGAACATACATGTCTATATGACTTGAAATATCAGAATCTAAGAAAAATTCTGGGATGACTTGGAGGTTCCAGCTGGAATGTGACAGCACAGGGATTGTGGGCCCAGGCCAGGGTCTTAGGCCAGCCCTCTTCTCATCTCCCTCCCAGCTGTATTCTACAACCAGAGGGGTCTTTTTGCACTTGTGAGTGGGCCCAACAGCCAATGCCCCAGAGCTCAGTTCATAAACTGGCCACCCCATCCACCTTTCAGGCCTGGGGTGCACACAGAGGTAGTGTAAGCTTTCCCCAGAGGTAAGATTCAAAGAAGACGCCCTGTTAACTTCTTGAAGAGCAGTTAGGGTAGGGAACTCCAAGCTCCAGACAACTGGGAAGAATTATATAAGAGGATGATGAATGGGGGAGCAGGGGCCCCAGTGAGGGGTCCTCATATTTGCAAAGGAACAGGCTGGAAGGGGGCCAGAGAAGGACCCCCTAAGGCATGGAGGCCAAGGCAGGTCACCTCTTGCTGAGTCTAAGGGCAGACCTGCACTCCACTCCAATCACTTCATTAAGAAAGATGCAATCTTTCCTAAGTGCTCCCTTCCTGGTAATCAGGAAAGGTACAAAGGCCAATTAAAGCTATTACGGTTTGAGACATTTTACTTCTTTTCCTTCCTAGTTAAAATAATTATTTTCAGCTCAACATGCAGTTTATTTTTTCTTCTTTAAAGGGCTGCACCTGCAGAAAATGGAAGTTCCCAGGCTAGGGGTTGAATCAGAGCTGCAGCTGCCAGCCTACACCACAGCCATAGCAATGCTGGATCCTTAACACCCTGAGTGGGGCCAGGGATCAAACCCACATCCTCATTGACATCATGTGGGGTTCTTAATCTACTGAGCCACAGTGGGAACTCCCTGTCTTCTCATTTTTAAAATATTTTATTGAAGAATAGTTGATTGACAATGTTGTGTTAATTTCTGCAAGGTGTTTCAGTTATACACATATCCATTCTTTTTCAGATTCTTTTGCCATATAGGTTGTCACGGTATAGTGAGTAGATATCCTTATACAGCAGGTCTAACTAGGCCCCTCCAGGATAGTAGCCAGGTGCCTGGGGCACCCAAGCAGGGGTCTCAGATCTGCAAGAAGGTCCTTCATAAACACTCTGGGTCTTTGCCAGCATCTGCAATAGGTGTGGCCCCCATCCACTGGGTGGCTGCTTGCCCTGGTGACATCCACCACTAAAGTCTCATCTTAGGTTGAAAGACTCATGATTGACTCCCTCTAAGGATGATCAAGGACACTGTCCTCTAAGCTTATGAGGCCTCAGCACAGCTGGGTACCTGCTAGGGCCCTGTGATCCGTGTCATGGGAGAGTCAGGGCAGATTCTCCTGTGAAGCTTGCTGGCATCAGCAGCTACCATACCTTCCTTGGGTATGTGGGCACTGCTGAAGAATCTTTAGCACAGAAAACTCAGGAAGTATTTGAGGAGACATTAAGGCCCTCCTGCTGGAGAAGTGCTCCTGTAGGGCATCTCTTCTAAGAGTCTCAGACAGGACATGGATCAGAAAAACTTCAGCTTTCTTCTGTTTCCCTAGCCAAATTCTCCATCTCTAAAATATCAGCCCCGAGTCAGGGAAAAACTGTAACACATGTCCCTTCTGCTCCACTTACCCTCCCCCACATTTTTCTCTTTTTCCACCAATCACCCATCCTAGCAAGAAGAGGAGAGCTTTTTATTCTTCCTGTTTTACAGACACTTCCCCTGCATAGCATCCATCACCCTCCTGGAGTGGCTTGATCCTCTCCCTTTCCCTGAAGCCATACATGATAGGATGCCGAGAGAGGAATCTGATTGGACTAAGGATCCACATTAAAAAGCACTGAAAAAATATGAAGCCTGCCATATACAAGCTTTACCACTAGGTACTAATGCCCTGGACAGCCCAGCCTGTGACTGGCCAGGGTACGGATGTCTCTCCTAATAACGAAGGACACACATTAAGGTGCCCCAAAATCATAGAGAGATTCTCTGAAGCCCCACCATGAAGAAGGAGGCAGGGGTCATTGGGCAATGCATCTTTGGGAGAGGAGGGTGCCAGGTGCTAAAGGACTTAGGTGCTCTACTGGATAGCCCAACATCATTGGTCCCTTAGTTTAAGAAAAGACCTATGAGATGTGTGTGTGTGTGTGTGTGTGTGTGTATCACTATGTTTCCAGGGTGTTATTGTTCTTCTGTTGCCAATGTAACAAATTTCCAAATATTTAACAGCTTAAAAGAACAGAATTTTTTCTTACAATTCTAGGAGTCAGAAGTCCGAAATCAGTTGCCCAGGCTAAAATTACGATGTCAGTAGGGTTGTTTTTTTTTTTTTTTTATACAGAGGCTCTAGGAATAATCAGGTACATTGCCATTTCCAGCTTCAGTGGCTGTCTATTTTTTCTCTCCCAGCCCCTTCCTCAGCCTTCAAAGCCAAGAATATGGCATTATCACATCTGTCTCTGCTTTCGTCATCAAAGTGCTTCCCACTTCCCTCCTATAAGGTCTGTTGTGATCATATTGGACCCACCTGGGTAATCCAGCAACCTCGCTCCACCTCAAGTCCCATAATCAGTCACATCTGCAAGATCCCTTTTGCCATGTAATGTAAGGTAGTCACAGGTTCTGGGGATTAGGACTTGGGCATTTTAAGCGGGGGGAGGGGGGCTCAGCCAGCCTACACCACAGAACAAAGGTATGTTTTCCTGCTCTGATGCACTCAGAGCTTCATTCACTGGAATGAGAACCAAGCTTACCTCATCTACTTCCAATAACAAGAAGAAAAACAGAGTTAACACAATCAGGTTTAACCATAACTTTCCCAGTCCCTGCTCTCACACCAGGTTGGTTTGGTTCTGTTTAATTATTTCATTTTTCAAACACCCTGCCTGGCTTCCCTTAGCCACCCAGACAACTGTTATAACTACTCTCTCCACATTCTGTTAGGTACTCTTAGGGAAAACAAGTGGACAGGTAGAAATATTTCTCATTCAAGATGAACAATCTATAAGAATGTCCATCTATCTTAAACAAAAGTGCTTTCTAGGGAGTTCCCACCATAACTCAGTGGAAAAGAATCTGACTAGCATCCAGGAGGACACAGGATGTTCTACCTCTGTCCTCGCTCAATGGGTTAAGGATCCAGCATTGCTGTGAGCTATGGTGAGGTCACAGACACAGCTCAGATCTGATGTTGCTATGGCTGTGGCATAGGCCAGCACCTACAGCTCCAATTTGATCCCTAGCCTGGGAACCTCCATATGCCATAGGTATAGCCCTAAGAAGACCAAAAAAAGTGCATCCTAATGACATACTGAGATTTGGGTCAGTCTGAGCCATGTGAAATGCAAAGCCACTTTCCCCCATCCAACTGTTAACACTTTAATTGTTGGCTTCATGAGTGAAGAAAGGGACAATTTCTTTAGAGAATTACTGAAATTGAGAACGGATGAGAAGAGCTGGAAGGAATAGGAAGTTCTATGTCCTGGAACAGAAGGTCGAGTCTAAGCGCTCTTTCACAGCAAGTATGTCTTTTTCATCCTGCTCTGAACTGTCCACTCTGAGTGACAACAGCCATGAACCACTCTCACAGTCCACTTCATGAGCCAAGAGCTGCCAGGGTTGGGGTGCACATCAACACAGGCTCTCAGATGCTGCATGGAATAGTCTTCCTGGCTTGTTTGCCCAATTACACTGGCCACAGAGGAGTGGGAGAGACTGCTCCAATCCTTTCCCCAGGTAGCCAGCACTGGGGTGGGGCAGGGCCAGGAGCCCTGGCAGCTTAAGTGCAAACAGAGAAGGAGGCTTCCTAGCACGGCATTTCTCAGGCATGGATACTAGTGTCACCTCGGCCTGACTAAGCCAACTTCTCCACTCAAGGATCAGTTCCAGGCCCTTCCCCTTTGGATGTCAATCACCTGAGCTCAACCTACCAGTTCTTCCACGTTCTCTCATTCTCTCAGTGGATGCCCTGGCCATTCCATTTCTGTGACAATTATATATAGTCGAGAAGATATTTTCACTTGCTGTTATCCAAATGAGTCAATTTGGAATTGAAAGCCAGTTCTTGCCATATTCCAAGGCTTTTCGTTTTCCCCTTGTATTTTTTTTTTCTCTTCCTGTGCCAGGCCTAGCATGTGAAAGCTCAGTATTTGGAGGTCCCATTCTTCAAAACTATCATTTGAATAAAATGTGTGCTTATTATTACATGCTGAATGACATATAGGCAACTTCTGAGTGGCACAGCATGAGCTGTGGAAATTGCATTAAACAATAAAGCCGTAATTGCTTGTTGGGGTGCTTTAATTGACTCCTAAGTACCATATGCAAGCTGCATGGCTACAGGAGCCCAATTAGAAGGTTGCTTATGGAAAGATACAACTTATTTTGCATGCTGGAAACATATTCCTCAATTATGGTTGCTCTCTCAGAAAAAAATTCAAATAAATAAGAAATGATTAGTAAGGTAATAGTGTAGACTCAGTCCCTCAGTCACCCTGAAGCACTTTCTTCAGACCCTAATACAAGATCAGGAAGTGAACAGTTAAAAATATCCATTTGCTTTATTCCAAGGCATTTTTTTAAGCCTGAGAGCTGCCTGTACTCACAGCTAATCAAGGAAATATACACAGATAGGGCTCTTAGCTTCAAGGGATTTGTCCTCTAATTGAAAAACACTGGTAGGAATGACACACTTCAGGGAAAAAGCAAAAAAGAGAATGAAATAAAATTATCAGTGATTCTTAAATCATATCAAAAACAAAACCAAAACACAAACAAAAAGAGGTGAGAGTCATAGAAGGGAGATCTTAAATTCTGACTGCTAGTCTTGTGTGGTAGATTTCCAGAAGGGGATGCTAGGAATTACAGTCAAGTTACAGCCTTGGTTGGAAGCAAAGTGATCAGGATCAGCTGTGGGACCCTGGGGAGTGGGTGCTGAGAGTAGGAAACACAGGAGGTCCAAGCTGACTACTTAGTAAAATCAGGAAATCAGAGGTTCCAAACAAGTAGGGTGAGCATTTCCAAAAACTTGAGTGGAAAAAGCAGCCAGTAGGAATCCTAAATTGTCCTTCTCTAGGACACAGTGTGGCCTGACAAGGATGTCTGCATGAACACAAGTGTTCCTGAAGTAGCTTTAGACCCCCGATGATCTCCATGAGCCAAAATGAAACTACTCAAATAAATAAGCAAGTACAGAGAATAACTCGCTTTTAGGCAAAGCTGAGAGATTAAGACTCTTAACACCCCAACACTCCCTCCCCTAAACCAGGCAAAAAAAACAAACCAAAAAAACCCCGATATACTCAGAATAGACAAGAGAGGGTATGCAGGGTCAGCTTTAAAAGTTTGTAGCCTTTCCTTCCAGTTAGATTGCCTCTCTGAGTCCTCTTTCCTATAGAGAAATATAAAAACACATATTGAAGGAGTTCCCGTCGTGGCGCAGTGGTTAAAGAATCAGACTAGGAACCATGAGGTTGCGGGTTCAATCCCTGCCCTTGCTCAGTGGGTTAATGATCTGGCGTGGTGTGAGCTGTGGTGTAGGTCGCAGACACAGCTCGGATCCCGCGTTGCTGTGGCTCTGGCATAGGCTGGCAGGTACAGCTCCGATTGGACCCCTAGCCTGGGAACCTCCATATGCCGAGGGAGCAGCACAAGAAATGGCAAAAAGACAAAAAAAAAAAAGAAGAAAACCATTTATGCATACATGTAAATCATCACTTTCAGCAAGACATTTGGCAGCCAACACTCTAAATTAAACCATGACAGTGACTATGAAAGAGCCATCTTTGCAACCAAAGTTTTTATACATCAGTGACACTCCCTGATTTTACACCTTAGAGTAGCTCCATTTACCTCAGTTGACTTTATTCCATTAAAAATAATTCAATAGGGAATGACTGCTCATGGCACAGTGTTTCTTTTGGAAATGATGAAAAGTTTCCGGAATTAGATTGTGGTGATGGTTATCCAACTTTGTAAATATACTAAAAATTACCAAATTGTGTATTTTAAAGAGTGAATTTATATATGTATAACTGATTCACTTTGCTGTATAGCAGAAATTATCAAAACGTTGTAAATCAACTATACATCAATAGAACTTTAAAAAATGAAAATAGAGTGAATTTTTTCTCAACGAAGCTACTATAAAAAATTCATCATTTAAATATTCTGAACGGCAAATAAATAAATGTAATTTTAGAAAAATAACTCAGAAATCATATTAAAAAATTGTCAATTAGGGGCTGCATTTCCAGAAATCTTGGGAATAATAAGCATTACCAGCTAGCAAGAAACTATTCTCTTAAAAGTTATGCTCAAAACCATTTATATTAACTTTTATAAGCAAGTAGTAATAAAATTAGGTTTATTATTAATGCAGTTATTTTCTCATGATTCTGGCCCACAAAGTTTTATTTTTAAATTGTGTCTTCCATTAAGAAACAAAAAACGTTTCCCTAGACTTTCTGTGCTGCCATATTTACCAAGTTAGAATTCCGCAGAAAGCTATTTGCAGAATATGGTCAGTTGATAAGAAAAATAACGGTTTAATAGAAGACAGAATTTTTGTCCTCAGAGGGCTCATAATCTACACAAAATACTCAACTTCTAGCATGTGGGGGGGGGAAACTCACTATACTATCTATGAAACACCTGCCTCTAAATATATTCAGAATATATTAGCACTGCATGGTGGTTAGAGTTAATTTCTTACCATGTTATAAAAATCCATCAGATAAGAAATCACCTAACTCTCCTTATAAATGTGTGTTCTTTTTCTTTCCTTCTTTCTATATCATGGCCTCATTAGAGGTGTAAACTAATGATGAGACGCTTTCTAGTATTTCCAAGTCGTTTTTTTCACAGCCACTAAAAAGAGATGAGATTCTTTCAGAAATATCTCCCATGTCAAAACTCTGTGTCTAATGCCAAATGAAGTCCTCAAATTGAACCATATGCAAGTTTTTTTGACATTTCTTTTATATATGTGAGAAAAAAATTCACACACACTTCACTCTATAGAACATTGTCTATAACCATGCAAAACTCTGGAAAGGCTTTATGCTCCTCCAGTCCCTATTCTCTGTACATGTACAGGGAAATATATATTTGGCAGGTGTTAGAGAATAAATATGCTAATTCACACACTGCATGTAGAAAATGATTTATTCCATTTTTAAAGGGATATGGCAGTATTTACATAATTTTCACCTGTATCTCTGCAAACAGCTGTTGTGTAACCAACGTTGAAATTGGGAGAAAAAAAGGGCCTGGGTGTTGTTTTAACAGTTTCTCTGGGTTTGACAGATTGATGGTGCTTTAGTTACCTGCTGCACTCCACAGAGAGGCACAGGGGATTGTTGGGTCAAATCATTGCATCAAGTAATTACAAATTTTTAAAAATAGGAATTTAAGGATTCAGGATTGTCACTGCTGTGGCTTGGGTTCCCTGGCCCAGGAACTTCCACATGTCCCGTACTTACTCTTGGAGTATAAGAGGTAAGATTCTTAAAAGCCTTTGTAAAACAGGAATTTTAATTCTATCTGCCATGAAATAAGTTATCTTGATAATGAGTGCTGTATGATTAATAAGGAAGCTAAACTTCATGGCATATAATCATTCCGGTAACAGTAACTAAGTAACCAACGAGATGTGAAACTCGAATTTAGAAATAATTTCGTGTTCTCTATTGAAAAACCACTTCAAGGATCCAGGATATTAATTATTGCATTGCTACAGAGAAACAATAAATCAGCCCAATATCCACATTTATCTTTCCCCACTACAAAAACAGACTACATTTTCTTGTGGATCTGTCCATTTAAAACATCTTCTAAGGAACTCTCCTTTTTCTACAAGTGGTTTCTTCTTTGTAGATCACTATGGGTACTCATGCCTTACATGGGACCATAATCATCACCATTATGATTGATTGTTTGTTATGAACAAAGCTGATGTCAAGTCAAGAAGATATTTGTTTTCATTTTCTTGGGTCTCCTCCTCCATAGACTCTGCCAAGATGCTGCTGAAATTATGTTTATTCATTCCCATTTCCTCTTTGGTCCCTCTGGAGACCAAGCAGTTGCTACATCCTTTATGAAAAACAAATCTGTTATACTTTAATTCTGTTCTAGAATCTCAAACTTAATAAAACCCCATAATAATGATTCATTCAGTGCCACCATGCACCATATATATGTATATTCACTGCTCATACAACTCAGTTTTTCTGACAAGACTTTTTAATGAAGAACAATTCACTTCACATAATATGTAGATGGATTCCTAAAAAGTTGTATGCAAGAAATATGAAAGAAATGAATCTATTTTACACCACAGAGAAGCCTGCTAGGGAAAGGTTTTCTATCCAGAATAATGGTATTTAATCTCAAAGATTTCTTTTTCAAGGTAAACAACCGATACTATGCTTATATGAAACTGAATTAGTTTAAAATGATATACATCTCAAAATCAAATGCCTCCAATTTCTTATGTGTAACTTTTTTACCTTATAAAGGAGCTGAATTAAGATTAAAAATGTCTTCCAATGTCTTACCAGTTACAAGTGAGGTTAGGAATTTGATCTACTTTACCTTTAAGCACTGAGAACTAGTCTTTTTTGTTTGCTTATTATATATGTGTGTGTATATACATCTATATTGTAATTTTATTGGAGTATAGTTGACTTATAATGTTGTGAGTTTCAGGTGTACAGCAAAGTGATTTAGCTATATGCATACATATATCCATTCCTTTTCAGATATTTTTTCCATAGAGGTCATCACGGATTATTAAACAGATTTCATTGTGCTATACAGTAGGTCCTTGTAAGTCTTCCATTCCATTTACAGTAAAGTGTATATATGTCAATCCCAATAACAAATTTTATCCCTTCTCCCAATGTTTTCCTTCTGGGAACCATAAGTTTGGTTTTGAAACCTGTGAGTCTGGTTCTGTTTTGTGAATAAGTTCTTTAATATCATTTTTTATTAGATTTCATTTATTAGAGCTCTATGATATTTGTCTTTCTCTGACTCACTTCACTTAGTATGATAATCTCTAAGTCCATCTGTGTTAGTACAAATGGTATTATTTTGCTCTTTTTATGGCCAAATAATATACCATTGTATATCTGTATCACATCATATTTATCTACTCCTCTGTCAATGGATATTTAGCTTGCTTACACTGTCTTGGCTATTGTAAATAGTGCTGCAGTGAACATCGGGGTGATGTATTTTTTGAATTATGTTTTTCTCTGGATAGATGCCCAGGAGTGGGATTGCTAGATCTGGATAGATGCCCAGGAGCGGGATTGCTAGATCTAAGGGTAGTTCTATATTTGGTTGTTTTTTTTTTTTTTTTTTTAAGGAGCTATACATTTTGTTATTTGGAGATTATCTACAATTTTAAGAATTCTGACGAACAGAATTAAATTTTTTTCGTATTACTCAATGAATTTATTACATTTTTAGTTGTACAATGATCATCACAATCCAGTTTTAAAGAATTTCCATGCCACAGCCCCAGCACAACCTCCCACCCCCAAACTGTCTTTTTTGGAAACCATAAGTTTTTCAAAGTCTATGAGTCAGTATCTGTTCTGCAAAGAAGTTCACTGTATCCTTTTTTCAGACTCCACATGTCAGTGAAATCATTTGATGTTGGTGTCTCATTGTCTGACTGACTTCACTTAGCATGATAATTTCTAGGTCCATCCGTATTGCTAAAAATGCCGTATTCCATTCCTTTTAATGGCTAAGTAATATTCCCTTGCGTATATGTACCACATCTTCTTGATCCATTCCTCTGTCGATGGACATTTACGTTGTTTCCAGGTCTTGGCTATTGAAAATAGTACTGCAATGAACATTGGAGTACATGTGTCTTTTCGAGTCATGGTTTTCTCAGGATAGATGCCCAGGAGTCGAATTGCTAGATCTAATGGTAGTTCAATTTTGAGTTTTCTGAGGAATCTCCATACTGTTTTCTACAGTGGTTGCACCAATTTACAATCCCACCAACAGTGTACTAGGGTTCCTTTTTCTCCACACCCTCTCCAGCACTTATTGTTTGTAGACTTTTTGATGATGGCCATTCTGGCTGGCTTAAGGTGGTACTCATAATGGTTTTGATTTGCCTTTCTCTAATAATGAGTGATGTTGAACATCTTGTCATGTGTTTTTTGTTCATTTTTATGTCTTCTTTGGAGAATTGTTTGTTTAGATCTTCTGACTATTTTTGGATGGTGTTTTTTTGTTTTTGTTTTTGTTTTTTCTGGTATTGAGCAGTAGGAGGTGTTTATAAATTATGGAGATTAATCCCTTATCAGTCAATTAATTTGCAAAGATTTTCTCCCATTGTGTGAGTTGTCTTTTCCTGTTGTTTAGGGTTTCTATGGCTGTGCAGAAACTTTTAAGTTTGATTAAGTCCAATTGTTTATTTTGTTTTTATTGTCAATACTCTAAGAGGTGGATCTGAGATGTTGCTGTCATTTATGTCAGAGAGTGTTTGGCCTATGTTCTCCTCTAAGAGTTTTATAGTATCTGGTCTTATACCTAGGTCTTTAATCCATTTTGAGTTTATTTTTGTGTATAGTGATAGAGGAGAGTGTTCTAATTTCATTCTTTTCCATGTGGCTGTCCAGTTTTCCCAGCACCACTTATTGAACAGTCTGTCTTTTCTCCATTGTATATTCTTGCCTTCTTTGTCATAGATTAGTTGGCTGTAGGTGCATGGGTTTAATTCTGGGCTTCCTGTCCTGTTCCACTGATCTATATTTCTGTCTTTGTACCAGTACCACACAGTTTTGATGACTGTTGCTTTGTAGTATAGTCTGAAGTCAGGGAACCTGATTCTTCCAGCTCCATTTTTCTTTTTCAGGATGTCTTTGGCTATTCTGGGTCTTTTGTGCTTTCAAGCAAACTCGAAAATATTTTGTTCGAGTTCTGTGAAAACTGTCCTTGATAATTTGGTAGGGATTGCATTGAATCTGTAGATTGCCTTAGGGTAGCATAGTCATTTTGATAATATTGACTCTTCCAATCCAAGAACATGGTATGTATTTCCATCTATTTGTGTCATCTTTGATTTCTTTCATCAGTGTCTTATAGTTTTCAGTGTACAGGTCTTTTGTCTCTTTAGGTAGGTTTACTCCTAGGTGTTTTATTCTTTGGATGCAATGGTAAATGGGACTGCTTCCCTAATTTCTCTTTCTGATTTTTCACTGTTAGTGTGTAGAAATGCCATCGATTTCTGTATATTAATTTTGTATCCTATGACTCTGCCAAATTCATGGATGAAATCTAAGAGTTTTCCTGTAGAGTCTCTAGGATTCTCTAGGTACAGTATCATGTCATCTGCAAATAGGAATAGTTTTACTTCTTCCTTTCCAATTTGGATTCCTTTTATTTCTTTTACTTCTCTGATTGCTGTGGCTAGGACTTCCAAAACGATGTTGAAGAGTAGTGGCAAGAGTGGACATCCTTGTCTTGTTCCTGATCTCAGCAGGAATTCTTTCAGCTTTTCACCATTGAGAATGATGTTTGCTGTGGGCTTGTGGTATATGGCCTTTATTATGTTGAGGTAGGTTCCCTCTATGCCCACTTTCTGAAGGGCTTTCATCAGAAATGGGTGTTGGATTTTGTCAAAGGCTTTTTCCGCATCTACTGAGAGGATCAGCTGGTTTTTATTCCTCAGTTTGTTAATGTGTTGCGTCACACAGATTGATTCATGGATACTGAACAACCCTTGCACCCCTGGGATAAATCCCACTTGATCATGATGTACAATCCTTTTAATGTATTGTCGGATGCAGTTTGCTAGTATTTTGTTGAGGATTTTTGCATCGATGTTCACCAGTGAAATTGGCCTGTAGTTTTCTTTTTTTGTGGTATCTTTGTCTGGTTTTGGTATCAGGGTGATGGTGGCCTCATAGAATGAGTTTGGGAGTGTCCCTTCCTCTGCAATTTTTTGAAATAGTTTCAGAAGGATAGGTGTTAGCTTTACTCTAAATGTTTGATAGAAATCAACTGTGAAACTGTCTGCTCCTGGACTTCTGTTTGTTGGAAGATTTTTAATTATGGTTTCAATATCAGTACTTGTGATTGGCCCATTCCTCTTTTCTATTTCATCTTGGTTTAGTCTTGGAAGATTGTACTTTTCTAAGAATTTGTCCATTTATTCTAGGTTTCCGTTTCTTTGGCATGTAGTTGCATGTAGCAGTCTCTTTTGATCCTTTGTATTTCTGTGATGTCCATTGTTACTTCTTCTTTGTCATTTCTAATTTTATTGATTTGAGTCCTCTCTCTTTTTTTCTTGATAAGTCTAGCTAAGGGTTTATCAATTGTATAGACCTTTTCAAAGAACCAGCTTTTCATTTCATTGATATTTTCTATGGTTTTCTTTGTTTCTATTTCATCGATTTCTGCTTTGATCTTTATGATTTCTTTCCTTCTACCAACGTTAGGTCTTGTCTGTTCTTCTCTCTCTAGCCGTGTTACATGTAAAGTTAGGTTGTTTATTTGAGCTTTTTCTTGTTTCCTGAGGTGGGCTTGTATTGCTATAAACTTTCCTCTTGGAACGGCTTTTGCTGCATCCCATAGGTTTTGGAGGGTTGTATCTTTGCTGTCATTTGCTTCTAGGTATTTTTTTAAATTTCCTCTTTGATTTCTTCAGTGATCCATTGGTTGTTTAGTAGCGTGTTGTTGAGTCTCCACAGGTTTGTGTTTTTTTGCAGTTTTGTTCTTGTTGTTGATTTCCAGTCATATAGCATCATGGTCAGAAAAGATGCTTGATATGATTTCAGTTTTCTTAAAGTTATTGAGGTTTGATTTTGAGCCCAGGATGTGATCCATTTTAGAGAATGTTCCTTGTGTACTTGAGAAGAATGTGCATTCTGTTGCTTTTGGATGGACTGTCCTATAAATATCTATGAAGTCCATCTGTCTGATACATCATTCAGGGCCTGTGTTTCCTTAGGGATTTTCTATCTGGATGATGTGTCCATTGCTGTAAGTGGAGTGTTAAATTCCCCCACTCTTATTGTGTTGTTGTTGATTTTTCCTTTTAAGGTTGTTAGCAGTTGCCTTATATAATATGGTGCATAGATATTTAAAATTGTTATATCTTCTTCTTCTTGGAGTGATCCTTTGACCATTAGGTAGTGACCTTCCTGGTCCCTTAAAACATTCTTCATTTTACAATATATTTTGTCTGATATGAGTATTGCTACTCCAGCTTTTTTTTGGTTCCTGTTTGCATGGAATATTTTCTTCCGTCTTCTCACTTTCAATTTGTATGTGTCTCTAGAGGTGAAGTGGGTCCCTTGAAGACAACATATATATGGATCTTGTTTTTGTATCCATTCAACCAGTCTATGTCTTTTGCTTGGGGTGTTTAGTGCATTAACATTTAAGGTAATTATTGATATGTATGTTCTTATTGTATTTTATTATTTTCTTTGGATTTGGTTTTTGTTCCTCCTTTTTCTTCCATTCTTCTCTTGTTCTCTCCTCTTCTGTTTTGGTGACTCTCTTTAGTGTTGTATTCAAGTTGATTTTTCTTCTTGGTTTGTATATCAATTGTAGATTTTTGGTTTGCAGTTATTCTGAAGTTTTGACATGAGAGTCTCTCTATGTATATGAGATGGTTTTAAGTTGTTGGGCTCTTAATTGCAAGTGCCTGTCCAGTGTTCTGCATTTGTACCCTCCTCTTCTCACAATTTCTGATTTTGGTGGCATAATTGTGCATGGATGATTTTGTATCTTTACTGTATATATCCCTTCACTGTTGAGCCTTGTCATTTGTGGTATTTTTGTTTCTGGTTGCAGACTTTTCTTTCCTATCTAAAGAAGTTCCTTTGGTATTAGTTGTAAAGCTGGTTTAATGTTGCTGAATTCTCTTAGCTATGTTGCATATCTGTGAAGCTTTTTATTTTTAAAGAAACCTCCCTACTGTTCTAAATAGTGGTTGTACTTATTTTCATTACCAACAACAGGGTATTAGGGTTCCTATATATCCACACTCTCTCTAGCATTTATTGTTTATAGACTTTTTGATGATGACCATTCTAACTGGTATGAGGTGATACCTCACCGTAGCTTTGATTTGCATTTCTCTAATAATTTGTGATTTGTGGCATCTTTTTCATGTGTTTTGTGCCATCCGTTTGTCTTCTTTGGAGAAATGTCCATTTAGATATTCCAACCTATTTTTTTTTTGATTGGGTCGTTTGTTTTCTTGATATAAAGCTGTATGAGATGTTTGTATGTTTTAAGGATCAATCCCTTGTTGGTAGTTTTGTTTTCAAAAATTTTCTTCCATTCTGTGGGTTGTCTTTTCATTTTGCTTAATTATTTCCTTCACTGTGCAAAACGTTAAATTTAATTAGGTCCCATTTGGTTTTTTGTTTGTTTGTTTTTTGTTTTTCTTTTGTTTTTTTTGTTTGTTTTTTCATTACTTTATAAGGTGGATCCAATAATATATTGCTGCCATTTATGTGAAAGAGTGTTTTCCTGAATTTTCCTCTAGGAATTTTAAAGTATCTGGTCTTATGTTTAGGTCTTTGACCCATTTTGAGTTTTGTGTCAGAGAATATTCTCATTTCATTCTTTTACATATAGTGCAGTTTCCCAGCACCATTTTCTTTTATCCATTGTATATTCTTTCCTCATTTGTCAGGGATTAATGGGATTAATTATTCTTTCCTCCTTTGTCAAGGATTAGGCCATACATGTGTGGGTTTATTTCTGGGCTTTCTATGATATTCCACTGTTCTATATTTCTATGTTTGTACTACTTACTTACTGTTTTGATAACTGTAGCTCCACAGTATAGTCTGAGGCCAGGGTTCCTGATTCCTCAAGCTCCATTTTTATTTCTCAATATTGCTTTGGCTATTTGGGGGTCTTTTCTGCTCCCATACAAATTTAAATTTTTTTATTCTAATTCTTTAAAAAATACCATTGATAACTTGACTAGAAATTGCACTGTATCTGTAGATTGTTTTGAGTAGTATAGTCATTATGACAATGCTGATTCTTCCAATCCAAGAGCATGATTTGTCTTTCCATCTGTTTATGCTATCTTCAATTTCTTTCATAAATGTCTTACAGTTTTCATAGTACAGGACTTTTGCCACTTTAAGTAGGTTTATTTCTAGGTATTTTATTTTCATCATGCAATGGTAAATGGGATGAGTTTCTTAATTTCTCTTTCTGATCTTTAGTTGTTAGTGTATAGAAATGTAAGGGAGATTTTTGTGCATTAATTTTGTATTCTGCAACTTTACCAAATTCACTGAGGAATTGTAGCAGTTTTCTGGTAGCATCCTTAGCATTTTCTTTTTGTAGTATCATGTCAATGCAAAAAAACTGACAATTTTGCTTCTTTTCCAATTTGGATTCACTTAATTTTCTTTCTTCTCTGATTGCTGCAGCTAGGTCTTCCAAATCTATGTTGGATGAAATTGATGAGAGTGGACATTCTTGTTTTGTTCCTGATCTCAACAGAAATGCTTTAAGCTTTTCACCACTGAGAAAAACAGAGACTGGATGAATGGATACAAACATAAGACCCACATATATTCTGTGTAAAACTTCCACTTCAGATTTAGGGACACATACAAACTGAAAGTGAGAGGATGGAAGAAGACATTCCATGCAAATGGAAATTAAAAAGATTACTCATATCAGACCAAATAGACTTTAAATTAAAGAATGTTATGAGAGACAAAAAAGGACATTACTTAATGATCAAGGTATCAATACAAGAAGAAGATAGAGCCACTGTAAATATGTATGCACCCAACTAGGAGCACCACAATATATAAGGCAACTGCTAACAGCCATGAAAGGAGAAACAGACAATAACTCAATAATAGCAGTGGACTTTTACACTTCACTGATATAAATAGATCATCCAAACAGAAAATCAATAAAGACACACAGGCCTTAAATGACACATAAGACCAGATAGTCTTAATTGATATTTGGAGAACATTCCATCTGAAAGCAGAAGAATATACATTTTTTCCAAGTACACATGGAACATTCTTCAGGATAGATCACATTCTGGGCCACAAATCAAGCCTTAGTAAATTAAAGAATACTGAAATCAAATCAAGCATTTTTTTCTGGCCGCATTATGAGACTACAAATCAACTGCAAGGAAAAACTGCCAAAAATACAAACAGATGTTGGCCAAAAAATATGCTACTAAACAACCAAAGGATCATTAAGGAAATGAAAGATGAAATCAAAAGATATCTAGATACAAATGACAATGAAAACATGACAATCCTATGGGAAACAGCAAAAGCAGTTCTAAGAGGGAAGTTGACAGCAATACAATTTCAATTTTGGAAACAAAAGAAATCCCAAATAAACAACCTAAACTGATACCTAAAGCAACCATAAAAAGAAGAACAAACAAAACCCAAAGTTAGTAGAAGGAAAGAAAGTATAACTTTCAGTGCAGAAATAAATGAGCTGGAGATGAAGAAAATAATAGAAAAGATCAATGAAATGAAAAGCTGGTTCTTTGAAAAGATAAACAAAATTGATAAACCTTTAGCCAGAATCATCTAGAAAAAAAAGGAGCTTGCTTAAATCAATAAAATTAGAAATGAAAAAGGAGTAATTACAACTGATGACACAGAAATACATAGGCACTTCAGAGACTACTACAAGCAACTATATGCCAGTAAAATGGACAACCTAAAAGAAGTGGACAAATTCTTGGAAAGTTACAACTTTCCAAGACTGACCTAGGATGAAATAGAAAATATGAATATAGCCAATCACAAGTAATGAAATTGAAATTGTGTTTAAAAAACTTCCAAAAAATGAATTTCCAGGACTAGATGCCTTCACATGAAAATTCCATAAAACATTTAGAGAAGAGTTAATACTTGTCCTTCTGATACTTTTCCTAAAACTTGCAGAGGAAGGAACACTACAAAGTTCATTCTATGAGGCCACCATCACCCAATACCAAAACCAGACGGACACCACATACACAAAAAGAAAATTATAGATCAACATCATTGATAAACATAGATGCAAATTCCTCAACAAAATATTAGCAAACTGAATATAACAATATATTAAAATAATTATACACTGTGATCAAGTCGGATTTATCCCAGGGATATAAGCGTTCTTCAATAACTGCAAACCAATCAATGTGATATACTATATTAACAAACTGAAGAATAAAAGCCATATGATCATCTCAATAGATGCAGAAAAATCTTTTGACAAGACTCAACACCTATTTTTGATCATAACTCTCAAGAAAGTGGGCATAGAGGGAACTTATCTCAAAATAATAAAGAACATATATGACCAACACACAGCTAACATCATTCTCAGTGGAGAACTAATTAATCTTAATGTGACTGATGATATTCAAGTCACAGATTTAACTGCTTTGAAGAAGTACCAGCCACCTGCATGATTCAAACTACTAAGGCTAAATGGGCCCTATAACCAGATCTTCTCCTGATAATACAATATTTTACACATTTGCTTCAAGTCTTCACAGCAGCCAAGTGAAAGCTGTTTTTAAATGAGAATTCTCGGCCAATAACTAGGATCCAAGCACAATCTGAGGAGGCAACACGTCCATTCAGGAGAATGAGTCTAGCTCTGGCCCACTGGGCTAGGCTTACTGAGACTCAAGCATATTTATATGCAAAATGAAGGAGATGGACCAAGATGATCTGGGTATCTTCCAGCTCTAATAATCCTTGATTATATTATGAATGCATGCATGTACAAAGCATTCTGTTATGTATTGTTACAATCCATGATTTTATTGAGAATTTACAAGATTAGCATAGACAGCTGGTACTAAAGCAAGCATTTATACATAATTGTTTTTATTATACTTAGTGACACATTGCTAAGTACAAACAGCATGCTAACACATGATGGAAAACATTCTAAAATTTTGGTAAAAACAAATTTCATACTTCCGGCATTTTCAATGACAAATATAAATTAGACTTCCAGGTAAAGATAGCAGAGTGGAAACTTGAATACACTTCTGCTTCCTGTTTAAACTTCCTTAAAACTTTCTGAGTCCTTAACACACTGAGAGAATGAGAAAGAAGAGAATGGTACCATGATTCTGGAAGTTGTAAATCAAGGGATAATAGAAAAAGGATTAAACAGCCCAAAAAATGTTAAATTCTTAAATGGAAACAGCAAAAATCAAAGATTAATGTGACTTACATCACAGAATCTAAAGAAGTAGGGCTGAATGGGGAGAAACAGTTCTGTTTTAAAAATCAGAAATTGCTCAGAGTTGTTTACAAAGCAATCAGATCTCCAGCTGATTCTCTCACAGCACACTGAAAGAATATTGACTCCCCTCCACTCACCCCTTTTGCAAAGGACTGGAGGATAAAATGAGTATGTCAAACAAAGGCTGACTGAGCTGGAAGCCAAAGGCCTAGTGGAGAAGATTTAAGACTATTTGATCATGGTCATTCATACTGAACACTGAAACATCTCACCTTCTTCCTTAATGCCAAGAAACTGACAAATAAGTCTTCCTCCTCATGGCAGACAATTTGGAAGTCTTCTTTGGGAAATACAATGTATAAGAGGAAAGACCTAACTCTGCTGACATGAGAAATTTCCCAACTGAACAGCCCAGCTAGATCATGCTAGTCTTAAGCTAGCATTGGCACCCAGATTCATGTAATTCACTTAATTATCATTCAAGTGTGAGAACAGAATGAAGATGTTTTCAGACATTTATGGTTATGAAAACTTTACCTCCACGTCATCTCTCAGGAAACTACAGAAGGATGAATTTCACTAAAAGAAGAGAGTAAATCAAGAAAGAGCAGAGGACAGAATGAGTAGAGAGGATGAGGTTGAAGAAAAGTCCCAGGATGACAGATATAAATATAGTAATTGAGTTTAGATTGAATAGGTCAGAAAGATCCATGAAGAGTTTTTCTGAAATATGAAACTGATGTATCTAATCATCTTGAGAAAACATTTACTCAGTCAGAAGTTTGGGTTTTTTTTCAGTGCTGAGAAGATGAAAAACTAAGTAAAGAAAAAAATCCAGAAAATGAATAACTACAGGGATAATATAATGTTACATGAAAAGAATGATTATCATAGTTTACCTATACATATCAAGGGTCTCAAAATTCATAGTCATGCTAACATAAACACTGAATATATTGATCTAATAATTTTACATAATACCTACATATGGTACTGGGAAGTGTACCTGCCTAGTGAGGGCAGGTGAAACAAGAGAGCTACATCCTTATAACTCATAGTGAAAAGGCAATAGTTAATACTTAAATCTGAAATCAGAAGAAGACACAAACCAAACACAGTTTCTTGAGATATGGTTCAAAAACCAACATAATTAGCTAAAATCAATTAAATCAGTTGACTCTAAAGAAGGCCAAATCAGTTGACTCGAAGGATGCAAACTTCATAGATTTTTTTTTTTTTTTGCTTTTTTAGAGCTGCATCTGCAAAATATGGAAATTCCTAGTCTAGGAATCAAATCAGAGCCACAACTGCTGGCCTACACTACAGCTACAGCAATGCCATATCAGAGCCATATCTGTGACCTATACCACAGCTCACAGCAACGACAGATCCGTAACGGATCCTTAACCCACTGATTGGGGCCAAGGATAAAACCCACATCGTCATGGATACTAGTCAGGTTCATCATCACAGAGCCACAATAGGAAATCCTAATTTTTAAAATTTTTGTTGTAGAACTGTTTGACCCTTCCAATCATGGACATGTATACATTTGATAGAATTAAAATTAAAACGAATGAGGGAATGATTAAAACAGGTTAAATCTAACATCTTTAAAATACACTCTGAAGTATATATATTATATCAAATACATAACATACTGGATTACGTATCATAAATATTTCCCTTATAGGCAAATTCTTTTCAACTTGCCTCCTTTTGGCAATAAAATACAATGGACTTGTTTTGGTACCCTAGTATTCCACCTATTGCTTTCTTATCTTTCTCAACAAAAATGACAGAACAAAAAGTGGCAGGGTTTTTTTTTTTTCTCCTGACTTTGTGAAAAGAGCAGAAACAGCTAATCATGCATTTCATTTATTAATGGCATACTATGTGCCAGGTATTCTATTAGGCATTATGAAATAAAAACACAAAAAAGAAATCCAGACTTTGGCTGCTGACAGCTTAAGTGGTTGGTTGGAAAAGCGGCTGGTTAGATGGGTGATGTAATTTACTTTTATCTTCCAAAGGAGAAACTAGAACAGGATGCAGAGAAAACTATTGATAACATGAGGAAGATGAAATGCAGTGGTCGTTAGCTCGTAATAAGACATGTGCTAGCATGAAAAACAGGGCCAATAAGACAATTATTACTGAGCTATGCAGAAATGGAAAGGTAGTTGTCTACTTTAAAGTCCTTCATTCACCTTCTTATTTAGAACGATTCTGCTTTTTTTCATGCAGTCCTCAATGATTACTGGCTTAAAAGTCACATAATCTCAGATTTTATATCCATGTTTCTATTTCTCCATTTCTAGGGGAAGAGCTTTAATTTCTGTTTCCCTCTGATTTCACAAGTCACAAAGAAATAGTCCAGTGGCAACTCTAAGACACTAGACATGAGCTGTTATTGAGGGCATCTCTATTCCTCCAAGCTGCTGTGTGCTAAAGCAAATAAAACCAGAAATCAATTTGAGTCTGCCGACCACAATTAACAAAGCCAAGCCAAAATAATCTCATTTTATTCTCAGCCAAAACAAACTCATTAGTGACTGTGAAGTATCTTCTTCTGTTCAAACTGTGCAACCTTTTGGGGAAAAGGGATGCAAACACGCAATATTGTCTGAAGTTGTTTCCAAACAAAATAAAAACCAGGAAGAGGTAGTGGGAAAGTGCCAATCAAAATATCCAAGAAAATTGTTCATGGCCTGGTTGTGAAATAATACAATATTCTTAAAATACTTGACTTTAACACATTTGGGTACTGCTAACAGTCAAGTTGCCCAGTAGCATGTTTTCTTGGAAATGTTGAACCATTATAAAACAAGCCAAGGAGTTGCCGTCGTGGCTTAGTGGTTAATGAACCCAACTAGGAACCATGAGGTTGCAGGTTTGATCCCTGGCCTTGCTCAGTGAGTTAAGGGTCCAGCGTTGCTGTGAGCTGTGGTGTAGTTTGCAGACGCGGCTCGGATCACATGTTGCTGCGGCTCTGGAGCAGGCTGGCAGCTACAGCTCCAATTAGACCCTTAGCCTGGGAATCTCCATATGCTGCAGTTGCGGCCCTAGAAAAGACCAAAAGACAAAAAGAAAGAAAGAATGAAAAAATAAAAGAATCCAAGAAGATTCAGTAATCTATACCAAAGTGAGAGTAAGCTTGAATAATTCCAAGCAGAGCTCTAAGACTCTGTTATTTAAATATGACTGAAGATTCTGAAAATTACGTGATGGTCGTCTTTTTTGTGGTCAGGATTTCAAACGCAAATAACATAATGAACACATTTTCTGAGTAGGTAACAACTGGGAATTAATGCGTTAGGATAGAGCTAAAAAACACAGTCTTCTACTTAATGGGTTTCTTTTAAAATTTCTTTCCAAATGGGAGAAACTTTGACTACATTTGTTTTTTAACAGTGAATCCGTAATGTTCAGTTTTTTCACACAGTAAAAATATGCCTGGAATGAAACCCAGACATTTGAATATGACATCATTGACAAAAATGAGTTTGTGCTAAAATCAACTGAGTTGATATGTTATCCTTTACTAAACAATTGAATGTAAGCTACCTGAAGAATCCAGAATTAATTTACCTAATATACTCTTTATTCATAACATAATTTCCATATGGCTAGGGGAAAACCAAGGGGTTAAATAACTGCCTAAATTACTGACCCATACTTTTATTTCATTACTATTTGTCTTTTTAGGTCCACACCTGCAGCATATGGAAGTTCCTAGGCTAGGGGTCAAATTGAAGCTGCAGATGCCAGCCTACACCACAGCCACAGTAACGCCAGATCTGAGCCATGTCTGCGACCTATACCATGGCTCATGGCAGTGCCCACTGTGAACCTTAACCCATTGAGTGAGGCCAGGGATCAAACCTGCATCCTCATGGATACTAGTTTGATTACCACTGAGCCACAACGGGAACTCCATACTTTTTTTTTTTTAATTTTTAAGAAAAAAATAATGAGAAAGGAGAGGATAAAAATAGCTTAGCCCTTTGGTAAGGATTCTTAGAATAAAACTCCATAACTTTTTTTTTTTTAATCTGGAGATTTGGTTAACTTCTAGATAATTCCTCAATTCATCCCTCTTTAATATTGGAAGATAGTTCCTTTTCCTTTTATTAACAGAGAAAGAAGGTAGTGTGCTTACATTCTCTATATCATCTTCAGATATAGGAGAGCTTTTCTTTCTTGTCAGCCATTGGCTATCAAAGGAAAATATCATGAGTCCTTTATAGCTAACATGCATGCATAACCCCCCCTTTCCAACATTTTCATGCATGCATAACCCCCCTTTCCAACATTTTCAGGCACACTGAATGATTTATGTTATGGACTGAGTATTTGTGTTCCCTAAAATTCATATGTTGAAAGTTTTACTCCCAATATGATGGTCTGATGAGGTCATTGGGAGTAAATAAGGGTTATATTAGGTCATAAGGATGGGCACTATGATGGAATCAGTGAACTTATAAAAAGAGGAAGAGAGAGAAAAATATCTCTCTACATGTAAAATAACCAGGAAAGGCCATGTGTGGACACAGGTAGAAAGTGGCTACCTGCATACCATTCTAGTCTCCAGAGCTGTGAGGAAATACATTTCTGCTATTTAAGCCACCTGGTGTAGGATTTTGTTGTGACAGTCTGAGCTGACTAATATAGATTACAAATACAACAGCACTTTAAAGCCGGAAAAGTATTCAGAGAAGTCTCATACCAAGGGTTAAAAATTGGTGGCCTTTTGAATTAGTCTACAGTCTTGTTTTGTGGGTGTTCATAGAATTAAAAAAATACTATAAAAAATACTTTAGGGGGTGATAGCTCTGTAATTTATCACAACCCCCATTCATGTCAGTCATATTCTCCTGCCCTAATAACACATTTGTGCAACTTGATTTATGATTTTGACTCTGATTACTGCTGATCTTCTCCTTTTATACATGAGGAAACAAAGTTCAGAGATGTAAGGTAACTGGCCCAAGTTCAGGCAGTAATTAAAATGAGAAATGGGTCTAGAATCCAGATTTCTTGATAACTTATCTGATTTTCTACTACATAGTCTGCCTAAGGGATATGTTGGTTAATTATAGCACCAAGACATGAGGCTAGAAAATGATTTGGTCATCTGAATAATTTGAAATAATTTGGTGTAATCACCAAGAAAAAAATATCAAGCAAAAAGGAGAAAAATAAAAAGGCCATTTATTTTTTATTTTATCTATTCATCTATCCAGATGGATTGTTTCTGGAAAAGTACATAGTAACTTTGAAGATAAAATATCATTGCTTTAATAATAAAGAGACAAAACAAAAATTCTCATATTCTGTTCCTTAAAGTAGTTCTATCAGAATTGACTTCAGAAAGAATTTAAAGGTCTTTTGTGAGGAAAATATATTAGAGATTATAGCAAAGGAAATAATGGAAAAGTAAAAAATAATTATGGAAATTCTGTATTTTGATATTGCAGTAGAGGAAGTAAATCCATTAACATGTCTATATTTTAATCTAATTACATTATGTAGGTACCTATGAAATATTAGAGAATTATTGACTTTTTGTTTTTTTTTTCTTTTTGTGGCCACACGTGCAGCCTATGGACGTTCCCAGACTAGGGAACCTTCATCCTGGTGCTGCAGGGACACCACCAATTCCATTGCACCACAGCAGGAACTCCAGAATTATTGTAATTAATATTCCAAAAAAGTTTCCCTTTCCAACACAACCTCAAAACCTTTGTGTTACATCTCCTTCTGATATTTCTTCTCCTCAAAATATCCTATTGATATATACAATTAGTAAAATAGAAATAGGAGAAAACCTAGGCATTAATAGGCCTTTCCTTCAAATCTTGCAAAGATCTGAAAAAGCAAAAATAAATAAATAAATAAAAATCACTCCCCAGATAATAGGCCCTTGAATTCCATAAATGTGTATATCGGTAAAAGTGAAATGTTACATTTGAATGATGCCTTGGTTAACCAAGAAATTTCCATAGATATTATTTTGTTTGATCCTTCCCCAAATTCTGGAAAGCAGATGAGGCAGGGAATTACCTCCACTTCAGAGAAGAGGAAACTTGAGGCTTAGAAATGCTAGACCTTATGTCCAACACAGTTGGCCACAAATCCATATTTTCTGTAGCCTTTCAATTCCACATTTCACATGTTAAGAGTTAATGCTTCTATGGACATTGCAAATTCTGAGGACATTTTTAATAGTCACTAAGTTTTTAATATTCATTAAGTTCATAGAACTCAGCATGTCCTTATTGGCTAAGTTAATTTTTATCAATGATCACCTAAGCTTTAAAAGAGTAGCAGTTATTCAGTTAATGTAGCCATGCAAGACATATATATTTTTTGACTGAGCCTATGGCATGTGGAAGTGCCCAGGCCTGGGATGGAATCCACACCACAACAGTGAACCTGAGCCACGGTAGTGACAACTCCAAGTCCTTAGCTACTAGGCCATCAGATAACTCTCGTGATAGATATGTTTTAAGCCCATTTTTATCCTTACTGCTGGATTTCATGTTATTCCTATATTACAAGTTAATTACCTATTCACTAATTTATTCATTATTTCAATACAAATATATAAACAACTCATACAACTCAACAGCAAAAAAAAAAAAAAAAATTGAAAAATGGGAAAAAGACCTCAATAGACTTTTCTCTAAACAATGCATACAGATGACCAACTGGCACATGAAAAAATGCTCAATGTCACTAATTATTATAGAAATGCAAATCAAAACTGCAATGAGGTATCACCTCACACCAGTCAGAATGGTCATCATTAACAAATCACCAAATAGCAAATGCTGAAGAGGGTGTAGAGAAAAGGGAACCCTCCTTTACTGCTGGTGGGAATGCATATTGGTACAAGCACTATGTAAAACAGTATGGAGGTTCCTCAGAAAACTAAATATGGAACAACTATATGATCCAGCAATCCCACTTGTGGGCATATATCTGGAAATCTATAATTTGAAAAGATAGATGCATCCACATGTTCATTGCAGCACTATTCACAATAGCCAAGACATGGAAAGAACCTAAATTTCCATCAACAGATAAATGGATTAAGAAGATGTGGTACATATATACAATGGAATATTACTCAGCCATAAAAAGAATGAAATAATGCCATTTGCAGCAACATGGATACAACTAGAGATTCTCATACTAAATGAAGTAAATCAGAAAGAGAAAAACTAATACATGTGGAATATGAAATATGACACAAATGAGCCTATCTTCAAAACAGAAACAGATCACAGACATTGAGAGCAGACTTGTGTTTGAGAGGGTGGAGAGGGGAGAGAGGACAGGGAGTTTGGGGGTGGTACATACAAATTATTACATTTAGAATGGATGAGTGATGGGATCATGCTGTACAGCACAGGGAACTATGCCCAGTCACTTGGATTAAAACATGATGAAAGATAGTATGAAAAAAAAAGGATGTATATATATATATGTGTGTGTGTGTGTGTGTGTGTGTGTGTATATATATGGCTGGGTCACTTTGCTGTATAGTAGAGATTGAAGCAACATTGTAAATAAACTATATTTTAATAGTTTTTTTAATCCAAAAAATAAAAATTATTTATCTTTTCTGATAATCAAAACATGCCTCCATACTTGGAAAATATGAAAAAAGTATAAGGAAAGAAAGAAAAAAAAAACATTTCTTATAATTTCGCAAAAAAAATATTTTTTAATACCAACTGTCTTGGGAGCTTTTGTGTTTGTGAATGTGGGGTTGAAGGGTTGTGGGGAGGATAGAAAGATAAATAAAGAAAAAACCCCACCGTCTACATAGGACCTTACAGTGGAGCGGGAGAGATGTCATATGCATCTCTAAGAAGAGTACCTGACTCATGGCCTGTATTCCTAGAAGTTCATGGAGTCCTGGATGTGACAGAATGTTCTAGGCAGTATCCAAAGTTACAGCAGCCCATGACCTATCTTTAAACTGTAGGTCTGGAGTAAATCCAGACCAGATAAAGGCCAGATACCTGTTGCAGCATGCTGCACCTCTGTCCTATTGCTTGCCTTCAATGACAGCCTGTTCTTAAAGCACCTACCCCCTTCTTGGCGAACTTCCTTGGTAGTGACACATTAAACTTCCAGGTAATCCCTCTAGATTTTACCTCCTTCTCATCTGCTCTGAAGCCTTGACACCAATTCCTCTTTTCTTTTCTTTTCCTTATTTTTTTTTCTTTTTTCCTTTTCTATGGCCGCTCCCGCAGCACATGGAGGTTCCCAGGCTAGGGGTCGAATCGGAGCTGTAGTTGCTCGCCTGCACCAGAGCCACAGCAACACGGAATCTGAGCTGTGTCTGCAACGTACACCACAGCTCACAGCAACACCGGATCCTCGACCCACTGAACACGGCCAGGGATCAAACCCGCAACCTCATGGTTCCTAGTCGGATTTGTTAACCATTGAGCCACGACGGGAACTCCCGTATTCCCCTTTTCTTTAACTCTCATGGCACTTTTACATAAATCTGTTTGTTTTGTTTTGTTTTTTCTTTGTCCTGGCACTAAACACCATCAGGCATTTCTTTTAAATACAAAGTCTAGGTCCCTACCCCTCTGTGTGTCCTCCTGACCTCTGTACAGACTGGCGGCTGAGATGCCTGGAGGAGGTACCTCACCAGTACCAGGAAGGATGTGTAGGATTTTGCCTGATAACATGAGGAAGGAGGAAGTCCTACAGAGAAGGAATGGTATGGCCAGTGAGCCCTCCTTGGACTAAGTCTGCAAGGGAAATAAGATGATAAAAGTGCCTATACATAAAACTGTGGAAGGCCCTGGATGCCATTTTAGGGGCTTTGGTCGCTGTAGGTAATGGGAAACTGTGGAATCTGCTGTGCTGGTTTTAAGCAGAGGAATATGTTACAGATGTCTGTATAAGTAAGAGTCTTCTTTGGAAACAGCTGCAGGCACTAGAGAACCTGCAAATCCACACACACATTTACAACCAAGGACATTGATATAAATGGTTTGTGAGGCTCATGCCTGTGTTGTGATGCCTGGAAAAGTAGTTACTAAAGCCCCACTAAAGTAATTACCCACTGAATAAGTATTTGCTAAGTACCTTCTAAATTCATTTAATTTTGGCAGTGATGGTATCCAAAGTATAGCTTATGGCTTCTGCTCTCAATGGGTCTATAAGCCAAACCTGATAGCTCTCACTTCCCTTGAACCTGCACATGATGACAAGTGATATCAAAAGCAGAAATCAGGAAGTCACTGAAGCTGCCAGCAGGGCTGCTCATTGAGACCCACTCTCCAGAACCCGTGCCCCTTGTTTCCTGGGATGGTATCTTTCATAAACCAGTAACAGGTTTGGCACTGCTTAAGATAATTTTTCAAATTAATTTAGTATATTTATATCTACTTTCAAACATTTTTGTAGATGTTATAAGTTTACATCTAAATCATCTACTGTCTTCAAATTAAATCAGATCTTAATCATGACCAAAAATGCTCTTGCAGATGCTATTATATAAGATTGAAAAGTAAAGTCTATTTGAACAATTTTATAAAACAAGAGAAAAAGAAATAAGGTTCGTTCTCATTAGGACTTTGGTTACCAATTTTAAAAACATATCTTTTCAGGGAACATGACCACGAGGAAATTTATGTGAAAATAATTGACTAAACAATTTTCTATTCTGTAAAAGAAATTTGCTTTACTTGTTCTCAGATATTTGAAATAGGCAGCATCTCAGGATTTGTGCCGGAGGGCAGGAATGCTCACTTAAGCCAAAAAAAAAAAACAAAAACCAACCAAACAAACAAAAAAACCCAAAGCCCCAACCCCCCCCCCCAAAAAAATAAACAACAACAACAACAAAAAAAACACCATTAAAAAGGGAAAGTGGAGTTCCTGTCGTGGCGCAATGGTTAACGAATCTGACTAGGAACCATGAGGTTGCGGGTTGGGTCCTTGCCCTTGCTCAGTGGGTTAACGATCCGGCGTTGTGGTGAGCTGTGCTGTAGGTTGCAGATGTGGCTTGGATCCCGAGTTGCTGTGGCTCTGGTGTAGGCCGGTGGCTACAGCTCCAATTCGATCCCTAGCCTGGGAACCTCCATATGCCACAGGAGTGGCCCAAGAAATGGCAAAGAGACAAAAAAAAAAAAAAAGGGGGGGGGGGAAATATCAGTGCAAAGGCACAAGAGAATAAATGCAGAAATATTTTGCTTTGAAATGTGAAAAAGTGATAAGAATAAAATGCATACTTAGAAGAGAAGTCTTTTGAAACAGAGGCTAAAACCTCACTCTCCATATGAAATGTTCTAACAGTGTGAATAGAGTGAGCTACAGGGTGAATTATCATTATAGCTCAATTATTGCCCAGGTTATTGCAATTTCATCACTATTATTTGTCTCATTCTATAAGACTGTTGATCAATGACAACATATGGAGCTGAAACATCAGAGAGTAGGTGAGCAGCAGCGTTAGAGCTGCAGTAATGCTCAAAAGACAATGAATTAGAGCATTCATTTCCTCCAAATATATTTTTCAAACAGGAATTATTTCCAGTGGTTTCATTTAAAGTATGTTCAGATGTCCTCAAAAACTAGCAAATGGAAATAGGAAAAAGGGAGAACTTAACTAAACAGCTACTAAAACACTGAGAGCTTAATATTTGGGGTTTTTTTGATGGATAGTTGATGTACAATATTAAATAAGTTTCAGGTGTACAACATAGAGATTCACAATTTTTAAAGGTTATGTTCCATTTGTAGTTATCAAATATTGGCTATATTCCCTGTGTTGTACTATATATCCTTCTAACTTATTTATTTTAAACATTGTAGTTGGCACCTCTTGATTCTCTACCCTATCTTGTCCCTCCCTTTCCTGGTTCATAACCACTAGTTTGTTCTCTATCTCTGTGACTCTGTTTTTTGTTGTTTTTATATTCACCAATTTGTTTTATTTTTTAGATTTTATGTATAGGTGATATTATACCAGTATTTATTTTACTCTGACTGACTTATTTTACTTTGCATAATACTTCCAATTCAGTCCATGTTGCTGTAAAGGGAAGATTTTCCTTCCTTTTATGGCTGAGTACTCTATTGTGTGCATATATATCACTCTTCTTGATCTATTCATCTGTCAATGGACACTTAGGTTGTTTCCATACTTTGCAATTATAAATAATCCTTCTAGGAACACTGGAGTGCAAGTATATTTTTGAATTAGTGTTTTCAGTTTTTTTTTTTTTTCAATTTTTGGATAAATACCTGGTAGTGGACTTGCTAGATCATATGGTAGTTCTATTTTTAGTTTTCTGAGGAACCTCCCTATTGTTTTCAATAGTGGCTGCACCATTTTACATCTCCACCAATAGTGGCAAGGTTTCCCTTTTCTCTATATCCTTACCAATGTTTGTTATTTGTGGTCCTTTTAATTATAGCCATTCTGACAAGTATAAATTATTATATCACTGTCGTTTTGATTTGCATTTCTCTGACTAACATATTGAGTATCTTTTCACATGCCTGCTGGCAAATGTGCATATCTTCTTTGGGAAAAAAATGTCTATTCAGGTCTTCTGCACATTTTTCAACTGGGTTGTTTGGGGGGGGTGATGGTCAGTTCTGTGAGTTATTTGTATGTTCTGGATATTAACCCTTTATCAGTCACGTATTTTCTGCCATTCAGTATTGTCTCTGTTTCATCAATGGGTTTTTTTTTGCTGTGCAAAAACCTTTAAGTTTAGTTAGGTCACACTTGTTTATTTTTTCTTTTATTATTTTTGCTTTGGAGATGGAGCCAAAAAAATATAACCACAATTTTTGTCAAGAGTATACTGCCTATATCTTCTTCCAGGAGTCTTAGAGTTTCTGGTTTTACACTTAGATCTTTAATCCATTTTGAGCTTAACTTGGTATATGGCATGAGAAAATATTCTAGACTCAATATTTTACATGTACCTGCCCATGTACCACTTATTGAAGAGCCTGTCTTTTCTCCACTGTACATTCTTGCCTCCTTTGTTGTAGACTGACCATAAATGCCCAGGTTTATTTCAGGTTTCCTCCTGTTCTATTGATCTTCAAGCTTCTAAGAGGGGAAGTAGATTTGAAGATTTTTAATTGTAACATGTCATTTTTTGTTTCTAATATTTTTGGATTTTTATTTATTTTTTTCTTTAAATATTTTTAAAATTTGACTTTCTTTTAAAAAAATTTTTTGTTAAAGTGTAGTTGATTTACAATATTTCAAATTCTTTTGTACAAAAGAGTCACCCAATCACACACATTTCCCTGTGCTGTACCATAGGATCCCATTGTTCATCCATTACAGATATAACAGTTTACATCCCCCAAACCCCCAAAGTGCCCACCCTACCACTTCCTCCCCTTCCCCCCAACCCCAGGGAACCCTAAGTCTGCTCTTCTGGGCCATGCTCTGTTTCTGTTTTTTGTTTGTTTGTTATTTTTAGCTAAGATCATCTAGGTTTCATATTTTAGATTCCACAAATAAGTGATGGCATATGTTTTTTTTTTTTCTTTGTGGCTTACTTCACTTAGTATGAGAATCTCTAGATCCATCCATGTTGCTTCAAATGGCATTAGTTTGTCTTTTTTATGGCTGAGTAATATTGCATTGTATATATGTATCACATCCTCTGAGGCCATTCAACTGTCAATGGACATTTAGGTTGTTTCCACGTCTTGGCTATTGTGAACAATGCTGCTATGAACATAGGAGTGCATCTATCTTTTTCAATGAAAGTTTTGTCTAGATATATGCCCAGCAGCAGAAGTTCTGGATCATATGGTAGCTCTATATTTAGTTTCCTGAGGTATCTCCATACTACTTTCCATAGTGCTTATACCAATTTACATCCCCACCAACAGTGGAGGAGGGTACATTTTTCTCCACACCCTTGCCATCATTTATTATTTATTGTCTTGTTAATGATGGCCATTCTGACTGGTGTGAGGTGGTACCTCATTATAGTTTTTATTTTCATTTCTCTATTAGTGATAGTGAGCATTTTTTCATATGCCTATTGGTCTACTCTGCCTATAAGTCTACTCTGGAGAAATGTCTGTTTAGGTCTTCTGCCCATTTTTCAATTAGGTTTGTTTGTTTCTTTCTTTCTTGTTGAGTTTCATGAGTTGTTCTTATATTTTGGAGACTAGGCCCTTGTCTGTTCCATTGTTGGCAAAGATGTACCCCCATTTTGGGGGTTGCCTTTTTGTTTTTTTAATAGTTTCAGTTGCTGTGAAAAAGTTTTGAGTTTGATTAGGTCCCACTGGTTTATTTGTGTTTTTATTGTCATTATTCTAGGAGGTGGATCAAACAAGATTTTGGTGTGATTTATGTCAAGGAGCATTCTGCCTATGTTTTCCTCTAAGAGTTCAATCTAGAGATAATGGACAGATTCTTAGAAAGGCACAACCTACCAAGATGGAAGCAGGGAGAAGTTGAAAATATGAACAGATCAATCACAAGTACCAAACTTGAATATGTGATTAAAAACCTTCCAAAAAACAAAAGTGCAGGACCAGATGGCTACACAGGTTTAATTCTATCAAACATTTAGAGAAGAGTTAACAACTATTATATTGGAACTCTTTCAAAAAATAGTGGAAGAAGGAACACTTCCAAGCTCATTCTATGAGCCACCATCACCCTGATACCAAAACCAAAGATACCACAAAAAAAGAAAATCACAGACCAATATCACTGATGAACATAGATGCAAAAATACTCAACAAAACACTAGCAAACCAATCTAAGAATATATTACAAGGATCATACACCATAACCAAGTAGCATTTATCCCAGGGATGCAAGGATTCTTCAACATCCACAAATCTATCAATGAGATACACCACATAACAATCTCAATAGATGTATAAAAAGCTTTTGACAAAATTCAAACCCATTTCTGATAAAAACTATTCAAAATGTGGGGATAGAAGGAACCTACCACAAAATAATAAAAAGGCATATATGAAAAACCCACAGCTAACATCATTCTCAATGGTGAAAAATTGAAAACATTCCCACTAAGATCAGGAACAAGACAAGGATGTTCACTTTTACCACTATTATTCACCATAGTTTTGGAAGTTCTAGCCATAGAAATTAGAGAAGAAAAAGAAATAAAAGGAATCTAATGTGGAAAGGAAGAGGTAAAATATCACTGTTTGTAGATGATATGATACTAAGAGAACCCTAAACATAGCACCAAAAAATTGTTAGAACTCATCATTTAATTTGGCAAATTTGCAGTCTATGAAATAAATACACAGCATTTCTATATATATATACTAAAAATGAAAGATCAGAAAGAGAAATCAGAGAAACCATCCCACTTACAATCACATCTAAATGAATAAAACACCTAGGAATAAACCTACATAAAGTGACAAGACTTATACTCTGAAAACTTTAAAATGTTGATGAAAGAAATCAAGAACAATACAAACAGATGGAAAGATATACATGCTCTTAAATTGGAGGAATCAATATTATCAAAATGACTATACTACCCAAGGAAATCTACAGATTCAATGCAATCCCTATCAAATTACCAAAGACAATTCTCCACAGAACTAGAACAGAATATCTTAAAATTTGTATGGAAACACAAGAGACCCTGAATAGCCAAAGCAATATTGAAAAAGAAAAATGAAAATGGAGGAACCAAGCTTCATGACTTTAGACAATACTACAAAGGTAGAGTCATCAAAACAATACAGTACTGGCACAAAAACAGAAATATAGACCAATGGAACAGGATAGAAAGTCCAGATATAAACCTAATACCTATGGGTTACTAATCTTTGACAAAGGAGGACAGAACATACTGGAAGAAAGACAGCCTCTTCAATAAATGGTGCTAGGAAAACTGGAAAGCTACATGTAAAAGAATGAAAGTAGAGCACTATCTAACACCATATACAAAAAAATAAATAAACTCAAAATGGATTAAAAATCTAAATATAAGGCCAGGCATTAAATTTGACTTTCATTAATACCCAGTAAAATCTTTTCCTGGGCATTTACTAAATCTCACATTTAGTGAATCATGCACATATAGTATTTGTAATATGTTTTGACAAATATAACTAAAAAAATGCCTTTCTTACAAACATGTAATATATTTCCAAGACAATCGTAGCAATATCTGCTACCAAAGAATAAAAGTATGCATATGAGAGATGTTTGGAAATACTTTAGGTAAGCATTGACACTGTATCCGTTATCTATTTCTGCATACAAATGACCCCAAAATAATGGCTCACAACTATGGTTTGTGTGTAACCAGAGAATCATCCTGGTTTTGGTTTGACTACTCATGAAAATGCATTAAGCTGGAGGGTAAGCTAGATGCTGAGTTGAGCTCTCATGGATGGAAAAGCTGGACTTCTTTTCCACATGGTTTTGCACCCTCAGGGAGTACTTGGCTTCCTCTATTGATGGTGGCAGCTATCCAAGAGGGCATGTTCCAATGGGCAAACTCTTACCAAATCTATGCTCATGTCATCTTACAGAAGTCCTAGTAGCCAAGCAAGACACTTGCTTAAACACAGTATCAGCATTGGAGGGGACTACATTAAAGGCACAGATTACCAAGCTATAAGATTCATTAGGAGCTATCAATAAAATTCTCTACCAGACACATCTTTTTGGATTTGAAAATTGCTCTCCTTTGGAAGGGTGAGTGAATAGCCTCATTCTGTCGAGATGCTCACTGTTTTGAGGATTTATGAAGAAAAAATGTCTAATATTTAAGGTCAATTCCTATAGAGAGAAGGGAGGGAAATTTCTAGCCCATAAATTGGTGGATCATGGACTCAGTCCTAAATGGATGCCCTAGGCCAAGTATAGCCTTGAGATGTGGATACACGTGTGAGATAAAAAGTATTGAGCATAAAGACATATAAAACCGAAAACCCACCACAATGTTCCCTTGGCCAGAATTTACCCTAGGGGTTGTGAAACGTTCTTTTCATCAAGAACCCCAATGGCCCATTGATACTCAATTATGGATTATTAACACTATGGGACCACCAGAGCAGACAGGCTTCAACAACAACTCCCGGGATGCCTGAGAAGCCATGCCTGCAGTGGACTTCGTGGATCCCTGTTATTTTCCTCATTGGGTGTGCATGACAGATTACTTCTATAATTTTCATGAAAGAATGAGATAGGACAGATGGGCAAAATAAAACAGTGTCGACTTTACATATAGAATACTTAATATGTGCCAGGTAATATTCTATACATTTCAGTTGGATTCTGTCATCATTTTCATTTTATAAGGAAGGAAATAGAGACAAAACAAATTAACTAACTTTCCAAGGTATTGTTATGTGGCAGAGCTAGCAGTCAAAGCCAGAAAGTCTCACTCCAAAGCTTAGGCCCTGAACCACTGGTCATTCTCCCTTTGCAGGGAATCCATTAATTAAAAAAAAAAGTAATGGTGTGACTATATTTGCATTTCTTTGGAAAATTCATGATGAATTGGATTTTTAAAAGCATTCATTAATTGGGAATTGCCAAGAACTTCCAAAACAGAAAGAGACTCAAAGATTTAGAAACCAAATTTATGGCTACCAAAAAGGAAACATGTGTGGTACATAAATGAGGAGGTTGGAATTAATATATACCACTATTACATACAAATGAATAAGTAACAAGGACCTACTGGTTAGTACAGGGAAATCTATTCAATATTCTGTAATACCCTACATGGGAAAATAATCTGAGAAAGAATGGATATATGTGAGCATATAACTGATTCACTTTGACGTACACCTGCAACTAATACAACGTTGTAAGTCAAATATACCCCAATACATTTCTCTTTAAAGGGAATTGTCTATTCATATATTTTAAATTTAACCAGACCTCTACTCCCTTCCCAGATACCTGTGTCTCTGCAAAGATAATATTTATTTTTCTTGCTAGTGAACTGATATTTCTTGTATTTTCCATCCTGTCATGAGACACTTTTAGAAGAATATATCTGTGTGACAACGTATCTTTAAAAAAGGAATCTTTTATCTTACAGATATCTTCCTGCTTATGAATGTGTCATTTAGTTCATGTAAAATAACTATCAATCATATATTATTACTTATTTCATAGCACAACTTCGATAGGCCATTCTAATCTTCTGGCCTTGCAGTATTGAAATGACCATCTACACTTCAATGTTAGAGTTGATGGCAACCAATTTATGTTTATTGCTCTGGCTCCAGCAAAAATAAAACTCACCATGAGAATATGAGGCACTTAAAAAGCCTTAAAGTTTTTGTCTCTTCTTTAAAAAGCATAAATATTTGAGGTCTGAAATTCATTCATGATTATTTCTTTCGCAAACCATCAAAAACTCAAATCATTCCAAATAAATCTATTAAAGATACATAGAGTGGGTACTTACTAAATTTTTCACTTGGTTGTTTACTTTCCCATTTCCTTGCTAGACCACAGTAGTCCCTTGCTATATTTTTTATTTAACAGTTATTTCCAATCTCTCATAACATCTGCTTTAAGCCTCACTGTTAATTTCAGGCAAAATGAAAATGCCTATAGAATACTCCCTTTTGATTAGATGATCAAGACACAGAAAAAAATGACTGTTCAGATACCCAGAAAGACATGGAATTCAAACTTCAAGCAGAATAGGACAGAGTTTATGAGCTACTTTTTGAACAAAAATAGTGCCACCTTGATTCTAAATTTCATAACTACCAAAAATACGTGAGATTACCATTGATTTCATAATAGACTAATTAACCATAAAGGCAATTGCTAAACAATTCAGTCACAAGTGATGATAAAACCTGATGTAAAACTTAATTTAAAGCTATTTCCTATCTGCCAGATGTTACTATGTTATTTAAAAGGGAAAAATGTATAAGATTAATTAGTTATAGAAAAATCTATAACAGAAAGTACCTAAATGTAACAATATGTTATTTTTATGTTGCTTAGCAGTGAGTCTGAATGTACGAATATTAAAGAAAAACTCATCCATTTGTTCAAACTATAAATAGGAGTAAAAGTTATCAGTTCTTCCCAAAAGTCTACCTATAGGGTATTTAATCAGTTTCCTTTTCCCTTAAAAGATATACTTTTAAAGGGTAACATGCCATGCATTACACATTTGCCAGAATTAAGATATCCAGAGTAAGGAGTTCTTTTCTAACTGCATTAATTATATTCACACATTCAATATCCAAGATCTCCCAGGCCATGGATATGTGAAAGCAAGTCAGTTGTTATGCCAGCCCTTAAGAAACTCATAATCTCATGGGAAAGATAAATATATAAGTAAATAACAACAAAGTCATGAAATATTCCAGTGGAGCTAAGCACATAGTTGTCTGGAAGCAGAGGAGAGAGAAATACTGGCTTTGCCTCCAAGGCCAGCCATGTAGTTAGAAACATTAGTCTAAGTCAGAGAAGAAAGATCAGACATCAGACCCAGTTGGGGGGCTGGAAAAGGAGACCATATGGCTGGAAGACTGGCCTTCTCTAATCAACAGTGATACAGACATTGATTAAAATGTGCTGTATTTTTTTTTCTTGTAGCTACAGCTTACAAATTCTTCCAAAATAGACCCTACCTCTTTTGCAAACCTATGTGGAATTTCCCACAGCATGTAAGATAAGGATTCTGAAAGGTTTGAAGGAAGCTTTCTATGGGGTTGAAGCTTCTATTTTATTTGGCAGAAGGAAGTATTAGATCCTTTGCTTCACATGTATTTACTTAATAAGCCTTTAGCTGGAAAAAGGAAGAGGATAAATCCGGATAGATTCTCACTGCTAAAGAGTGCCAAGCCTGATAACAAACTAGTCTAAGGTGAGCTCTGAGAGGTCTGAAGGAATCACTCCTCACTCCTATGATTCTTTTGGGAAAACCTACTCCCTTGTCCAGGGCAGGATAGAGTCTCCTCTTGCTTTGGACACACTACAGCTTTCTAGGAAAGGGAGGATTGTTGGGTAGGTCAATAAAGGATACACGGGGATGCTGGGACACATAGACCACTGTCCATAGCTGGACACTTGGCCTTGGGGAGAACTAGGTCAAAGCTTTACCACCAGTCAGATGCCAATAGCAATGGGACAGATGTAACAGTACCTCTGGTAATTGACACAAATTGTAAAATTTCAGGTGAGGTTATCTATGTCTCCCTAAGTTAGCATCCTGCCATCCCCATGACTCAGTTTGTTTCTGACAACTTTTCTTACAATCTGCATCTCCACACACTCCTGACCTCTTACCAAATCTGCACCTCTGTCTTTCCAAAACTGAGTCTGAGTCAGTTAGTCATCACCTAATGCGGAACATCTGGATTGAAGAGAATTCCAGAATGAGGCCAATTCACAGGTGCCTACTCTCCTTTGTGGATAATCCAACATTTCTATTGTATTCCAGGGGACACTGGTTCTAGGCAATGTTAATTAGAGTTTATTCTGCCATCAAAGGAGTTGAAGAAATTTCATACCAAATCTACCTGTTGGAAGCTCCCAAAATGGACTTATATATTAAGGCTCTAAAACATTTCAGAAAAAAGAAATCTTGTTTAACTCCATTTAATAGTTAAATGAATCTCTTTTAAAGATAAGGCCATATTTTTGTCTTGAACACTTTTTACCCATTTAACAATTAAATGCATTTCCACAAAGAGTTTAACCTTAAGTCTAATTTGGGAAGCACCACTTTAGTTGGCTTCAACTGGAACGCTGAGATCTGTTTCCATGGGTTGTGAGCAGAGTGTCAGAGACACAAGACACATACACAGCAGTTTATATGCCAGGAATCACTGATGGATTATTTGCCTCAAATGAGGGCTGCAGTCGTGGCAGGGATTCTGAATCCTAAGGATCCCACCCAAGGCAAGCCACATAAACCATGAGAAAATGACTTTAAAAACAAATACTTTGCTGTACACCTAAATTACACAATATTAGTCAACTGTACTCCAATGAAATTTAAAAATAAATAAATAAAAGAAGGAGTTTCTGGAGCTGAGAGGGTTGACTCAATTTATGAGCCAACTCAGCTTTCTGAAGTCCCAATAAAACTAAATTGTTTTTGGAGTTACTGCTGTGGCAAAGTGGGTTAAAAATCTGACTGCAGCAGTGGCTCTAGTCACTGTGGAGGCAAAGGTTTGATCCCTGGCCTGGTACAATGTGTTAAAGATCTGGCATAGCCACAGATGTAGCTTGGATTCAATCCCTGACCTGGGAACTTCAATATGCTACAGTTGCAGCCATTAAAAAATCAAAGTGGAGTTCCCACTGTGGCTCAGCAGTAACAAACCCGACTAGTATCCATGAGGATGCGAGTTCAATTCCTGGTCTTGCTCAGTGGGTTAAGGATCCATGTTGCCTTGAGCTGTGGTATGGGTCATAGATGTGGCTTGGATCCCACATTGCTCTGGCTGTGGTGTAGGCCGACAGCTGCACCTCTGATTTGACCTCTAGCCTGGGAACTTCCATATGCCACAAGTGTGGCCCCCCCAAGAAACAAAACAAAAACAAAAACAAACAAAATAACAAAACCAAAAAAAACAAATTGTTTTTAAGTGGGAAAGGAAACAAGTTTCTGTCCCTCCTTATATTCAAACACACAGACTTTCAGAAGAAACGTGGTTCATCTCACATGATCCATCTACCCGTTAATTTCACGGCCAGGGATCACTAATTTCCTGGATCATGTAGGAAGATGAAAAAAGTAAGAGAAACCAGAATCTTCATTTTGTCCTGACTAGCATTCAGAATCCATCTTTCCTTTGTAATTCTATACATTGCTTTTAAAAATCTCTTTCCTTTTCCCTTTTTTAGGTAAAGGGGTGCTTTGAAGATAAAATAAATAATGAAACTATTGGGTGCCTTGTGGTTCTGGGGAGATTAAAAGAAAAAAAATCTCAGTATTATAAAGAGGCCATTCATAAATAAAACATGTAGTTGACAACATTTCTCTTCACGCTGTCCATCTGCTAGTTGTCTTGGCTACACGTGGGTCTTCCCTCTGCCTTCCATGTGCTCAGTGTCTTTGCACTGCAAGTTACCCAGAGTCCAGTGCTGTTAATCTACATTTCATCTCTTCCCAAAACTCTATCAAGATTCACTCAACCGATGCCTCATTCTATCAGAACTCTGTTTTCTATTTAGCTGGAAATCATCGCTAGTAAAAAAGTCCACTCAAGTGATAATCGACTCTGCTTATGCACAGTTGAATAGTCTTTAATTTTACTAACCAATAAACTAAAGCTTTTGAGGCCCTGACTTGCCTCAAAATACAGTACTTCCCTGGATGGTGATTTAAAAAAAAAAAATCAAACATACGACTGGGATGGTCAATGTAAAGCATACTTGCTAATTAAGTTATTAAATGATACCCAAACTTATACAATGTTCTGCCACTTGACCTTTAAATGCTGGATATCCTCAGTGCTTCGTCTTAAGCCTTCATCTCTTCTCATTTAACATTCTCTATCTCTCTTTCTTGCAGACTGGTAGGTCCCTTCTAGTCCCAAGGATTCAATCACCCATGGTGATACCGGTTACTACCAGGCTTGAATCTATAACTCAGACCTTTTCATTTAGCCTCAGTTGTCTACCAGGCATCTTCTGCAGGGTGTTTTTTTTCAGGCTATGCAAATGTGGCATGTCCAAGGTTCTACTAATGACCTTTTCTGCATCTTGCTCTACTCCAAAGCCTACCTCATTAGTGGCATGGCTTTCATTGCCATCCAAGCCAGAAACCTGAGTATAATCCTAAATAATTATCTCCTTTTTACTCCCCTATTCAATTAATCTTGGATATTTTACTCTTTGCATATTTCTTCAGCCCATCCTTTTCTTTCCACCTCCACTGGCATATTGATCATAAAAGCCACTCTCCTGTCTTCACTGGATTATGAGAAGAGCCACTTACCTGGTCTATCCATTCCAGTCTTTCTTCTCCAACTCATTCTCTACATTGCTACCAGAGGGATCTTTTTAAAACATAAATCTAATCATGCTGTTCTCCAGCCTAACCCTCTGTAGTGGTTCCATTGTTTCCATTGTAAAATCTAAGTACATTACCATGGCTTACATGCTCTGGTATGCTCTCCCTTGCCTTCCCACTAATAGAGCTTTACTTCAAACACTCTATTTCCTAGCTATAATTTAGTCACAGTAATTCAATTTCAATGATTCCAATACACTGAACAACTTCATTACATACACATTTATATATAATATTCCCTTTGTTGGAAATATCCTGTCTCCTCTTCTTGACCAAACAAGTTCCCTTGATCCAGTCTCAACATTAATAAACGCATTCATTTTACTTTGAACTTTTCATTTATAACACTGAGAATAATTGCTAAAATGTATTTGTTTAGTACATAATTGCATCATTAAAAGATCCACAAGAGTAACACTACATATATCTTGTTCTCCATTCTATACTTAGTACCTTGGTACAGAGCAGGTTGTTAAATAGTACTTCTTTTTGTAAATAATTAATTTAAGAAGCCTTATTAGTGACATTTGATAGCAATATTACTCTTTCCAGTCGCTATCTGTGTATGCCATAGCAAAAGTAGCAGATGTGAGAAACTTATTCTAACAAATTCTATCAAATTAACAGTTGTCACACCTTATGATTTATCTTGGAGTTGGCAGACAAAACACTTTAAGAAAGACATTTCTCTGTCTTAATCTCTGGTAGTTCTTTTGATGTGATAACTTTAGCATATTTTAGTTCTTGTTGGCTGATCATTGAGTGAGATTTTGAAAAAAGCATGGACTTATTTTAAAAATGAGAGAATAGGTATTTTAAATGGCTATCACATGTAACTGACTGAGTATTCAAGAGTCAAAGAAAGATGGTCTCAATAAAATGTTTAACACAGCAGGTAATAGCAATAGCCTACTTTGAAACTATAACTGGAAGCAGAGTTTGCAATAACTATAAGTGGGTCAGACAGCCTTGCCCTCCTGGCATAAGTTTTTAAGGCAATTGAAAGGTTCATGAATTAAAGATAGACCTTTCTAAAATATTACAAATCTATAGCTATCACCTGGCACATTATTTAACAAATTGCTAAGGATTTTCATGAACTTTGCACATGCCAGGCATGATTCTTACAGATAGCATTAGAGTACTGTGTCCCAGCTGGCTTTAATCAACTGAAATGGAATGCAATCAGCATCACGAATTAATAATATTTCTTTTCATGGTCATTTTGTTCCATAAAGATGTGACAAATGGGTAAAAATGCTGTTAAAAAAATCACAAAATAATGTCTCCATAGGAAACATAAGTTAGTTTGATTTGAAGATTTCCGTGATTGCTTATACATGATTTCCCAAAGCAATAGACTGGAACAGATGATTTGGAAACCGTTTTCCATTTTGATCATAGGGTCACATAAAGGGTTTTGTCACAGGACAAAATATATCACCAACCTTATCTAAATGTAACAGTCTGTGGAAATATTTACACATACACACACCATATAGTTACATACACACACATAGGCATAAACATTCTCATTCAGGAAATCATGATTTTACAAAACTATCCAACCAGATAGTGTCTATCTAACCAGAAAACTATCATTTCATAAATATTATATACTGTTACTGACTTTTTAAAACTTTCAGATTTATTATCACTTTTTAAAACTTCAAAAAGAATAAAGAACAATATTCTGTAGCCTGAGCTATGCTATCCATATGCACAAATTTCTAAACTTTCAAGACAAGAGGAATAAAAAACACAGCATTTAGATTCCAGTGCCTTGACTTTGACCTTGATTAAGTTAAACTGTTGTGATTCACCACCCTCCAGGTAAAACTAGAAAGTTAAACAGGAAAAAAAAGCATTCATGGAGATAGGATAACAAACTATTCTATCCAGCTCATGAAATATGACCACTGTTTCAGATAAACACTTTGATTTAATGTGCATTGGCAGACAATACAAAAATTATGACTGGGCCCCCATATGACACTCATACTCACTACAAAGCTTGAATTACTCATTTGTTTATCTCATAAAGCATAGGCTGGTGCAACATAAGGACATTTCTAGCATACTCCATGGAGACATAATCTGTAACTGTTTAAAATGATAAAAGGCTAACAAAATGGACTGAACACTGCATATCGAGGGCATATGATTAACAGTACTCAGAAAATCAAAAACTAGAGAACACCCAAGAAAAAACATGAGTGTAAACATCTGGCCTTGCAGTTAGGGATATTGTCACTAGGCATTCAGTGGCAAACAATTGCTTTTTAGTTACTAAATCATGCTTGACTTCCGACACCACCTTGTATAACCTGAATCTAGATTGTCTATTGGTGACATTCTAATCACACCTTTTGTTGAGTGTCTGCAGCAATTGGATAGCCATGAAATTTTGCATTTGGTTCTTTCACAAGATCTTTCTTCACATGAGAGCCTTTGAGATGGATCAAATACCTCCATATAGATGTTTCCACATTGCTGAATTAACAGAAACAAAATGATTAATGGTCCAATTTAAGTGCAGCTACTGTGAAACTCTGGTCTAGATTCCCCTAATAATGCAACTTTTTTTGGGGAAAATGAATCCCAACAACTAAAAGAACAAATAATTTGATTAAAAATGGGCCAAGGACATGAATAGATATTTCTCTAGAGAAAATATATAAATGACCAACAAATATATCAAAAGATGTTCAATATCACTAGAGATCAGAGAACTGCGTATCAAATCCTCACACCCATTAAGATGGCCATGATCAGAAAAACAAAACAAAGCAAAACAAAAACAAAAACCACAAAGTGAAAAACAAGCTTGGGAAGTTATGGAAAAATTGGAATACTCGTATACTGCTGGTGGGAATGTAAAAGCGTGCAGCCATTGTGGAAAACAGTTTGGTGACTCCTTGGAAAATTAAAATAAAAGTACTGTATGATCCAGTAATCCTATATCTGGATAGAAATCCAAAAGAATTGAAAACAGGATCTTGGACAGATTTTTGCATTCCTGTGTTCACTCACTGTAACATTCCCTGTCTGCCTCTTACTTTTCAGTATCCCTCCCTGAGAGGGGAGGAGATTGATTGAGGTATTTGGAATAAGGTGGGCAAACAAAACCCAGGGCCTTTCTTTTTTGTTTCTTTTTCCCCCCTCACTCCTAAGTAGGCCTTCCTACAGAGATCATGGCATTTCCCCTACTCAGCCATACTATGGATATGACAAAGCCTGTCCCAATCTGGTGTTGCCATGATTGGCTGATAAGTCTGTTTCATTCTCACATTCAGAGACTCATTTGTGCCTAGATATAAGTCACATTAACCAGTATCCATTGAATTAATTTCCACATCTTATCCCATTGTTTTTTTCCTCAGCTGATTCAATACTCAAGGCGCAAAGAGAAACACTACTAGGGACCTCAAAACTGAACGTGTGTATTAGAGACAATTGCTTCTGTCATCTCTCTAACCTTCCATTTTAGCCACTTCTGGTCCACCATGGAGTTAATGTATTGCAAAAGAATGATGTTACACATTAGTCAAATTATTTCTATCATTTCTGAGGACAGAATATGAGGGTTGTACACTATAGAATGTGCTCAGTCTAACATCAGGATACATTCTTCTAAAATAAATATCTAGTCTGGTCCAGAGGTTCTCAACTGGGGGTAACAGCACTTCTCTAGGTAGAATTTTAAAATGAGAAGCATTATGGTTGTCACAATGACTAGGTAGCATTTGGTATCTCAGGACAGAGAAGCTAAATATTTTGCATTTTCCATTTCAAAACAATCCTACATGTAATTATTAAATAATCACTGTAGAGAAAAGCAAACTAGAATATCAGAAGATTCAGCAACATGCCAAATATCCCCTGGGTTGTTAAGTAGAGAAACTGGGATAAAATCTATCTGCTGTGGGGAAAAAAGCCCATTATTTTCCTAAGCTATTTTTCTTCTTTCTGAGCCACATCTTTCTACTTTTTTTCAGAGAGTTTTGTGTCTAGAAAACATGACCTGCCTTACACTTGCTTCCTCCTCACGTTGGTCTCCTCTCTGAGAGTCACATGGTAATCACTTGCTCGAAGCACTTTCCTTTATTACCCTCATCGAGAAACCAATTTATTAACAATAGCTGTCTTACAAATTTCCTCCCAAACCTCCAATCACAAGCGATGTCCTTTCTTTCTTTTTATAATTCAATTTAGAAATGAGGGCATCCATTTTAAGTCCAGTTCCCTTCACGGTGCTGTGATTTCCCTCTGCTTCCTTCCTTCCCATATTCCCAAGGATGGCTACAAACACTTTCTCTAGCTATTTTTATATTTCCTTCTCTCCCAGTACTCAGTAGAGCATTAAGGCACTTGTGTTCAGTTGCTCTTCTCTAGCTAATTCTGCAACTACCAGAAACACACCTGCTCCAGTGATTTCTGGATGCACTGAATGCCCACCATCTGACAGGAACAGTTGTGCTTATTTGTTGGAGCAGAAGGACAGCATGGCTAATGGCACAAGACCGGATTGATGACATAGTTCTTGGAAGAAAAGGATCACAGGTCAGTCCTTAATTTGTCTTCTGAGGATATTTATTATTTATTCAGGAAAAAAAGTTTGTCCTTTGTCAGTTTTAAGAGACAGTTTAGGCTGGTTCATCCTTATGTTACAGAGAAATAGATTACAAGTTCCTTGAGAGTGGAGCTCTATATTTATCATGTATGCTACCTGTGACTATGTACACGTAGTCAGTTATAATATCACAGAGAAGATATCTTCCTGATATTAAGGGACCTTAATAAAAAATCTTCAGGAGTTCACATTGTGGCTCACCAGTAACGAACCCAACATAGTGTCTGTGAGGATGCAGATTCGATCCCTGACCTTATTGAGTGGGTCAAGGATCCAGTGTTGCCATGAGCTGTGGTCACAGACATTACTTGGATTCCACATTGCTGTGGTTGTGGCGTAGGCCAGCAGCTATAGCTCTGATTTGACCCCTATCCTGGGAACTTCCATATGTTGCAGGTGTTAAAGACTCTAAAGAATAATGAACATCCACAGATATAGGCTTTACTATTTTTTTTCTATCCTCCACCCCATCCCTCTCTCTCCATCAGTAAACCATTTCATGATATCTGGTATACCTAGAGGCTTTGTAGTTAATTAAATGATATGACTTTGGTATGTCAGATTCAAAACCTCCTTTTCTATAGCACTCAGGACCACATCCTAAGCAGAATTTTGGTTTCAGTGAAGCAGCATCAACTATCATGTTAAATTAACATCGTTAATTGAAAATATATGGGATTTTTAGTTTCCCTTGCATGTAACTTGTATTACTTTATAATTCATAAGCCCTAGAAGCATAAAGGATATTTCCTAGCTGTATGTATTTAAACATAAAAAATAGCATTAAAATTAAACTAATTTAAATCAAAACTAGGTATGTGTAGCAGTTAGATTGCAAGATGCCATTGTCAATTTTTTCTCTCCATTTTGTGCAGGCCATTCCCCCACTGAGATCAGCCTCCACAACTTCTCAAATTTGAATCCACTGGCCAATAACTGTTTTCATCAATAGAATATGGCTTTCCAGAGCCTTGTAGCTTCTACTTGGATCCTCTGGGACACTGGCCCTGACAGAGGGTACCTACCAGGTAAGATGTCCACCTATTTTGAGACAGCCATAATATGAGGAAGCCTAAGTAGCTATTTGAAGGACCAATATGGAGAAATACCTGAAAAGCTCCCACTTTTTCCACATTCTTGGCCAGGCCTCATATATGTAGCAAGAGAAGCTCTCAGGAGACTTAGCAGCCATCTGACTGCAATTGTTTGAGGGATCTCGAGTAAAAAATGCCAAACTCAGACAGTCTCTCCCCAGAAGCATAAGAAATTATAATATAATGTTAAGTCACTACATTTTGGGTTTGTTACATGGCATTAAAGAGCAGAATAGTGTCCATAAGTTTTTTTTTTTCCTCTTAAGAAAAATGCTAATATATGACAATAACTTGAAGTCACTGCCAATGGCCAAATCTGGGACAATTTGAGTAACAAATTAATGATAGTAATGTGTTATAACTCATTGACTAAAATAACTATCCATGAGTCTACAATGATGTAAGTAATTGCACCCATAAATTTATGAGAAAGAAGAGACAATTCTTCCTGCAGTAGTATTTGAGTGGATAAACATAGTTGTAATGATGGAAAATCATCACTTGACAAATATTATATTTATAATTTTTGCTGATAGGAATCATTGATGGTTGATAAAATCAATAGGCAAAAGAATGATGAGAAAAACAGGTATGTGTACAGTCACAATAACTTTCTACAAAAACACTAATTATAATTTAGAGAAAAATAGTGGAGAAACCTCCCAGACACCACATTAGCAAAATGATCAAAATGAATATGTAGCAAGACATGTGGATATCATGTAACTCCTGATTTGATGCTATTTTTGCCAAAAAGTAAAACCTCAATCTAATCATGAGAAAAGCATCGGAGAAACTCAGTCTGGAAAACATACCATAGAAATAAATGATGAATGATCTTCATAATTGTTAGATTCACCAGAAAGGCTGAAGAACTACCTCAGATGGTAGAACTTACAGGATTCCTAAAAACAAAATATAATATGGACTCCTGGATTGACTCTTAGACCAGACAAACCAACAAAACACAAAATAAAATTCATGGGTTAACTGGTGACATTTAACTAAGATCTGAAGATCAGTATTATAATATGAATAGTATTATCTCAATACTACTTTTGGATAACTATATTATTATTGTAATCATATTAGATGTTAAGAACAGGGAAAGCTGGCATACAAAAATCAATCTGTTATTTTGCAACGTTTTTATAGGTCGAAATTGTCTTAAATAGAAAGTAAATATCAACACATCTCAAAATTAGGCTGGAGGAGTACTGGGTGTGACCTCAAAGTTGCTTCACTTTATTCTTGAAAAAGAGACATTTAAATGGTGATAGAATATGATGGAGGATAATGTGAGAAAAAGAATGTGTTTGTGTACACACACACACACACACACACCAGGGTCACTTTGCTGTACAGCAGACATTGACAGAACATTGGAAATCAACTACAGTAAAAAAACTAAAAAATAAAAAGATGATCCAAAAAATAAATAAAAAATGCACTTTAGGCCAGAAAAAAAAAAGAAGTGTCCTGTCTATATCCATTGCAATATTATTCACAATAGCTAAGGCATGGAAATAACCTAAATGTCCGTCAACAGATGAATGGATTAACATGTGGTACATATATACAATGCAACATTACTCAGCCATAAAAAAAGAACCAAATAATCCATTTGCAGCAAAATGGATGCAACTGGAGATTCTCATACTAAGTGAAGTAAGTCAGAAAGAGAAAGACAAGTACCATACAACATAACTTATATGTGGAATCTAAAATATAGCACACATGAACCTATCTACAAAACAGAAAGACTCACAGACATGGAGAACAGACTTGGGGTTGCCTGGTGGGGGGGATGGATGGGGAGTTTGGGGTTGGTAGATGTAAACAATTACATTTAGAATGAATAAGAAATGAGACCTTACTGTATAGCACAGGAAACTATATGCAGTCTCTTAGAATAGAACATGATGGAAGATAGTATGAGAAAAAGAATGTATACATATGTGCACCTGGGTCACTATGCTATACAGCATAAATTGACACATTATAAATCAACTATACTCTAATAAAAGTAAAATAAAATTTAAAAAATAATGGAGAACTTTTATGTATGTAATATTTCAAAAACAGTTTGTTTTTTTCCAAGTTGACCTAGAACTCAAGGCTGATAAACACAAATGTGTGGTTTTCTGTCTAAAAGCCCTGCCCTGTGGTCTGTCTTACTGCTGCTTTAGAGTTACCAGCACAGAGCACAAGACCATGAAGAGTTACCATTGTGCAACTGCAATGGATCTGCTGATAGTTTTACAGGTGTCTTGACTTTGGTTTGAAATGCAACCCATTCTGGAGGTGGGGATGGGAGGGAGGGAGGGAGGTATAGCTTCTTTAACATCATCAGTGCAAGAATTTTCTGATGCACTGGGTAGATCTTTGTCTAGCACTTGAATCCTGCAAAATTCTGTCCCACTGGCCATAGCAAGTTGAACCAAGCATGGAAGGATGAAAATGAAACTCTTAAGGATTGAAGTGGAATCAGTCCGAGGCCATTGTTCAGTTCCAGCAGAACTCTGAACATAATCAAAGCAGAGGTAAGGGAGGAGGCAGCTTGCTTTCTAGCTTTTCCTGCTTCAACTGTATATTTCAGCCATGGCAGGTAGTTAGATTTCTTTATACCCAACATAAATATTAAATTATAAATAGCCCCCAAACAAGAAAAGTCACCTTGAATATTTTGGATGATCTAATCCTCTGATGAATGGCTCTGCTGACACATTAGTACTGATAAATTAAAAACTTTCTTCTACTGTCTCATGAAAACAACACAACTTTTAAAGATCCAAAAACTTTAATCCTCTAGACTTTTTTTAATACTCCTCTAATTAGTTAGCATCTGTGTTCTTTGAAAATTAAGGCTATTTTTTTTAATTTATATAATTATTTTTTATTTTCCCACTGTACAGCAAGGGGGTCAGGTTATCCTTACATGTATACATTACAATTACATTTTTCCCCCACCCTTTCTTCTGTTGCAACATGAGTATCTAGACAAAGTTCTCAATGCTATTCAGCAGGATCTCCTTGTAAATCTATTCTGAGTTGTGTCTGATAAGCCCAAGCTCCCGATCCCTCCCACTCCCTCCCCCTCCCATCAGGCAGACATAAGTCTCTTCTCCAAGTCCATGATTTTCTTTTCTGAGGAGATGTTCATTTGTGCTGGATATTAGATTAAGGCTATTAAATAACATTCATGAATGGTTCACTAGTGGAATATCTTAACATCAGAATGGGGTTCCAAGTACATTTAAATATATATATTAAATATATATATATATACACACAATTAAATATATATATACAATTAAATATATATATATATATCAGCAGAAATAAACAAACTGCTTGAATCTTAAAAAGTAGAGAAAAACAAACATTTCAAACTTGGCAGGGCAATATTCTCTGCTTAAAACAGAAAAAGGTTTTCCTCTGGAGGTGCTACAGCTAAATTCTAATCAACATTCCCTATGCAAGCAAAATCACCTAAAATTCAATATTCTGGCCTTGCTTAGGTTTTTGTTACCTTCAAAACCAGTATTTGGTCTATTTACTCAAAGTGCACTGAAGGACAATAACTACAACTGAAAATCACCTTGCTGCCCCCTCTGTCCTTAATCTGATTCTGACCTGTCTAACTAAGGTAATACTTGCCAAACATTATTTCTCCTCCTAAACCAATATTATCACTAACTGTTGCTGATTTATGTAGATGCTGTGAGCAGCGGTTATTCACTTTGGCAGGAAATTCAATGTGGACGAAAAAAAACAAAACAAAAAAACTCTTTCTAAGAGGGGAAGATAAAAGAAAGGCTAAAATAAAACTCCTTCCAAGAGAGAAAATAAGCAAGATGGGTCAACTTATTTTCATGAATCAGCTGCTAAATTGTTCTGTGTTGTTCTATGCACCCTTCACAGCAATAGCAGAAAGATGAAGAGAAGATACTTGTTTCCAGAACCCATGAAGAGAGCATTCCCCTCCTTGGCCAGCTATTACTCACAGCCAGTGCTTTGATTACCTTACCTGTGAGCATTCAAAACATCCCAACACTAGGCAATTCTCGGCTTAAAGAGGATGACTATGTAATTTCTAACCTATGAATGGTTGTATTTTAAAAGTGCATATGCTATGATGAACTCAACTTGAATCTCCAGATAACTATTATATTTGCCTATATAAATAAAAATTTCCTGAGATACATAATAGAAATCAAACCCAATTTTAAGCATATTTAACTGTCTTCTATAACATAATCTATACACTCAGATATAAACTTGGAATGCCAGGAGTATATGTCCTTGCCAGACATCCTGCTGGGTGAGTCACTGGTGCACAGGAGAGGGGAGCTAGGGGGACCAGGGGAAATGAAAGTATTTGTGGGAGGCATTCTGAGAAGTTAATACTAGGCTGAAGGGTCAGGAAGAATAAGACATGGGGTGTCAAAGAAGGGCTAGGAGTGGACTCAGGATGTGGAGAGAAACACAGGCAGGGTTTATTCCCCATCCTATCACTTCCCTTCTCTCTCCCCATCCACATTTTAGCATTTGTGGGACTGGTGCCAGACTGGCTAAGCTGAGCAGGGAAGGAAAGAAGAGTGATGGTGGAATAAAGTGTTGCTTCCTCTTCCCCTTCTTTGGCCACTAGCTTTGAGGTACGAAAGGGATAGCACAGAACAACCTCTGGGTCAGATCTGGACCACTGCCCATTTGCAAATAAAATTTGATTACATCTCATATGTAATCATCCACATATGTCTGTAGCTGTTTCTGTGTTAACTGGCCCAACTGAAGAGTTATAAGAGAAACCATATGGTCCACAAATCCAAAAATATCTACTTTATGAAGACATAAAAAAAGTTCGCTTACTCCTAGTTTAGATCCATCCTCAAGAAAGGGTTGAGATGTAGATTAAGAATAGTCATATCAGGGGAAAGAGCTTTTCCATCCAGCCCTCTCTTGACTGCCTCACTCTGTCATCACTAAGCATGTCCTGATACAGTCTGCTATGCAGTGGAATTGTGCAAAAGAGGGAGACTGGGGATGACAAAGAAGGGTATCAGGGAGACCAAGGGATCAGGAATAAAAAAGGATGATGAGCCGTGGCACAAAATGCAGAACTAAGGAGAGAAAGTGAAGAGAAAGTACCTGGGAAACAGAAGGTAATGAAACACCTTTAGCTATCCAAGAAAAGCTACCTTTCTTACCAAAGGTCAAATCGAGATTCCTTGGGACGTTCATTTATCTGCATGTCAGTGCTATAAATTTTGGATTTTCTCTTTTTTCTGCCTCTGTTTTTAATCCACATAATAGGGATCTTATTTTCCCAACTAGGTAACAGCTTCTTTATGTGCAAGAACTATGTGTCTTTATTGCTTTCCATGGTGTCTGGAATACTCTAGGTAGTTCTGAGTAACATAATCGAGTGACTGACAAATTAGGTACAGAAGCTATTGATTCATGGAGAAGTACTCAGACACAAGAAAATACAAGATTTAATTTAATGACCATCCCTAAAAATTCTGAAAATGTACTGATTAAAGTATCATTATTTTTTTATAAAACTTCTATAAATTTTCATGAATTTCAAGAAGTTGCCACTGGAAAATACATGTATTTTTATTAAATATTTTTGTTTCTTATCCATTTTAGGAAATTCTGAAAAGGCTGAAATTTTATCATTAAGCTTTGTTTCTGAACATTGGCTCTCCATCACATGCTTCTTAGGGCAAGACTCATAATGTTCTGAGTGGTTACATGCTGAAGAAAAGACACCGTGGAGATATTCCAATGATGATAGTAATCCAGTTAAAAGAGAGCCAGACAGCAGCAAAACACAACATTTTATAGCACAGACAACTAGAGAAAAGTAGACAAAATCCAAAATCCAAAATTTTATAGTACAGACAACTAAAGAGAGCCAGAAATAATGTTCAATTCCTAATGTCTGATGACTCAAAAGAACTTCAAAAAAACTTCAATAAAAGATTGAGTTTTTTAGCATCGTGATAACTGTGTATTTGGCTAGCTTGCTATATACTGCCCTTAAGGGAAATATGAATATTGATTAATGCAGTATTAATATAGAGCTAAATATAATAGTAATGGCATAACATTCCTAGCCTTAACTTTATTGAGACATTAATCTTACTTAACCTTACAATCACCATGTGCCTACATTATCATCCATGTTGGAAGCTGAGTCTATGAATGATTATGTAAGTTGACCGAGGTCATACAGTTAGAGACACAGGAAGCCAAGATTGGAATTCCAGTCTGCCTGGCATCAAAAGCATAACTTGTGTCTGCTGCTTTCTGTTTTCCTTCCAAGAATAGCTACTTATTTTTAATACACATAACCTAGAGTTCATCATCATTATAGTAGATGCTGGGGAATTGGGGGTTGGACAACAGATATGAGTTTGTAATTTGGATTCATAGAGTTTATAATTTGGTCTTATCACATCACTCATCAAAGAGTTAAATATTAAGCAGCAAATCACACAAATTCATAAATGAAAACCATAATCAGTGTTGCAAAGACATTATTGTCACAGATCTTAGCAGTCAAGGGGACCGTGACGTTTTCACCAACTGAGGAGGATATCGCAGGAAGATGGCAGGGGTTCACAAACGGCTGGAGGTGGAAAGAGAACTACACCTGTTCTAGGATCTGAGAAGAGGCCTGTGCAGCTGGAACAGAGTCTGGGGGGCAGGGAAAGGGTTTCCAGGCTTGGAAAAGAGCACTGACATCCAGGCCTTTGCCAATGATGTTAGTGATTATAATTTCATCATAAGAGTAAAGGAAAATCACTGAAGGCAAGTAAATGGTAGCATTTAAGACCCCAATTATTACAGTTAGAATGGATAAGCATGAGGTTCTACTGTAGAGCACAGGGAACTATATCCAATGTTTTGTGAATGAACATGATGGAAAAATAATATAAAAAAAAGAATATATGTATGTATGCATGTATGTATGTATGTATCTGTGTATGACTGGGTCACTTTGCTATACAGCAGAAATTAATACAATGTTGTAAATCAACTATACTTTAATAATAATAATAATAATAAATCACACCAACACGTGGGCAGCAGAAGAGAGAATGGATTGAAAAACTAACTTGGGAGTTCCTGGTGTGGCACAGTGGAAATGAATCTGACTAGAAACCATGAGGTTGCAGGTTCGATCTCTGGCCTTGCTCAGTGGGTTAAGGATCCGGCATTGCCGTGAGCTGTGGTGTAGGTAACAGACTCACCTCGGATTTGATATTGCTGTGGCTTTGGTGTAGCCCAGCAGCTGTAGCTCCAATTGGACACCTAGCCTGGGAACCTACATATGCCACGGGTGTGGCCCTAAAAAGCAAAAAACAAGAAAACAAAAAACAAAAACAAAAACAAAACAAACAAAAAAACCCCACTAACTTGAACTAGGGTAGTGGTGGTGGAGATGGGAAGTTCTTATTTTATGGCTGAGTAGTATTCCATTGTGTGTGTGTGTGTGTGTGTGTGTGTGTGTGTGTGTGTGTGTGTGTGTGTATCACATCTTCCTAACCCAATCATCTGTCGATGGACATTTGGGTTGTTTCCATGTCTTGGCTATTGTGAATAGCGCTGCAATGAACATGTGGGTTTCATGTGTCTTTTTCCAAGGAAAGTTTTGTCTGGATATATGCCCAAGAGTGGGATTGCTGGGTCACATGGTAGTTCTATGTATAGTTTTCCAAGGTATCTCCATACTGTTCTCTACAGTGGTTGTACCAGCTTACATTCGCACCAACAGTACAGGAGCGTTCCCTCTTCTCCACACCCCTTCCAGCATTTGTTATTTGTGGCTTATCAATGATGGTCATTCTGACTGGTGTGAGGTGGTATCTTGTGGGAGTTTTGATTGGCATTTCTCAAATAATGCCATTTACAAAAACATGGATGGAACTAGAGACTCTCATACTGAGTGAAGTTAAGTCAGAGAGAGAAAAACAAATACCATATGATAGCAGTTATATCTGGAATCTAATATATGGCACAAATGAAACTTTGATTTTCAGAAAAGAAAATCATGGACTTGGAGAATACACTTGTGGTTGCCAAGGGGAGGGGGAGAGAGTAAGTTGCTTAGGGAGCTTGGTGTTAATAGATGCAGGCTATTGCCTTTGGAATGGATTAGCAATGAAATCCTGCTGTGTAGCACTGGGAACTATGTCTAGTCACTTATGACGGAGCATGATAATGTGAGAAAAAAGAATGTATACATGTATATGTAAGTGGGTCACCATACTGTACAGTAGAAAAAAATAATGTGTTGGGGAAATAAAAAAATAATAAAATAAAACCCTTTGAGCACTAAAAAAAAAGAGAGAGAGAAAGAGAGAAGGGGAGTTCCTAGAAGGTAGATGTGTGATACCTTGGTGCTGGGCTGGAGATGTCTGGGATAACCCCTAAACTGCCAACTGTTTCCTCTACCACATAGACCCTCTTAATATTTCTTTCAGAAACTTATGGTGAATTGATGTATTAAATTTCTTTAGTTCTTGGATCCATGCAACTGCATGAACACCAAACTCATTCTGTTGCTCACTAAACCTTTCTGTGTTAAGAAGATTTGGGCAAGTTTAGTGGAGAACAGGAAAACTAGTCAGACATCACTAGACAGTAAACTAATACTGCTTTTCAAAGGAAGAAATATAATCACAACTAGTATATATTTTGGTACTTATACCAGAATATATACTAGTGGTGATTATATTTTCTTTCTTTCTTTCTTTCTTTTTTTTTTTTTTTTTGGTATTTCTTGGGCCGCTTCCACAGCATATGGAGGTTTCCAGGCTAGGGGTCCAATCGGAGCTGTAGCTGCCAGCCTATACCAGAGCCACAGCAACACGGGATCCGAGCCGCGTCTGTAACCTACACCACAGCTCATGGCAACACTGGATCGTTAACCCACTGAGCAAGGGCAGGGACCAAACCCGCAACCTCATGGGTCCTAGTCGGATTCCTTAACGGCTGAGCCAGACGGGAACTCCTCTCTTTCTTTCCTCTCTCTGACTGTCTTTCCTTCTTTCTTTCTTTCCTTCCTTCCTTCTTTTTCTCTTTCTTTCTTTCTTTCTTTCTTTCTTTCCTTTCTTTCTTTCTTTCTTTCTTTCTTTCTTTCTTTCTTTCTTTCTTTCTTTCTTTCTTTCTTTCTTTCTTTCTTTCTTTCTTTCTCTTTTGTTAAAGTATAGCTTATTTACAGTGTTGCATTAGTTTCCAGGGCAAAATTACATATGTATGTGTATGTATATTCTTTTTCAGATTCTTTCCTTATAGGTTATAAAATGTTGAGTAGAGTTCCCTGTGCAATACATTAGGTTTTTGTTGGTTATCTATTTCATATATAGCAGTGTGTAAATGTTAGTCCCAACTCCCAATCTATCCTTCCCCTCTTCTCCCCTTTGATAATAACAAGTTTGTTTTCTATGTCTGTGGATCCATTTCTATTTTGTAAGTTCATTTGTAGCTCTTTAAAAATGTTTTATTGATTCATATTTTAGATTGATAATAAAAATATTTTGGATTTTATCTTTAATAGTGAAATAAAAATAATGAGATAATTAACAGTGCAATGTTTCACATGTAATTCCTTTACATGAAATTTCAGAGGTGTTCGCAATGAAATTCAACACAATTAAGCCTTAGAGTAAGAGGATATCAAAGTCTGATGCTACCAGAAACGGGCCACTGTATTTGTTTATGAACATTCTTCTAATTTTCAGTAGTGAAACTCTTATGGGACAAAATTCATTCAATGAAAAAAATTAGACATTTAAAAAACTTTTCTTTAATTGATTAGGTTTACACATGTTTTCTAAGAATAAGATGGCAAATCTCATAGAACCATGTCCCATTTTATACGGGGAAGCAATGAAGAATGTCAATTACTTCTAAATAGCTAATTAGAAAGCAAAAATCCCTATATCACTAAGGGAAAGACATTGTAAAAGCTTTGTAAATTTTTGCCTCAGTAGTGTTCTGAAAATTCATCCAGCTGAGGAAAAAATGTCAACTTGGACTATCTGCTTTTCAAAATGTCAGCATAACTTTCACAAAAAGGCCCCGAAGAATAATCAGAAAACTCCAAAGGCCACATCTGTAGAGTTTGACAGCTTTTATATGAAATAAATAATGCTGTTTAGCTATTGTGCTGTAAATAAATATATTTGTCTAGAACTCAGAATTATTTTCAGTCTCTAACAATTCTGAAATTGTTTTTGGAAAACATCTTTTTATTACATCTAGCTTTGCACATTTCAGAGTCAAAGCTTGCTTAAATCATGATTCACTCATATTTATTGATTTATTACAATAACTGGCAATAAGTACTTAATGATGGAGAAAGGTATGGGAGAAAGAAAGGGAGATGGAGGGAGAAAGCAAAAAGGGAGCAAAGAAGTGTTAAGAAGATGGAGTTCCTATTGTGGCTCAGTGGGTTACAAACCCAACTGGTATCCATGAGGATGTGTTCACAATCCCTGGCCTTGGTCAGTGGGTTAAGGATCCAGCATTGATGCGGGTGGATCCCACATGGCTGTGGCATAGGCCAGCAGCTGTAGCTCTGATTTGATCCCTAGCCTGAGAACTTCTATTCGCTGCAACTAAAACGCAAAAAAAAAAAAAAAAAGCATAAGAAGAGACGGGTGTAGGGGGAAAGGAGAGATGGAGGAGACTGGAAACAGAGGGGAAGAAGAGAAAATGAAGGAGAGAGATTTGAGCCAATGGAAGGAAGAGGACAAAGACCTCAGTGGAAAAGCATCAGCCAGAGGTTGGATTAACTAAACATAATAAGACAATACTCAGTTTCCCCTCCTTGATATCCTGTGATAAGTTTTTTAAGAAAACACTATAATGAGGTTCTTCTGATATTAACAGTAACAAATCAAAACCACCCAATTAAAACATGAATCCACTGCATAGGGATAAATGCTCTTGGATAAAATCAATAAGGAGGTTTGCAGTGCTCAGCAGATGTCTCTGAATGTCCAGCCTGGCAGTAGCCTGGGCTTGCCCCTCACCTGGTCAGGTGTTCAGCTCTCTCTAATGCTTGCCTGCTCTTCCAAACTGGGATTTCAGCAGGAGATAGGCAAATACTGCCAAAAGTACACCCAGCTTTCACTTGGCAATGACAAATTGCTTATTAGCCACTAAAGAAAGGAAGAATACATTGGTAAAATAGAAATAAAGCCACAAAATGTGTTCATAAATGTGTTTTCCAGGAGAGAACTTAAGTGTTCTAGCATTAACCCACAGAGATATTTTATGCATTTATTATTGTCACACTTGAAAATTTATCACAAAACACATTTAAGTTTTAAGCATGCCTGCTATGTGTAGGAGCTCATAGTCATAGAAAGTCTGGTGTTTACAAAGAAAAAGAACCCATATAGACATACAAGTTAAGAGACTGACAAGCAGTCATTTAAAGTATGATTTTTCAACTGCATATATCAAGGAAGTTACATTCTTGTGACATTTTTATATTGATTTGTGTTGGTTTACTTGTTCTTGTTTGAAGACTCTAGTCATTTTCACTTCTGTACATCAAGTATTTTGTTTCTAAAGCAAGTTCATTTCAGTGTCTTCTATTTATTTTGGTATCTCCAAACAGCTCTGCATTTGATAGGCCTGAAATCAATCAACCCTGGACAAGCTGGCAATTTCTTACTAGGAAGTGCAGTACAGGAGACCTGCAAACATAACTTTTGGGTGGATTTCATGATTTAAAAAAATAGATCACTGCTCCCTGTCAATCATTTAACCTACCATTTTTAGGACTCTAAGTGGCCTTGTGCAACTTCCTATGAAATTTATTTAGTTACATTTATACTGAACATCAATTACATGTCTAGCAAAGATTAAGCTTGCTCACATATTGTTGTAATGCTTTACAAAAAAAAAACCTTTTTTTAAAGTCTTATGTAGAACTCTGATATGTAAATTTAATTTTTAATTTTTTTAATTTTTTAGCTGCCCTATGGCAAATGGAGTTCCTAGGGCAGGGATCAGATCCAAGCCACAGTTGAGACCTACACTGGATTCTTTAACCCACTGTGCCAGGCAAAGGATCAAACATGCATCCTGGTGCTTCAGAGATGCTGCCAATCCCACTGATCCTGGTGGGCTGCAGTGAGACTCCAATGGTTATTTGTTTTTATGTATTCACTCTTCCCATTCTCCTTCCTGATGAAACACTAATTCTGTGTATCTATCCCTCGCCACTATGATCATGAGCTTCAAAAGAAGTTAAGGCCCTCATCAGTGCCAGAGCTAGGCTTGAAGAGTCTAAAGGTAACACTCCTTGAACTATTAACTGGATCAAGACCTCTAGGAAATTGGTTCTTGCTATTCCTTATTAGCAAGCTTGGTTCTGGAATGGGCTTGCAGTGCAAGCCAAATCAGTGAAGCATGAAAGAAGATTGACAAGGGCTTCTAGGAAAAATGCTCCTCACACTTAAAATAGGACACTGGGAAGGTATGCCTCCTCTTGTTTGGATGTCATGGTAACATTAGATATTAAGTTTGGAATTGTATGGCCATGGAGAAGCCAGTAAATGAAGGTTGCAATGAACAGAGTGAAGGCAATCAGGAAAGAAGGACTCTGGTGGATTAGTGGGTTAAGGATCCAGTGTTGTCACTACTGTGGCTGAGTCACACCTGTGCCCTGGGCTTGATCCCTGACCTGGGAACTTCCACATGCTACTGGCATGGCCCAAAAGAAAAAAGAAAAAACAAAACAAAACAAAAACAAACAAACAAAAAACAACAATCAGGAAAAAAAATGAAGCAGACACAAATCTTGACATTTGAATAGGAGGATAATCTGAAGAGTTTGCAGACCAAAAAACATCCCTCCAAATATAGTTATTGCATCTCATTTCACCTTATCAAATAAGAGAAATAGATCTTATTTCCATTTTACAGATATTAAGGTTAGCTAATGTGTTGATTGTCATGCATGGTGCAATTTTTTTTTTTTTTGCAGAAATTCTCTTTAAGCTCTGAAACAATCATCTGAGATTGTGTCTCCTCATTTAACAGATCACACAACTGATAAAGGACATGCGATCCCACCATAGTCAGGCAACTATGAATAAAAAAAATAGTGCAGGTGTGATAAACCCCATCATTAGGTTTCCTTCTGAAATATCATTTGGTTGGGCATAGGGATTTTCAACCTGCTTTCACTCTTGTCCTTATTTTTTTCCATGGAGAAAAGAATGAGAAATTTTTTTAAGAGCCAAGAATGAAAAGTAAGCCAAGTACAGGTCATCTGCTTGCTTTCTGTTCAGTTTAGATCTTTTCTTCTCCCACCTGAGATGGGACCTTCTGTCTGAGACTAGTTTTTTTTTTTTTTTTTTTTTTTTTTAGAGGAGGCAGGTTAGACAGCTAGAATTCAGAATTCAGAGACGATTTCTCCTTAATCTGCAACTGCTAGTCTAGTGACTACTTCCTTCCACAGCAACAGAATCCTGACCAGATATACTACTTAATGCCAACACGTACAGCAAAACCACAGACTGGATTAGAAATAAAAAAACACTGATTTCGAATAAATCTGTCATACCATCTCATAAAAACCAAACAACCAGTTGAATTCAGTTAACTATGAAATGGAGTCGGCTGACCTCTCTTCACAAGGAAGAGGCCTGTATTGATCAAGCTGACTCAGATCTGAGGATTTCTTCCTCCTGGGAGAAAGCTCCTTGGGAAAGGGTCAGTCATCTGGAGCTTTGATTTTGCATTTAAATTTGTCTTCTTGGTTCTTTCTTTGGACTAATCCCCTCCTGTTTTTGTACTCCTGATTTTATCAGTATTTCCCTTGGTTACACAAAACGATAGTTTTTGAACTTTTTTTTTTTTTTTCCTATAGGAATACACATTTGCTTTCTTCAATTGTCTACTGCTAACAAAGGAAGAAAAACTTTCCTTTAAGAATCAACACGAGGAGTTCCTGTCATGGAGCAGTGGTTAACGAATCAGACTAGGAACCATGAGGTTGCGGGTTCAATCCCTGCCCTTGCTCAGTGGGTTAAGGATCTGGCGTTGCTGTGAGCTGTGGTATAGGTTGCAGACGCAGCTCGGATTCCACATTGCTGTGGCTCTGGCGTAGGCTGGCATCTACAGCTCCGATTAGGCCCCTAGCCTGGGAACCTTCATATGCCTCGGGAGCGGCCCAAAGAAATAGCAAAAAGACAAAAAAAAAAAAGAATCAACAGGAGTAAGTAGCAATCCCTCCTAAAACTACGTCTGTTAGTAATCATGTCATTTTAAATATAACTATTTTGAGGGTAGATATGATAGAAGCTTTTTTCTTTTCTTGTTATTTCAAAAGGTGTCTAATAAAATTCAAAGCAATGAATGAGCAGCTTCTAAAATATTTAGTACTTTTCTCATTGAATACAATAAACATGATGGATTTCTTTAATTATTGGATGACTACATTTTTCTCTTCAGAAATATTAATTCTAGCATTGTAAATACAACTATGGACATGTAACCCATGAAAGATGAGATATAAATCATCAGTTTATGTTTTTATTCATTAAATGTACAAATATTTATTGAGAGTCAACTGTGTGTCCAGCTACACAAGGCTTCAGGGCTATATATGTTTAAGGGGTTGATGTCTGCATTAAGGCATTTAGGACCCAGAGAAGTAATCACAAATTGCAAAACAGTATGATAAGTAAAATAAAAATAACATTATGTGTCAGATTCTCAGAGTAACCTCTTACTTTTACCTCTGAAATACATTATATCCCTAAGAGTTTTGACAGCACGGGAAAAGATAAGCTAAGTCTAAAATGACTATGTCTTTTTTGGTCAATCATTGCCAAGAGCCTCAGAGAGTGATACATTTTTCTATTTAAAATTCACTTGCAAAATGACTATGTCCTAGGGAAAAACAGGGAAATAAATGAAAGGTATTACTGCTGACAATAAGGCAGCATTTTGCTTTGCAAAAACTGGACCATTTATTCTTGTCAAATAGAATCTCATTCATTTTCCCAAATTGTCTCCTATGAAACAATGAATATTCATCTGTGAATTTTATGGAATTAATACCTTTCAAAATTACCAATTCACTGCAGTTTGTTTCCAGTTTGGCTGGGAGACCAATCTGTCATCAGGTTTCCAGTCAGATTCATTCATATAAGCAAGAGACGAAACACTCACCTAGTTACTACTACTTAATCACAACAGCTTCTTTCACTCCCTCAATAGATAATAAACGTCAAAGAAGAGATTCAAGCCCAGATCTGTATGCAGCCACAATTCTCTCCTTAAAACCACAAACTACCTGCCAACCTTGTCAGTGAAGAATAGACACTTTAAATCATTCTTTTTTTCGTATGAGAATATTTTTTTTAAATTAAAGGATAGTTGATTTACAACGTTGTGACAATTTCTGCTGTATAGCAAAGTGACCCAGTCATATATATATATATGTATGTGTGTATATATATATATACATATATATATATATATATGTATATATATATATACACAAACACATATATATATATATACACACATATGACCCAGTCATATATATATATGTGTGTATATATATATATATATACACAAACACATATATATATATACATACATATATATATACACACACACACACACACAATACACACACACACATACAATTTTTAATATTATTTTCTATCACGGTCTATTCCCAGGAGACTGGATATAGTTCCCTGTACTGTATAGTAGGACCTCATTGCTTATCCATTCTAAATCTAATAGTTTATATCTACTAACCCCAAACTCCCTGTCTATCCCTTTCTCTCCCCCTCCCCCTTTCTTAGGATATTTCAGTGGGTAGTGGGAGAGTGCTGGAAGGTGATTCTGTCAGGCAGTAAGGGAGGAAGAGTTCATAGAAATACAAGAGGAAATGCTGAACGCCAAGGTTCCAGTTCAAGAAAGACAATAAGGGAGGCCCCTTCATGACTCAGCAGAAACGAATCTGACTAGCATCCATGAAGACACAGGTTTGATCCCTGGCCCCGCTCATTGGGTTAAGGATCCAGTGTTGCTGTGAGCTGTGGTGTAGGTCACAGACATGGCTTGGATCTGACATTGCTGTGGCTATGGCTTAGGCCAGCAGCTACAGCTCTGATTTGACCCCTTGCCTAGGAATCTCCATATGCCATAGGTGCTGCACTAAAAAGACAAAAAAAAAAAGACAACAGGGAGGGCTCACAGCATCTAGGAGGCTAGGCTACTTGTTCCCTTGCTTGTGGACTGGATGGTGTTTCTATCATACCACCTTTGCCTCGATGTTAAAATTTGTTCCAGTTTACTCTGTCAGCTGTGCTGGGTTTTGTTTGTTTGTTTTGTTTCACTTGCTCTTCTGTTTTGTAGATTTTTTCAATCCCAAGATTTCTACTCACTCATAGTTTCTTGCATTCAGAATGTCATACTGAACATGATCCATCATGGCTTCTTTGGCTTCATTCTCATCACATTCCTTGAGTTTCTTCTTCAACTTTGTGCACAATTATGTGTTAACTGGCTCAGGCCAATGAGCTTTCCCAGGAATCAGGAATGTGGAGCCAAACAGTAATGAAATGATTGGATATGGGCTGCCCTTTCTTTCTTTCTTCCTTTCTTTTCCCTTCCTTTCCTTCTCTTTCTTTCCTTCTTTCTTTCCTTTCTTTCTTTCCTTTCTTCTTTCTTTCTTCTTTCCTTTTCTTTCTTTCTTTCTTTCTTTCTTCCTTCGCTTCCTTCCTTCCTTCCTTCCTTCCTTCCTTCTTCCTTCCTTCCTTCCCTTTCCTTCTCTCTCGTCTCTTCTCTGCTCTCTCTCTCTCTCTCTCTCTCTTCTCTCTCTTTCTTTTATAAAATTTTATGGCCACAACTGTAGTATATGGAACTTCCTGGGCCAGGGACTGAAACCAAGCCACAGCTGCAACTTATGCAACAGCTGTGCAATGCTGAATCCTTTTAACTCACTGTGCCTGGCTGGGGATCAAGCCTGCACCTCTGCAGTGAACCAAACTGAGGCAGTCAGATGCTTAACCCACTGTACCACAGTAGGAACTCTAGAGCTACCTTTTCAACAGGGGCTTTGGAATGATTTTACAGAAGTTGTATGAGTATCAGCCAATATTCTCAATATGTTTGTGATAGAGATAACAACATATCCTTCATTCCATGTCTAATTCCCACAACAACTAACACTAGGTTTTTGTACCTTCAAGACAACACAGTGAAGCTCTATGCCCTACACAGATGTTCCAAGTCTGGAAATTAGAATTGATCAGAGGCTATTTTTAGAAATTTCTTATACCCACTTAAATTTATCATAACCATTCATAAGGCTATGGTTAGTCAATGTCTGATAAAATCTCAGCTCAAGGTCTCAGTGATTTTTTTCTCACCTTTAGTCAAAGATTTATCATCTACTATTCATTAAGTGAAAAAGAACACAGTTAAGAATGCCAACTCATGAGGAAAACTGCATGAGGTTGAATCCTGGTTCCACGCTTTCTTGATGAATGAGCCTAGCAGTGTTAATCTCCCTGAGATTTAGTCTCCTTATACATAAAATGGGTGCAATGATTAATATCCACCTTAGAGGATTTCTGGAGTACTAAATACAACAATCCATATAGTTAGAATAGAGCAGAAAAGTCATGTTCATTAGCTATTATTATTACTATATGCCAGGCTCCCTACTACATGCTTTCCTCCTATAATTGCATCTTAATCATCATAACATCTCTACTGGAAAAATATTATTTCCTATCTTTGACAGTGATGGTGGTAGATCTGGGATGGGAATTAAAGTTTTCAAGGGAACTTTCAGACCAGTGACTTGCAACCTTATAAAAGCTTCTACTCAAAATCAAGATTAGGGTTTAAATCATGATCCCATACTACTGGGGGGAAAGGAACTGAATTTTGGAATGAGCAAATGACTTTTTCAAATTTAAAAATTATATTCCCACTGTGGTATTAACACTCAACAACCTTAATGCTCTACAACCTTAAAACCCTGCTTAATTCAACATTTGAGGAGTAATGGCAATACATAGGCAGCCACAATGCGGAGGCTTAGAGTGCATAAAAAGCATCTGCTTTCCCATAATGTCTCAATGAATCATTATGACAAATAGAAATAAAGCCTGTGCATCTCACTGTATAGTTGATGCTGCTTTTCTGCTCACAAGGCACAGAAGTTAATTATAATGAACAGATGTGCTTAGATTGGACAAGAATTTATACTCATGTAATTCAGCATGGACTAAAACAACACAATATGGTTGGTATGTTTGTATTTCTTGGTTGTTGTTGAAAGGAATCCACTGCTCACCATCCCACAGTGTTCATTTGAATGCCCTTGAGGACTGGATTTTCCTATCACCAACAACTTCACATACATTTCACTCCAGAAGAATCCACTTTACACATTGTCATACTGCCTCACTCTCAGGGTGCCTGTGATTGAATGGTTTAGCTGATGGCATGCCAAACTAAAGATGCAAGGATTATGGGTCTCTTCCCCATCTGGGGTGTCAATTTTATTCAGTATCTCACCCCTTTCTTACTCCTTCTGGAGTAGGTGATCAGATAAGAATATGTGGCTTCAGTAGCACAAACAAAACTCTTCTATAATAGCTCAGAATGCATATGTATGATGTTTACATACTAAGTACAAAGCATACAAAATCATTCATTCATCTTCATTCATTCAAAAGACACTTGTTTTAGATTTATCCTGTTCAATAAATGTTATTCACTATTTAGATTAAGCCTACTCCAACAGTGAATAAGAAACTTCCTTTTCTACAGTGTACAGAATTTAGCCTCTAAGAGATACAATGCTCCAGTGTACTCTATGTCACATTGAAAGATGAAAACAATAATTCTCATGAGGCTAATGAAGAAGATAAGAATGATGAAAAATTCTATAACTTGAGTATTAAATATGGGTCAACTTCTTTGCAAAGACCTTATGTAACTAAGCTCATTTAATCTCAGCTACTTTATGTCACAGCTATAGTTATGGTTATTTTAAAGATGGGAAACCAGAGGGTTAAAGTAACCTGTCTATAGCACATGCTAGCTCAAAGTCAGAAAGCCTGAATGAGAGCCCAAATGCACTTTTCTGCAGTGCCCTGGGAAGCAAGAGTAAAGGAGGAACAATTCTGTCTTGGAAGCTGGGCAGGCTTCACAGAAAAAGTTCCATCCACTCTGGGCCTTGAGGATAAGTAGGATTTTGTCAGTCAAAGAAGGGAAAGGGTATGCAAGGTAGATCCAGGTATAGAGAAAAATTAATGAATTTGCTCTAATTTGGACACATTTCCTTCCAGCTCATCTTTGTGAACATTTCATATATACATGAAAAAAAATATATATATACACACACTCTCACATATGTATGTGTATAAACTCTCTCTTCCATTTATATATGAAAGCATGACCCCAGGCATTTGCAACAAAGTTGCAACCCCAACACTGGACCAAATATTGAAGTCAAGTTCGAGATGGCCTAAATATATAGAAGTAAACTCAGAATGAAGGAGAGATTCTACATCTAATATTATTTCCTTAATCAAAGACTGAGGCAGCCTCTTTTGAAACAGTTTGGCAATTCCTTGAAACTTGAAACACAGAGTTTCCATATGACCTAGTAAGTCCATGCTTAGGTCTTAGGTCCTACCAAAGAGAAATGAAAACATACATTCAAACAAAAAGTTGTATACAAATATTCATAGTATAATATAGTAGGCAAAGGTTACAAGTGTCCAAGTGTTCATCAGTTGATGAATGGATGGATGGACTAGGGCGCATCTATTCAGGGGGGTATTTCTCAGCACCAAATAGGAATAAAGTACTGATACATAATATGGATGAAATTTGCAAACATTATGCTGGGTGAAAGGAGCCAGTCACAAAAGACTACATATTATATGATTCCATTTGTATGTAATGTTCAGAAAAGGAAAATCTATGGAGTCATAAATTTGATTTGTGTCTGCCTAGGGAAGGAGCAGAAGATGAGAAGTGACTGCTAATGGGTATGGGGTTTCTTTTGAGGGTGATTATAACACTAAAATTAGATTGCAGTGATGATTGCACAATTCTGTGAATAAAACTAAAAATATTGAATTATACACTTCAAATGGGGCCATTTATGGTATATGGATTATGTGTCAATGAAGTTGTTTATGAAAAAGTAAAAAAAAAAATCAAAGGCTGATAAATCTTATTGAAAGCAGATGATTTCAAAGTAGCTACACTTTCTAATAAACTTGGGTGATGCTTTTTGGAGAAAAATAACACATTTTTTTCTTAATATAATAATGGCCCAGTAGGTTGAAAAAGTTTAGGAGTGATATGCTATGTAACAAAATACACTGATAGCATACAGAGAAATATATATCAGAATATATGACGAACTACAATGTAATATAATTATGATATCTTTAGACATGTGTGAGATCATATGCAAAATGTAGGTACTGTGACAAGAAAAAACAAAAAGGAAGAGTCTACATGGGAACCTCTATCAGTTAGGAATTGTATTCAGCTGCTAAAAACAGAAATCCAACTACAGTGGTTTGAACAGATTAAATTCTCTTCCAATTTTATTCTCTCTTATGAAACAAAACCAGGGATAAGTGGTCCAAGGCTGATAGAGCAGCTCCCCTGGGCTCTTTCTGTCTTTCTGCTCTGTAATCCTTGGTACAAGACCTCCATTCTCAAGGGCACAAGATGGCAGCTAGAGTTCCAACAGTTTCAAACAAGAGCCAGGCAAGAGCAAGCTGAGGGGCAAACCTAGTCAGCCTCATTTAAGGATATTTCCCAGAAGCCCTACTCAGTAATTTCTGCTTATAATTCACTTCCTAACTCTAGCTTTGAAGCTTCCTGAGGAATCCTGGGAAGCAAAGGTTTTGTAAAAGCTGAGAACCACCAAATTTTCCTGTTATTAGGGAAAAAAGAGAGAATTCAAATTGTGCAGGCAACTAGAAGTCTCCAACATAGGGTCTGATGAAAAATCCAAACAGTTGAATTAGTTGAGAAAACAGCAGCAATAGTACTGATGGCACATTTGCAGTGTTTTATACTTTACAAAGTGCTTTTGCAGTCCACACAATATTGAACATGAAGCATTAAATAGCGATGACCCAGATTAAAAGGGCTTGGATGTGCAGGTACAGGTAGTGTCACTGAATGTCACAGGTAGTGTCACTGAGTGTCACAGGTAGTGTCACTGAAATAACTCTTTCTGTCAAGAGTATTCCAAAGCCTCTTCTGTGGCAATGGCAGATGAAGTGGTGGATGGACATGGATGAATTTCCCTCAGGTGAGAGTTATAGTTTAGGGAGCAATGCCCAGCTATGTTCATTATCATGTGGAAAAGGAAGTCAGTAGCTGGCAGACAACAGTGGAAGCAAGAAAAACTTTCCAGGGAAATCAATAGATAAGCACCAATTCCTTGAGCTTTGAACAAGTACACAGTGAATAAGCACTCTGAATAAGAGAAAAAAAAAATAAACAAGACTAATGCCCCTCTGAAGAGAATAGTAAGAGTCTTGAAGCTGGAAGCAGACGTCACACACAATACAGGTCACATGTAGTAAGACAAAACAGACATCACAGCATCCCCAGAGAAATGGAAGGAAAGTATAGAATGGAACGTTTCCAAAACCCAATGAGAGATACATTATTCTTGGTCTCATGACTGGGTCTCATGACCCACTACATTCCTACACAGAAATACACACTTATTTCTGTGTGTCTTATAACGTATGAAGAGATTCCTTTTAGGAGATATTTAAACTCTAATAGAGTAAAAGTTTTAGGGTCAGAAATAGTCAGACAGACAATCAATTTCTACTACAAAATCCTATTTAAATGAGTCTTATTCCTTAATATGTTGCACATGACATCTTCCCAAATTTGACGGAATTTAAAATTCTTAATACTCTGTGAGAAAAATTATTCCCATTTACAGATGGGCAAACTGAGGAACAAGGAGGCTAAATGGCTAAAAATCAAGGTTACACGGCTACTAACTAAGAGACAAAATTCAAAGTCACATAACTATATTCCAAATTTGATCCTATTTCCATCAGAACGGGATAGAGAAACGACCTATAGGATCACAGCTTTCCAAAGTTACTGTCACCCAGAATACACTCCCTCCACCTTCTGCTGTCAGCAGTCTTCTTTGTCCTTAGAGGAGGACTAGTTTTTAATAGATGTGTTTGGGATACTTAACCCCATCTCACATCTCCTGGGGTGGATACCAGACTTAGGGTTGGCATAGGAAACCAGTGATAAGTGGTTTGAGGACATAATCCCAAACCAAGACATGACGCCTCAATTTGCCACACCCTTTGGAAAGGAAAAGTTCTCACTGTCCTGTGGTTAGTAAGCCTGGACCAGAAAGGTACTTCCTTATGGCTGAGAACAGCCAGAGAATGTATCAGAAAACTCAGGACCTGATGACATCATTTGATTCCTCAAATTCAGTCATGCTTGACACAAGATCTAGACCCTAAAGTTTTCAACTGAGACAATAACCTTTTTTTTTTTAGTAATTAGCCTAGTTTGCTACATTTTGTGTTACACTAATGAAAAGAATTTTAACTAATAAAGTGAGCCTATAAAAGATAAAAATATGATGTAACTGTAGGATGTAATTAATATTGATTATTTATAACTCAATCAGGAAATATTACATGTAACCTAGGATCAATATCTTTTAGAATTTAAGTGTTTTGAGTTAGTAAAACTGTTTTACCCTGAGCAGATTTTAGATTTTTTTCTGGCTGAAGATGTCTGTGGATAAACTAAAAAATGTATTTGATTACAAAGAACATTCTAGAATCCTTATATATGTTTTTGACCAGACCTCATTTGACCCTCTAAAATAAATAGTCCAGTTACTGTATTTCAGGGAGTACCTCTATAAGTAGGAAACTGCAGAAAATATAGTAACAACATATCATGAAAAAGTTTTCCAATAAACACTATTTGAACACCTTATATTCATAAAGAATATTCTATTTTATATAGAAACTATTTGAAATAACTGCTCAAAGATATTAGAGGATAATGAAAATAGATCAGAAAACTACTATGTGGGACAGAGTCATTTTATGGATAACAATAATACCTGATCTATATTCTGCAAAAATAAAGAAATAGAATCAAAATATTCAAAAATTATATCAACATCAAAAAAATTGTACCAGTAT